>NC_137541.1:19340687-19940687 GCF_963082525.1 Nesoenas mayeri
CCCATACCACCTTCATCAGTTTTCAGAAGCCAACTATATTAAGATTGAATTTGTAACACACAATGTCATTGTGATTCCAGCTACAGTGGAGCCAGATAACATTTCCTTTTACACAGACAGATAAGATATAACAATGAAGTTGATCAAAGGCTAATAATTAATATAATTCCCAGGAATGTTAGACTTTTAAAAAATATTGAGAATGGACTACTTAAATAAAATAATAAATTTCTAGTTCAAATGCTTTTGTGCTAAGATTAATAACTTTAATAGATAGAAATGAATACAAAGTGGATAGTACCTCCCTTATGCATTTTTTTTCTTTCTTTATTTCTTTTTAATCTAGCTATTGGGACCAAGTCAAGAAAGTGAATGAAGTATTTATAATGAAATCTTTGAGATTTGACTTGATGGTGTCTTTGGAATGAAGAAAAGCTGTAAAAATAATCTCACGGGATGTCTGACACAATAATATTGAAGAATTTATGTCTTATGGATTTACATGTTTCAACCAAAGTTTTTAATATTATTATTGCTGTGCTACATTTCATCATTTCAATCATAAATTATATTTGTTCAGGTCCATCTTTCCACGTTGAATCTGAGAAACTGTCTTTCCATTTTAAAACAACATCCTCATTTTTTTTTGAGAGTTTCCTAACTCTCTTCATGTTGCAATGCACTGGCTGGATATTGCCGCCGGGAAATAGATGTTCTTAATGAGAATATGAAGATGGAAATGAACGTACTGTTACTTTGGGTTTTTTACTTTGCTCTTAAATAAGTATTAGAAGTACTCAACTTATCCAAAGTTTTTCACACATATTTAGAAGGCTTTCTATAGTTTCAAGTAATTAACCATTCCAACTGAAAGAAAAAAAAAAAAAAATCACCATTTTTCTAATATTCATATAGCCGCAAAGTGCATGCATTTTTAAAAAATGAAATGTTTATGTTTTTAAAAGGTGGAATTTGCTTCATTTCTGTGGGAATTATAAGGAAGAGTTTTCAAATTTTCTTAAAGATTTCAGTGTATAATACTTGTGTTCTCCAATAGGTTGACCCATCCAGCAGCTAAGGACCTCACAGCTGCTCCTTCGCTAACCCCTCCCTGTAGCAGCATGGGGCAAAGAAGATATAGAGCAAAAGCAATACAGGTTGTGGGTTGAGACAAAGATAGTTTAGTGAGTGAAAGAAAGAAGAAAGAGAAGAAGGGGAGAAAACCAACCAAAACCCTCACAAAAACAAAACAAACAAATGATACAAGCTCAGTAGCTTGCACAAGCAGACTCATGCCCACACAGTTTCTAAACAATGGGTACTTACCCAAAACCCACTCCTCTCTCTTCTTGTTGCTAAGCATGACATTATATTGCATGAAATATCTCTTTGGTCAGTCCAGGTCAGATCTGCAGGCTGTCTCCTCCCAGCCTCTTGTGCACTCCCAGCCTACTCACTGGTGGAGGCAGCGTGAGAAACAGAGAAACCCTTGATACTGTACAAGCACTCCTCAGCAATAGCTAAACCACTGCTGTGTTATCGATACTGTTTTGGCTACAAATCCATAATAAAACACCATATGGATGACTATGAAGAAAGCTAACTCCATTCCAGACAGATCCAGTACAATCCCCTTTCTCAGAATAACTGAAAAATGTGACACCGATAACCATTTAAAAAAAAAAAAAAAAAAAAAATTCTTAAGATATCTCTTAATTTCCCTTAGTGTGGAAAAAAATAAAAAAAGAAGTTGTTGTCTCGCTATATGTTATTCCATTGAGTTTTTCAAATTGTATTTTGGAGGTTGCTTTCTCAGTACAAGGAAGAAAAGCACACAACAGACTACTAGCAAAATATAGACTTTCATGCTTAAAATCTCCTTTTTACCAAAGCAAAGTATAACTCGTACATTAACAATTAGGAAAAACACAAATACAATCATAATGAAAAATTGTTTACCAATAAAAGGTCCTGGTATTTTTGTTTATTTTGTTTATTTTATGCTTATTATGTTTATTTTCTTTATTTTAGGATGGAAGTTTAAAGTATTTGCCTGGAAGACATTTAATCTTTACTCTTAAGGTTAAACTACCATTTAGTTAATAGGTTGCACATAATACAGAGAGCTGGAACACTGACACAAAAGAAAATTCAACAACAAAAGTAATCATACTTTATAATTGTGTAAAGATAGTGAGCCAAATCTTGTTTTGCTAACACTTCTGTTCTCCTAATCTTCCTGTAGCTTATTTACTGCTTGCAGAACAAGGATGCTGTTGAACATCATTAGAGAAAACAAAACATTATTTGGTGGGCCAATGGTCAGAGATAAGTTTGAATACTTGGCCTTCACCTGCCATTCCAGACCATGTGTCACCTGTAGTTTCTTTGCTCTTTCTTCAGTCCTTATGATATCTCTCCAGCCCGGTGTGGATGTTTTGGGTGTCCAGGGTGACTCTAATGGCATGCTTGTGTGTGGATTGACTAACAATAGCTGCCATGGTATTGCTAATATGAAGGTACATGCTGGGCCACAAAAAGCTCCTACAGTTCTGCTGAGTGTGAAGTTAATGCACAGAAACCCTATGTCACAGTTTATTCTAATGAAGGAGAATCAGTAACTGAAATTGGTGGTAGACATTAATTTTTCATTTATGATTATTAAAAAAAAATATATAGTAGGGATATGTAACATTTATTGGAAGGAATGTGATATAGGTTGTCAGAGAAACAGTTCATGTCTGTATGGTAGGGCTCCTTCCTGTAAGACAACCACATATGTACCCATTGCATGCAAGATATGAAATATGACTTTAAAACAGAACAATATCAATTTTTTTTTTTCTGTGTACATAGATACTGAAATCTATGTTGAAAATTGCAATAGGAATGTCTTTTTTATATATAACATTACTTTTAAATTTGTAACTATATATTAAAATATCCGTATTTAAATATATGTTTAAAATATCTTGTAACTATCAAACCTGCACTGTCTTAATAACAATATGATAAATCATTTTAGTGTGAGAGCTTTTTATAAACAAGTACACCGTAAGAATCCTGAAAAAATAATCAGTGTTTTAACGCTGTCTTTGTGACCAATTTCTTTGTGATTGCTAATCAGATTTTCTAATCATCTGAGCTCTGATTTCAAAAAGTAGCACTTCAAGAATAATACATACTCATTAAAAATCAGGTCAGTCTTCTAAAGATATTGTAATGTATTAGGAGTCCATTGTGAGTCAGGAGTATTTAATTCTATGTAGGTCTAGTATAGTTCTCAAAAGAGATACACAAGGGTATGAGTTAAACAGAGACAATCAATCAAAGTTTACAAGGAATATACAAGGGGTTTAACATACTGTTTATAGCAATATATCCAATTACTGCTGGTGTGTGTGGTACATGTATTATGCAGATTTTGTACCTTAGAGCCATACTTGAGACTTTCTTTCTTAAGAAATTATGCAAATATAATGGCCATATCTTAATTGTTTTTGTCAAGTACTGATATCAGATTTATTCTTTGTGTATTTTGAGGTGTTCGTTAATAAATGGAAAAATGCTCTGGCATTCCAGCTTTAACATGAAAGATTAAGAGTGTAGCAAATGCTTTGTTAAGCATGCCTTCTGGCCTTCTGTTACATCTCTAGAATAAAGAAGGAACTGACCTACTTAGAAGTGTTAGACACTTCTAAATGTGGGTAGCTAACAAAACTAATAGTTAAATACACTGAAATGTACAGATTGCTTTGTAACTCTATTGCTAAACATAAGCATGTGGAAGCCCCTTCTCTTCAAAAACGGTTTAAATATGCTCACTTAACTTTGCCTGGAAGTTGGCTAAAAGCAAGCATAAGACCAGTTACTGCAGGATGCTTTTTACAGAGCTTTTACACTAGTAATTTCCACTTGTTTTTTCAATATATTGAAATATATATCCATATTGAAGTTAAGGCTTATAGACTTTTTAACACTCTGCCCTTCTTTTTGAGAGATGTCTTCACAAAATTTTAACATTTTGACATAAAGCCTTCAGAATTATATAATACCTGTAAATTTTAGTTTTATAAACATTTAGAAATATTGTAAAGTACTGTAGCTGAATGTTAAATATATTAATAAGACTAAGTAAAAATTTAAAATGGTATTAGGGAAAAACTGAAATTTAATTATATTTTAATATCACATTTGATGGAATATCTATAACTATTTTGTATAACCATATTCATAAAAACTTGGTGTTTGAGAGTTTGTACAATGATGAAATGAGAAGATTTTATTGCATACCGTATTAACTATTTGACCTAAAAACCATTCAATTTTAAAGTAGGAAAGAAGCACATACGAACAATGAGACATGGACATTAATATATGGTTAATGTAAACAATGTAAGATTGTATATGTATAGTCAAACTGTCTACCTGTTAGCCAGCAATGGTCTTGCCCTTTTATAAACCTGAGATGAACATGAAGGCTCTGTCAATTCACAAGCTTGCACAAGTCCTCTGAATAAAATTCCATTCCCATTATAAAAAAGATGAGGTCTCATGAGGAAAAATGTAAATTTCTTGAGATATGAAGACTTATGCCTTAGCCATGGATTGCTATGCCAGCACAAAATCCTAAAAAAAATTGAATAAGGTATGAGATACCAAAACCACTGCTGCTTCCCCAAATTGCACCAGCTTCCCTTCTGCTCTTATGAGACACGTTTGAAGGGAAAAACACTGCAGATTAATAGATTTCCACATAGACAAATTCATATAATAGAACAGAATAGTTTCAGTTGGATGTGACCTACAACAATCATCTTATCCAACTGTCTAGAAATTCAGGGCTCATCAAAAGTTAAAGCATGTTATGAAGGGCATTGTCCAAATGTCCTTGTATTATTAGAAAGCAATCACTAGCTAATGGGTTTGTAAGGTAAGAATAGAGCACGAAAACTGAATAGGTACTTCTCATCCTTCTTTGCTTGCACTAAATATGCACTGTTTACCCAGTGTCAGCATCACTGTCTGCCCAGTGCTACCAGTCAGAGTAGCAGAGAAACCTGTCCCAATGCTGGAAAAAGTCTTTAGGCCTAATATTGCCATTGGACATCATGCATAATAGGTTGAGTTTCAAAACACTTACAGAGCCTTGGTACATCTTTGGAGAACAAAAGTTAAAGAAATTTTGATATTTTTGTATTATCAACAAGAAGTGAACCATCTATTATCTGTTGTGATAGAATATGATTATGGATATTACTCTAAGATGATCAGTGACAGGTATAATAGAAATTAATTGTACATGTAATTAATCAATTATCATTTAATCAATCATCACATAGTTAGAAAACTTGATAATAAATATTTACACTCTGTTGAAAAATAGAAAATTAACTATTAAGAAAAACACATGAACTAAATCAGTGAAGGATTATTATTGTATTTTCTGTTCTATTCTTCATTTTATTATATATGTTCAAAATAAATCTATGAAATGCTCTGTGGGAACCCAGTGTGTACTAAAGCCAGGAGTAATTTTTTTCATGGTTCACTGAATTGCTTTGAGCATGCATCTTCCTGAATTGCTTCTAACAGCTGCCATTTACACTTTAGGTAGTCAGCATTTTGCATATTAAGCTGGTTGCTAAAATGCAGACTTTGAAGGCTTTAGGTTTTCACTTTTTAAAAACATTGGTTGGTAGATTTTTTTTTTCTCAAATACCTATGGTAAGTGAATTCAACAGTTACAGCCAAAATGTGGTTCTCATAATGTATAAAAAAGATTGAATTGAGGTTCAGACTTCTCAATCTTGGGAAATTTTTGTAACTGCAATCCATCTTTCAAGACATAATTGTAACTTCATTGGTATAAATGAAATTAGTGTAAAACTCTCACTTCCAGAAAGCAATAATAATTCAAGTCCTTTGTACTCTTTAAAATAAATTGCTTACAACACATTTAAGTATATATGACCATCAAATTGTGATCAAGGAGCTAGAAACTGATTTTCATTTTAATTTATTCCCTTTCTTTCTCAAACTGTCAATTTGTGTGATGAAATAATTTACACAATTGTGATGAACTCATTTTCTTTCATTGGAGGCAGATTATTGCAGTATCCATTAAGTTATCCCGCTGGTAACGTTATGCAAATAAAAGTGATACATCTGCTTCCTTCATTGCTTTTGAACAATTTTTCTTAAGTTATGATACAGCACTATCAACCTAATTGAAACAGCAAGGTAAAAACAAAATCATGCATATTAATCTGTTGTCCAAATACTAGTTTTAGGTTCATATTATTCAAGGAGCCGGTCACTTTTCTTACTGAATTCCTCTAAGGCAAACACCCTATTTAAGACTTCAATTCTTTTTTTTGTTTGTTTGTTTTTTTGAGTACTATTTAAGGCAATTGATTTTAATATTTGGGAATGATGGGTAGAAGAAACCAGACAGTTTTAATATGCGAAGTGTTGTTTAACAAAGCAATTACTTGTATGAGTTGGTTCTCACTGAAAAGATATGCTCAATGTGTGCATTTTGCAGTAATAGCTGCTCTCTTTTTTTTTTTTTTGGTTGTAAGAACAACAATAACAACAAGAATAAAAGCTTGCATAATACTATCTTTCAAAACTTGATGGAAATCTGAAAAAGTTAAATTATATTGTGCCTTGTACATTGTCAACAGAACTGTTCATTAAGTTTTAATGTCAAGAACAAATTCTGGCCTTATTTTCACTTTTTATATCATACATGAAGACACATGTATTAACTCTTGAATTCCAGGGTGACTTTCAAAGGCTATTGACTGGAACAGTTGTCTTTCAACTGAAACTCAACAAATCTTGCCTTGGTTAGGATCATGGTTAATATAAACATCTTATCAACACAATATAATTTGCAGAGAATAATATTTTATAATGGAAATACACTTTGAGGATTGTAGTATGATGTGTTTTATCCACAGAGACGATTTGATATTGGCAAGGCTCTCAGAAGAGCTAAAATAAGGGTCAAAAAGCAAATTTTCATCCATTTGTGTTGCAAAAGTAGTGGTTCCTTTTATAACAAAATTGCTCAGACTAATCAACACTTAAATTTTTCTATTTGTGTTGTATATGGTACATATAACTAATGGCATGTGGATTGTTTGGCCCCCACACCATTGTTATTTTCATTTCTCTTGTATTTTCATACCAATAAGCTGAATCTTTTCTCTGCTTGTGTTACTGCAGAGCTTACTTCTTCAGTGAGCATCCTTGCTTTATTATATTAATATTGTTGTGTTATTAATATGAATTTGCACTTTATGTTTTAAACATGGCTAGCAATTTTCTTCTAGAATAAGTCGCTGTGAGAAAGTGCTGGTCTGAGGAAACTGAATTATCGTACAGGAGTGTGTTGACTTTGACAGGCTTTGGGCAGATAACAAGTGATAGTCTATTATACTCAGTCTCTGCACTTTTTCTGCTAAATTTTAGCTGTCTGGCCCTGGAGGATAAACTTCCCCTAAAATGACTAAACGTTTCAAGTAGTCAGTAGGGGAAGACACCTCCAATATTTGCAGAGAGTAATTTGGTTTCTTAAATTAGATATTTTTTCTTCTCTATTAACAGCACAGTGAATCCCTAGAACACACTTGCTCCTGTTTTTCTACTTGAGATTCTCAGTGCTGCGACTGAGAGAGTGAAGATTTCATCTGCAGGAAGAGTGCCTAGAATTCATGTTGCCCATCTCTTAAATAAGCACTATGTCCTCTAGAGTATTATGCAAAAAAAATAGTTTCAACAGCACCAGTAAAGCTCTCAGTCCTGAAATACAACATATTAAGCTTTTCTGGGGAATTAGGAAATCAGAGTTTGGATTGCCACAGGACTCTACGAGTACTTTCCAGAATGACACTTCTTAGCACTGAAAAATAACTCCCAAGTCTTTCACATTGAGGAGCTCAATAACAAACACAGATGACCAAGGTTAAAATCTTCTAGACAACAGATGGAGTGGACATTTTTTACAGGACACACATAAGTGAGAGGTTTTAGGTGGGTAAACAGCCACATATATATGCTTATATTAATTAAATTTAATATTTTTTTCTCATTCTTTTAATATCCTGTATGTTACATTATAAAAGTTCAGCAATACTTGGGCAATAAAACATGTACACATAATATTATGAATAACTTTTTTGTAGACAAAAAAATCACAAATAACAACAAATTCTAAGATATTTATAAACCTTAATTAATATAAACCAAATACAAACCAAATTAACCGTAAAAATCTTATTCTGACATTACCAGCAACAACTGATATGGTTTTGCCTTTGTATCAATCACTTTGGCACGACTTTAAAGCTCAGAATTAGAATAGATTATTATATATTTATTTTAAGTTCATGTAGCTTGTTAGAGAAAGAATGCTTAATCATAGAGGTTCATTTAATTCTATTTAAAATGAACAGTTCCATCACTTTGTAGTGATTCATTTATAATTCCCATGTCATGGTGGTTAAATATATAATAGTTAATGTAAAAATCTTTTTTTGATAACAAAAGCAAGTGAAATCATAGAGAGAAGGCAATAAATTTTCTGTGACTATTTTTTTTTTTATTCATATGAAGGAGATCCATGCTGTGAGTTTTAAAGTTAGACTAACAATGCGTATAAACAAAAAATTAAGAAGGAATGAAATGTTTCAGTGATTATAACGGTAATCCTGTTCTGAGTAAGAGACTGAATGTTAAATATAGAAGAAGAAAAAAACACTTATAAAGCATATTGAAGATGTATTATCTTGTTTCTGAAAATCTTCATATAACTAGCTGTCATTTAAAGGCTATGTTCTTGACTTTCTTTAGGCATATTAAAAAAAAAACAAGGGGCTGAACTAAAGCAAGATACTTTAATTCTTTTATTGTCATACAGATTATCATTATCCAAATATATTTGAAGAAGAGATGATTAAGGGGAGTCAATGACTTTTGCCTAAAAGCATAAAGAGTTGAGCTTTCTTTTGTGATACACAATAGTTCACTTACCATGTCTGTTAAACAGTAGCTTTTCTACTGATCTCTGTAGGTGACAAAAAATCTAAAGGATGACCTAAAAAAAAATTCTCTTACATGAGTAGTAGCACATGAACAAAGGGGAAAGGGATAAAACCAGGCTCAGTAGAAATAAGCCTGGGGGTGACACTCCAGTGTTTGAGAGGTGACGTGCTAGTGAAGTCCTTTGGTCTGCCCTATCAGTGGAGGAGAAATGAAGGCTAAGGGGAGACATCGCTCTCTGCAGCCACCTGAAAGGAGGTGGTAGTGAGGTGGGTGTCAGTCTCTTCTCCCAAGTACCAAGCAATAGGAAAAGGGGAAAGGATCTCAACATGAATGAGGAGAGGTTTAGGTTGGATATTAGGAAAAATTTCTTCACTGACAGAGTCGTCAAGCCTTGGAGCAGGCTGCCCAGAGGAGTGATTCAGTCTCCATCTATGGCAGTATTTAAAAGACACATAGAGGAGGTGCTTAGTGGTAGACTTGGCAGTGCTAAGGTCTTTTCCAACCTAAACGATTTTATGATTCTAACAAAATCTTTTTTGTGCACCATGTGTTTATGTATGACAGTGACAACAAAAGAGAAGTAGGAAGCAGTGGATGAGAAGAGCAAAATTTTTTCTCCCTACCAGCTGATGGTTTATACACCTGCTAGTGAACCCTTTCTACTCATGTCCACAAAGAAAAGCACATTGCTCTCATAATTTTATCTATTAAATCTGGAAATATTCTCTAACAAGTAGATACAGCAACTAAAAAAAATCCTGAAAAAGAAAATCCTATTAGCATCTATAGTGGCCATCTCTTCTCAAGTTGTATGCATTTTGCAGATTTCAGTGTAGTTTACAAATACTGAGCAAGATTTTTATGAGTTAACTTGAGTACCGGAAGCATGTTATGCATTGCATCATGGTTTGGTTGGCTGAGTGAATTAAGCCACACAGAGCACTTTGGCTGTGTGGTTAACTGGCTAGACTGCTTTCCCTATATGAACATGCTCATTTAACCTTGTCTGAAATGTCTTGGCAGTGCACTGAAATCTACAGCACAGAAGTTCTCCTTTGTGTAATCTTTCTTTAACCAAGACAAGGCTACAATTTGAGCAGATGATTAGTAAATGTTATCTCCTGAAATTAGCATAAGGATATCTAGGTTTTGTTTTTCATTTACAAAAATAAAAAATAAATATAGAAGCTTAAAAATATTATTTCCTGATTTAAAAAGGAGAACTATTTGGAAATTTCAGTAAGGTATGTGTTTGGCACTGCTATCTTCTTGATTCTTCAGTGATCCTAATGTAGTTCATTTAAATCATATGGAAAGTATCATTTCTTTTCAAAGCTGTACCCCTGAAAGTAGAAGGAAAGTAAGTTTCTCATGGTTGCATTACAGTTCTGTCACTGTGAGAAGACCTTGGAAGGAGAGCTTTTCTGCCTAAACCATGTTTTTTCAAACTATCCAGCTCAACAGATGGCCTCTTTGGCTTTCATGAAGTGGTTCTCTGTAGTGGTAATGAGGCCAAAGCACTGGCCCACAGAGTGGGCTTTTCTAAAGCCAAGCCAGTATACATTATAAACCAAAGTCCCTAGATTATCTTAATCTGTTAGTGTAGCTATTTCTGTTTATATTTCTGGGCATCATATGATCTTTAGTTTTCTACAAGTGTCTTTCAGGAGGCATTCTTCATTACTATAGAGCAATATGAAATAATACGAATTACTAGTAATATGAAGTCAGATCAGTTGCCTGAGACACTATGAATATTTAGGGCACCTTCTATGACTGCTTTCTTCATGTACAGCATGGTGGGACCTGGCTGCTGTTGTCAGGATACTTTCATCACTGTGGAGTGAAAGAACTGTAGGGCCCATGCTTGGAAGTAATTTCTTCACACTGTCATTGACTGAAGCCCATCTGGAGCATCTATAGATGCTTAGATCTGACTCTGCTGTTGTTAAAATATTGTAACTCTATCAAAAAGTGAAAAGGTGGTGACTTCCTATGAGAGACATTTATTATTAAGACATCTAATAACATACTACCTCAGTTCTGAAAAGAAACAAAGGAACAAACAAAAAACAACTCTGTTTTGACTCAGTTCAACATATATATGTGATACTGATATATTTTTTATAAGCATTGTATCGTCTGTATGAAGAAAGAGTAACGGAACAGATTGTGTTAGAAAATATTCAAAACCAAATTAAAGCAGATACAAATACAAGGAGGAAGAAGCCCTCCACTATGAACATCATGCTCTTCCTAGGAGAAGTAAGGATGATTTGTCATATTTGCTGAGCAATCTTGTTGAAGAAGTCTTTTTGAGGAAGAGTGCCTAGCATCATCAACCTAGGATGAGAGGAACATTGGGAGAGTGAGTACAATGCACAAGAGAAGGTAGAAAAAAGCTAAATGTTATTTGATGATAACAGTTTCAACTGAATTATCAAGCAGAATTCTCTGTGCTAATTAGATAATTTGGAATATGAGTGTTAGTATTATTGTAACTGGACTGTAAGAACTGTTTGCTGTATTTTGATTACACTATTAAAATGATAATTGTGCTAACAATAAATTCTTGGCTCTGTGTGCAGGGTGTGTTCCCCTGTGCTCATAACAAGATTTTGAGAGTAACAGTAACCATCTGTGGCATGTTGACCATATGGCACATATGGCAAGTGACCTCCTTGTAATACCATTGGGAATCCTCCCGACAACAAAACTTTGAGAAAACACAAGGTCCCTACAGGTAGTCAGTGTCTTCCAGCTTTTGTGTGCTGATACCTGAGACAGAAAAATGAATAATGAGAAGGCTTTTGCAATGCTCCAGATTGTTTTCTTACAATATTGCACTGAAACTGGGCTGTATATTGTGGAAAGTAGCATGAAAGTATGCAATTTGCTGATGTGAAGGATGGCATTGTGTGGAGAAAAGTAAGCCTGCTATTAGAAAACTATTTTAGGCAGAAGAAACAAGATGATCCATATGATCCTGTCTGTTGGGTGTTGATATGGATGTATACAGCTGGTCTGCTTCCCTGCCCAGTAAACAGCTTGATTCCTTCCTGAACAGAGCCCAGGAGCATACTCACATACTTGCGGGTATGATCAGGACACTAGAGCGCTGGAACAAAGCAGCAAAATAATTTTATAATATGGATGCAGAGTCTACGATTCTTCCATAAAATGCTGACTGTTACTTAAGTTCAAGCTAATACTATATTAAAACTCATGGCAAGAGGAACTTCTATTCAATATTTTTTTGAAATTCTGAATTGCTAAATTTCCCTTTCAAAATGAGGTGTTCTGAATAAAATGTCATTAGGATAGTTTTTTTTAATCCAGGATGAAATTTCTATTAGATTGTATTATTTAAAAAAAGCAACCAGCCAAATAATACCTTTCCTGATCACCTAATCCCCATGCTTCCTTTTCTGTTAATGAAGAAGCAAGACCCAAAGTTGTGAAATGCAGCTTTTATTTTTTTTTTCCTGTTAGGAAAAAAATCACTGGATTTCACTTATCTTCTGACCTCTGTAGATTCTTTTAAGGAGATACCTATATTTTACCTCTCAATAGCACATAGTCTGCAGGGCCTGACAACTAATAACTTGTAGGATGTATGAACATCTGTGAGTCCTTACCTCACAGATGTTCTTTTAGCTACATGAAATAAATCCCTTGTTACCTCTCTCCATGCAATTCTAATTCTCAACTAATTATGAGTTTGTGTATAGTTATGATCACTCCCATATGTAACTGAAGGAATTATGAATAAAAATTTTATTCAAATGAAACTCTGCTTGTGTCTCTTCACTAGCAAGATGGAAGCAGAGAGTTGTTGTTTTTGTCTTTTTGGTTTTTTTTCCATTAGGACACAAATACTTTTTGTGTTCTCAGTGAATATTTTCTGTAGAGGTATACACACATGACCATTATTTGTGTTCATATAGGACAAGAGACCTTCTTAGTCTCGAATGGTAATTTTATTCATTTCCAGATTTTCAACTAGTTCAGTACTATAGCAGAAGGAATTCCATCATGTGAGCTTAAGCATTTTGACAAGATACTTGTTTTTTCTGTGTTATTTTCCCGAATTCCTAAGTGTAGGAAGCCTTCTTAATACTTCAGGCTACATTTATTTTTATTTCCATGGAAAAAAAGTTATTGGACTAATATTTGTACTGCTTTAAGAATTGCTGAATTCCAAAAAGGCGAAAGATTCCTCTTTCCTATGCAAACTTCATTGGGAGTTGTTGGTAACCTTAATAATTATTTAACTGAGAACATTTCAAGGCATTCATTTAGTTTCAATATGAGAAAGTAAAATAATAAAATTGGCCCAGAAAGATTAATCAGATAGTAAGAGGAAAATACTAGAATATTGCCTTTTTTTTTTTTTTTTCCCTGCAGAAAACATATAATGTCACTGTAACAATGTATAATAAAATATGTGACATCTTAATTTATTAAACTCCTGTCTCCTTTTCTTAAAGTCTGTAGTTTTCAGCTTGGGAACCTAATGCCACATACTGTAGAGACCTTCCCTTCACAAATACAATACAGTGGCTGGCCAGTGAAGCAGCACACTCATGCCCAAATGTAATAATAAGCTAGTGAAAGCAACTTGTATATTTGATTAGAAATGCAAGTAGAAGAATGAATCTTGTATTTAACTTTAGTGTTAATATTTTTTTCTACTGTATCTAATTTAGGATGGCATAGAATATAAAATGTAACCGATAATTGTGATAACTATCATTGATTTGACATGGAAGTGTTTTTAAAATTCATTTCTCAGAGAGAAGTAAAACTAATTGACTGCTATACCATCCACAGCTAAACTGGAGGAGATTTTTAGTTAAGTGGCATGCCAAGCCCTTTGACCCATTTCTATCCAAGGTTGAAACTGGAACAAATTTCTAGTGAATAAAATTCATTCAAATTGCAGGAGGAGTGATAGCAGGAATGTAAGAAAGAACACATTTTCTAAAAAGAAAGAAATAAATTGTTACTTCAAAAAGTAATCAAATTTTAGCCATTCTATCATTATTAGTACTCAAAAATTATCTGAAAGTGAAAAAAGAATTATTAAAAAAAATAATTTGTTACATTTGAATTATACAGGCAGAAATAGCACTAGGCTGAAATATAGTTTCTAAGAGGAGATAAGTCAAACCTGTAGGAGAATTAAAGTGTAAGGAGGGTATGTGGAAGGCAAGATCATCTTCTCCTTTAAAAGTGTCTCGTCGAGGGCCTTCATAATGCAAAAGGAAAAAATAAGAAAAGGAGAAAGCTGTAAACAAGATCATACAGCGACACAAGCCTAAGGGAGGATAACTAAGGGGTATAAAAGGATCCAGTTTGTGTAAAAAGTGGAACTGGTCAGTACACTTGTCTGGCTGAGCCCTGTTTCTGATCACCCGTCTGTACTATTTTCTTGTATCTTCTTAAACCTTTTCTTAAGCACCTCTCTATGTAATGTCACTCTGTCCTATGGGTGTGTGTGCTGAAAAGACTAAGTGCCAGCTACTGGTGAGACCTCTGTGTGTGCACGTGAAAATTGGTGCCTGTTACTGGAGTCAGACCAGGGGTGTGGGTGCTCCTTACCTGTGGGGTCAGCTGTGGGAGTGAATATGGTCTCAGCATAAGCTGAGCAAGTAGAAGTGTTTAACTTCTAGTCATGGAGTGGGAACAGTGTGTGCCCCCAAAAACAGCTACCATGGAGACTGATGTGACTGAGGAGCTTAGTGCTGGCAGCTGGAGCGTGACATCAGGACGCAGCCTGTGTGCCAGGTGCTGGCTGCTGGGCCTCCAAGCATTGTTATTTTCCCCAGTCCTGGCATGTGGGGGGTCTATGTGTGTGCATTTTCTGGCAAACCTCAAGCTGGACAGTGAGTGAATTAGGGGGGCCTTCCATGACTGTGGGACAAGTGTGAAAGTTTTGCATGTGTGCAGCAAGCACCAAGTTGGCCCTGTAGGTACGTAAGGGACCCATGGGGTGAATAAGGGGGGCAGGATGCAGGCAGGGGTGCTGGGCAGACAGAAGGGCTGTGCTGGTACTCAGGGGATCCAAAAATGTGCGTGTGCTTGTGAATCTGGAGAGTGTTGTGTGTGTGCTGCACTAGTGCCTCCTGTCTCTGCCAGCTCAAGAGGAGACTCGGTTGTCTATGCTTATGTTTCATGTGAGGCCTGGACACAGGTGCTCTTAAAGGCAGCACCTTGTGTGTTGCATCCTGTGTGCCCTGCATGTGTGTGTCTGTGGGATATATGCTGAGCTTCGTTACTGATTGAATCTGCAAAGAGAAAAGTGGCAGCTGTGTTCCACAGCCTAAGCAGAGACCCTGGGTCTCAGGGGAATGTGGCTGGATTCCAGTGGCTGGCAGGAGGGAGTCCCGGGCTGGCATTGCTGGAGGTAGACTCATGTCCCTCAGCATAAACTATTAGAGCTACTACAAATTGATCTTAAAGTATTATATTCTATTGTTAAGGACTCATTCATCTGAATGGGAAAAAAATGCCTTAGACATTTGTTAGCAAAATTTTTCATCCTGTCTCTTGTTGCTTCTAGAGGGATTTAAGCCACAATAATGCTTTGATACTCTGTATGAGACTTGCATATATCATTTACTTCACCAATTTATTTGGATGGATTTTTCGATGACCATAAACTTCAAAAGACATTTAGAAAAAGATATAATGGTCCCAGTTCTACTACCCATGCATAAAGTGGCACAATGAATCAAGATTAGCTGGAAGACTGTTCCCAGGAATGCTATTATTATGTCTCTATATTTTGTATGAGAGATAAGGATAAGTTATTTTAGATATAACCATTTATTTAATAAATGTGTACCTATCCTAAAACTTTAATAAATAAATAAATAAATCAATCAATGTAGCTTCTACAGATAACAACTATAATAATTATTTATACAAACTAATTTTGAAGTATGTCTTCTAATTCATTACTTCTTTCAATAGCTACCTAAAGTTTTCTTTATTCAACATTTATTCCTGCTACTGTCTCATTCATTACTTAAATTACCTAATATTAATTTAATTATCTTAAATTCTGAAAATATGTAATTCACAAGTGGTTTGCCGTTATTTTGTTGTATTATCATATTGTGAAATAGAAAATAAAATACTCATGAGAATCTAAATATCACCTTTTTCAAGTCATCCATGAAAATATTTCCATTGTAAGATCTCTTTCAAATGCTTGCACTGATTCTCAAAAAAGTTAATTTTCCAGAATTTCTTACAAATTACAACTGGACCATGGAAGTATTTTGCAGTGAAGAAACTAGAAGAATTATGAATCCTCACAAAACAAAGTTAGATGCTTCCTTCCATTTCCTAAAAAAGCAGACGGCAGAATTTTTACTGTGACAATTTTCTAATGAGTCATAACAGCATTTGGATGTTGTAGAAGTTGACACATTCACATAAATTCCACTCAATCATTTGAAACTGTTTGTTATACTCTACAGAGAAAATTTTGATTTAAATAGATTTGCATAATGATTTTAAGACTAAGTTGCATATTTTTCACCCCGATTTTGGTACGTTATCATCACAACAGATAACTAGAGGTGCAGGTGAGTTTGTTTGTTTGTTTGTTTGTTTTAAAATAAATTTATGATAGCAGTTGTTATCTGAATACAAGAACTTAAAATAATACAGACCACACACAGAAAATTATTGTTTACACATTTTGGAAAGGCTTACTTCATTCATTTCTGAACCTATGCCAAGTCCACTCTTAGAGGAGCATATATTACTCTTCCTATTTATCAGACAGAGAGATACATAATTTTTCAATACTGTCATCCTTAGGTTTTGCCATTGCCCCACTGTAAGAGTAAAATGCAGTTATGTTCCCTGTGCTATCGGTTTTCCCGTGGAGGATCAGTACCACAGAACTGAGGGTGAAATTGAGCAGCACTGACGGTCCCAAAATGTCCCATGTAAATTGCGATGAGAGGGAAGGTAAAACTACCTATAACAACCTTTCTGAAACAGTAAATCTAGTCCTAGGTGTGAGCTGGCTGAAAGTGACTTGCACTCTGTCCTGTGAATCTTCCTTGAAGACACCTCTTTCTGACAGTAAGGAAGTGAAGCTGTAACGAAGAACAGGAGAGAGGAAGCTTAAGAAAAACCTTCGACATTAGGCAACTGGTAGATAGATAATCTCCCTGATACTTTAAGAGAGTCTTTACTCACTCTCTGCAGGCAAAAGTAAGAAAACACTAATTTACAGCTCAACATAGTCAGATGTCAATAATGCTTTTGATAAATACCAACTACTGTTAAATCATACTGTGATAATTATCCTTTATTGTGTGCAAACACAGTTTTAATTAGACTTTTTTTCCTTAATATGTAGTCATTTCAAAACTTGCTGTAATACAAAGAAAGGTAATATTATTTTGCTAGTGCATGGCTCGATTTCGGACCCCTCTCTTTCCAGTGATAAAGTGAGTGAGCCTATATTGTCTGACCATAAATTCATTTAATATGTCATATATAAATTGAAAGCTACTTTTCTGATTCTGTACATAAACTGTCTGTTTCTTATCCTGACATTTTTTCTGGATTAGTTCATTGACTGAGCTAGAAATGGCTCACATTACATCTATGAGCTTTTCCTAGATGTTTTCAAATTTAGTTTAAACATTTTTGTTGAAATATGAACTTAACATAAAAATGTAGCATTTTTCTATTAGTCAAATTTAATATGATTTCCATTTGACACTCTATCATTTATTGTGAGACATTAGGTCTGAAAGAAGTTAGGATTATGCTATCAGAAATGGCATTTTTTGACATTTTTTGTAGCACCATAGAATTTATATCTGATTATCATTACATCTTTTGTCCATGTGTTCTGAAGTATAAACATTCAACCAAAAGGCAGATACAGCAGACAAATCAGATTTCTAGGACTTACTGTACTGGAAATTCATTTACTACAAATTTAATGACTTCCTAAACAGTGCTGGTGAAACAGAAGAGTTTGGGAACAGACCCTGTCAGGAAAAGGCAAAAACTTTGTCTCTGATGATTATACGTCTTTATCTGATGAGTAAGGTATTGCATTTCCAGTGTCACTTTCATAAGCTCAGGAGTGATTATCTCTTGCAGCAGATCTATTCTGTGCTACTGCAAGTTAAAGTCTGTTTGGTCAGTCTCTAGACTGATATTCATAAGGTAGCAAGTGTGTTGTTTTGTCGTTGTTGTTGTTGTTGTTTCTGTTTAGGTGAAATTTCCCAATGGGAAGTATCTATAGGTTGATTATAGTACCCATAGATAATGAGTTGATGATGAATCTCATGAAAAATGTATTAAAATAATATTATGCAACTGTACTCTGGAAGGATAGTTTTCTCTGTGAGTACAAACTTACTCTGTGAGTATGATAGCTTAAAAGTAGTATTTCATCTTATACTTCAACCAAGTCAGCCTCACGTTGATTATGCTTTTCTTCATCCCAGCTGTAATAAAACTATTATATCATCTTTTCTCTCTGTTGCCCTTCTAGCATGAGCTTAAGTATAAAGTGAGAGTTTTCATTTATTTTGAAAATTGCTGTAATTTTACTTTACTGATTTGACAGCTGCAGGAAACATAATGTTTGTACTTTTTGATAAAACCTTTGCTTATTTTGAATTTCCTTGCAGGTCTGGTGTTTCAGCTTCTTTTGTAGATAATATTTGCAATGGTTGGAAGATCAAAAGCCTGTTCTCCATTTGTAAATACATTTATGAATTTCAACGAGCTATTTTATAATTGTTAACCTAACTGCATAAAGTACTGCACAAGAGACAATGTTGATACTTGTTCTCTGTAAAGCCCAGATGAAATATATTTACCAGTGTGTTAATGACAAAACAAAATTATGAATATTTTAAAGTATTTCATATTTATTTGCTCAGCTGTATACATTTTTAAAGGTTTGATTTTAAGAACTTTTACCCTTGAATACTGAGTTTTTAAAATTGTTTCTTAAACAGTTCTAAATAAAATTGTTCTTAAAATTGTAACACTAATATCAGTGGTAACTAATAAAAACCTTAAGCAAAATTTCTCTATAAATGCCAACCTGTCTTGTTCATCTTTGGAAACTCTAATTTTGTACTAGGTCTGTCTGGGATGGAGTTAACTTTCTTCTTAGCAACCTATATTGCTTTGTGCTTTACATTTATGTCTAAAACGCTGTTGATAACATATAGGCATTTTATCTATTGATGAACAGCATTTGAACAATGTCAAGGTTTTTTCTGCCCCTCCTTCCTATTCTTTCCTCCTGCATACTTCCCTAATGAGTTGACTGAGGGTAGGCAAGAGACTAGGAGGGGACACAGTCAGGACAGCTGACCCAAAGGACCATATGATGCTCTCCTCAGGAAAAAATGCTCAGGAAAAAATGCTCAGGAAAATAAAAAGGAAGACATTACTGATTATAGCATTTGTCTTCTCAAGAAGTTGTTTTACATGGCCCTGCTTTCCCAGAAGGAACTGGACACCACCTGCTGATGGGAGGTAGTGAATTAATTCCTTCCTTTTTTTTTCTTTTTGTTAGGTTTTGTTGTTGTTGTTGTCGTTTTTTGTTTTTTCCACATGCAGCTTTTGCTTTCCCTATTAAACTGTCATTATGTTAATCCATGAGTGTTCTCATCTTCCGTTTATTTTCTCGCTGTCCTGTGAACAGGGAAGTAAGCAAGAGGCTGGATAGGCATTGGCTAAGGTCAACACACTACACATTTAAAAAATAATTTCTATTCTACAGCCCTTTTTTGTTGTTCTTCTCTCTTTCACTAGAAACTTGCAGAGTATACTGTTAAAGTTGTTGCATTTCACCTCTGATCGGAGAGGTTTCCAAATAGACAACTTAATCTTGCTATTGTTTTCCATTGAATCTAAAGTGCATGTCACTTGATCCAGGACTGAGACAAAATTATGTAAAGTTATATACCTGTGTGTTTGAAATTTGGCTCTAAAAGTACTTTAACAGAATTTTTGAGACTCTTCCCCAAAACAAAATAGTAAGATGAAATATTTTTAGCTTTGTCTTTTCTGTTTTGTTTGTTTGATGTGTCTCTAGACACAGCTTTCTCTAGCCAAGGTAGAGTTTTAGATAAATTAAAAAAGAAAAACTGTACCTCTTGAGACTGTTTAAATTGGCAAAGGGGCAGTAGGGGGGAAGTCTGTTAATCCCATGTAGCTTAAGCTAGAATGAGTGAAGTATTTAAGTATTTCTAGAGTGAGTGACTTCTATAATGGGATTTTTCTAGTATCTTTAGAAGCTGAATATTTCCCGTACAGGGCACAACCTAAATCCTGACATCACCACATCATCATGATGCAATAGTGATAAGATATGCCACAGCTATTTTTCAGAAGTCTTTTTAATAACAAAGACTAAGATTCTTTCAGATTCTGTTAAAGATGATTAAAGGGCTGGGGCACCTCTCCTAAGAAGACAGGCTGAGAGAGTTGGGGTTGTTCAGCCTGGAGAAGAGAAGGTTCGGGGAGACCTTATAGCAGCCTGCCAGTATCTAAAGGGGACCTACAAGGAAGCTGGAGAGGGACTTTTTACAAGGATATGCAGTGCTAGGACAAGGGGTAATGGCTTTAAGATGAAAGATTACAGATTTAGATTAGATAAAATGAAGAAATTCTTCACCATGAGAGTGGGGTGGAACTGGTACATGCTGCCCAGAGAAGTTGAGGATGCCCCATCCCTGGAAGTGTTCAAGGCCACGCTGGATGAGACTTTGAGCAACCTGGCCTAGTGGAAGGTGTCCCTGTTCATGGCAGTGTGATTGGAACTAGATGATCTTTAAACTCCCTTCTAATCCAAGCCATTCTATGGTTCTGTGATTTTGTTATTCTATTATTTTATTATTCTATGATTCTATGAAAGTATATTCCAGGTTGGCTGGAAACATGAAGAGCACCATTTTTTGTGACCTGCACTCCAGAAATCACTACTGCAATAAGAAGGAAAAACCATGTGCTGTGAGTCTATTAGTCTTTAGTATATGTGCTCCAAGATCATTCCTTCATAGCATGATTGGAGAATAAATTTGGAAAGCAGATCTGAATGAATAGCTAAAAAATAATTTTATGCTGTGACTTTTGTTTATGCTCTGACTTTCAAACCTGACTACTGTAAGACTAAACTAATCATTTCAATATTTATATCCTGAACATAGCTTCTTCCTACAGGATATTTATAAAAATGATATTCTGTTAATGAAGATAAATCTCATGGTTCTAGAAGGTTTATTTTGAACAGATGACTATGTTCAGAATATAAAAGAATAAATATGCAGAGCCTTAATATTTCTAAAACACTGAAAAAAATTTTTTTTGATTATGAGTTTTGCCTACTACTTTTGTGAAATATACAAAAAGAGCAATAAGTAATCACATAGATATATGCACTAGATGACGATTTGTGAGAGCTTCCAGTAATAAGATAGAAAGAAGTGTTATGATGATACATTACTTTTGCCAAAAAAATACATGCTACCAATAGATTAGACTTTCCTTCCCCTCTGTCCCTGCAGCTGCTAGATTCTTGCCCACAGCTAAAGCTTATTAAATTTTTAGGGTCCCTAGACTACTGAGTGTTGTAACTTGTCTATATTTAATGCTTTCAGCATGTCATAACTGCATAATCTAATGTACCCATTGTAACATTTTTCTGTCTTCTAGCAATTTACTAATTTCACCTAATCAATGTTAATTTTGAAAAATAATCAGTCTGATGAACTGGTTGAATTAAATATGTTTTGGAGCTACCAGGATTCATGAATTACAGTGGAAAGCAATAAAATGAACCAAAAGGGATATAGCATAAAGACCTCAATAAAAATTTACTTCACCTAAGACCTTAAGAATACTGTACCATATATAAATGCTTTCTGTTATTCATGTTACCTTTTGAGGCCAAGGAAATATTTTAACTCTGATATTGTACATGAAGACTACATTATACTTTGAAGTTGCTAATACAGAAAGTCACCAGTCATAACTCTTTGTTTTTATAATTATCAAAACTACTCAGCCTACCTTAATGTTAAGACATGGGTTATCTCTGAGCTTCTCTGATGATAGATTTCATATATAAAATCAAGAAAGACTTAGAAAACATAAAAATGTCAGTGCTATCACCTGTGATCGTTTGACTTGAACACCGCTTCAAGTCTCTTTACACTTTTGTGGCACTTAGACCAGTTTTAACCATTGACTTCTGTAGTTTGACTTCTAGAAAAACCCTGTGTGGATTTAAGAGTTTGATTTAACAACTATTCCGTGCTCAGACTACCATTTGATTTCAAGAAAATATTAATGTGTGGCATAGTTGTTTAGTAAAGTACATCTTTATAAAAATACAGTTTCATTTTGGTACAAGCCACTGTAACTAAGAACACTTTGGTATTCTTAGAAAAGCCAGCTTCAAGGTCAAAATCCATCAAAAGGTGAATCTGAAGGAAGAGAATTAATTTGCCTGGAGAGCAGATTTTGTAACTCTGCTTGTAGATATGCAAAAAAAAAATAGATCCCTGTTGCAGGCAAATCGACCAAGTAGTAAGAAGAGCAAAGAAAAAAGGAGGAAATCATGTGATGTAATATTTAAAGGGGGCAAGAAGAATCTACTGGGACCATCAATGTTTTTTTGACAGAAGGAAACAATAACCTTTAGTATAAAAAAGTTCCCACAATGATTGGTTCTTTCTCCTTTTTTTCTGACAGACACTACTGACAAAAAGTTCCTGAAATACTTGGTGAAACGTAAGGAATAGAATAGACTCAGTTGGAAGGGATCAACAGTGATCATCTAGTTCAACTACCTGACCACTTCAGGGCTGAATAAAAGTTAAAGCATGTTATTAAGGGCGTTCTCCAAATACCTCTTAAACACTGACAGACTTGGGGCATTGGCCATCTCTGTTTGACCGTGGTCTCAGTAAAAAAAAATGCTTCTTAATGTCCACTCTAAACCTCCCCTGGTGCAACTTTGAGCCATTCTCACGTGTCTTGTCACTGGATACCAGGGAGAAGAGATCAGCACCTCCTTCTCCGATTTCTTCCCTCAGGAAGATGTAGAAAGCAATGAGGTCCCACATCAGCCTTCTTCTCTACAAAGCAGAGAAACTCAGAGTCCTCAGCTGCTTCTCACAGGACATTCATTCCTTCTAACCCTTTCACCAGTTTTGTTGCCCTCCTCTGGATACATTCAAGGACCTTCACATCTTTCTTAAATTGTGGGGCCCAGAACTGTAGTCTGATAGACTTAATAGTTTGTCCCATATAAGAAAAAGTTCTATTTATGTTAAAGGTAAATGATATTGTGTTATATAAATTTTAACCCTTTGCAGCTTTGATGTTTTATGAAAAGACTAGCGACAAACATTTAATTGCTTGTTTGTTTGTTTTAAATGCAGAATGGTTCATTGTGCTTCTCCATAATGTAAAGATGTCACGGGTTATCAAATAATGTAGGTGTTATTGAACAAAATGAAACATTAGTTGCATTTACTAGAAGTGATCTTCTAATAGCCTCTCCAAATGTCAAGCAAAATCATGAGACCACTAAATATTTTCTGGATTAAGTAAGAGGTTCCAGGGCACCTATTGCACTTTGTTGTTAAATCCAATTGAGTATTTCCAAAAGATAGTCATTGAATACTGTTGTTCATAAAAAATGGCATAATATTTGATTAAAATAATGGAGAACTGCACCAAATGCAAAACTGCTCCATCAATAATTTAATTTTATAATATTCCATGTGTTCTATAACCACCCAATAAAAGTCTCTTATTTCTTTTCTCAGAATCCTATGAATGGGTTTGTTAATATTAATCAGGGATTATGCCTGTACTAGTTGAAATTTTCAATACTCTGTTAGCATGCTGAAGTGTTATCAAGCATTGGCCAGCAACTCTAGGTATCTGCATAAACAGTCACTTAAAGGAGTACCATGTTTTGTTATATCCTGCTAGCCTGGTCATGTGAGTGAAACAACTCTGCATTATTCATCCAGCTGATAGTCCTGGTTTTGTTAAAA
This sequence comes from Nesoenas mayeri, assembly GCF_963082525.1. NCBI lineage: Eukaryota > Metazoa > Chordata > Aves > Columbiformes > Columbidae > Nesoenas > Nesoenas mayeri. The sequence continues at coordinate 19,364,822 of NC_137541.1, forward strand.
CAAGACCAGTTCTCTTTTAGTGAATTTTCCTTCCAGCTAAGTTCTTCTAAGTAACTGCACTTTCCTGAAGTTAACTGCATATTCTTTTTTCTCAGACACTGCACTTGGTGATGATAAGATGACCAATGGAATGCTGAAGAAGCTCATGTTTAGATTTATTGCTATAACAACTAAGAACTGATAAAATTCTGCCAGAAGAGGGGCGTGTTTGAGGAGGCGCAGACAGAACAGGTGACTAAAACTGACCAACTGAGTATTCCATCCCATAATCACCATACAAGCTATCTAAGATGGAGATCATGAGAGTCTCACTCTCTTGGACCATGGCCAGCGTTTAGAGAGGGCCCTGTCTGTCTCCCTGCAATCTACAGGCCTCAAGTCCTGCATCCCTGAAATTCAGTTTCTAGTTTGCTGTGAAGTTGTGCCCATGACTTCCAGGTGCCTGCCTTGCAGCTGTGGGAGCCAAGCCAGCTCCCAGCTCCGCCGCCACTGGAGTGACACCAACTCCGTTTCAGGCATTCAAGATTGGTTTTGTATATTTTGTTTATTTCCTCTATTTATTAGTAGCATTAGTAAAGCCTTTTAAAACTTTTCCAACTTGCAAGACTCTTTCTAACTTAAAGACTCTCTTACTTATCTTTCTATCACCTTTTATGGTGGGAAGGATTAACAGAGAGCATCTGCCACAATTTGTTGTCTCCTTGCTTTAAACCCTGACACTGATATACTGCATAGAATTAAGCACTGGTTTCCTGTATGCTATCTTGTTCTTCCCCTCCTGCTCACTTCTTTTTTTTTTTTTTTTTTTTTTCCCCCTCCCTACTTTCACATGAAACATTAAAAAATATTTGATCTTCCTTGAAGAACTGCTCTTTCCTTTAAGTGAGCTAGGGACATTTTGCCAACATTTCCCTTTCCTCAGAGGAGAAAAGGATTATTTTACATCTCTTCTCTATGGAGTTTCCTCCTCTGATCCAAAGTCTTGCTAAAAGGTCATATCGTCTAGGTATCACTGTCCAAAAAAAGTGTTGTTTTTTCTGTAAGTGCATTCCATCATTACATCTCTCTTAAAACCTGTTTAACACCTACTGCAGCTAAGTACAGTATAGTTTGATGATTCAAATACTTTAATGTGAAGCACAGTTTTAAATCATCAAGAGGGAAGCAAGCTATAAACCAGTATTAACTATTTCTTATGCTACTGGGAATTTTTTTAGAGGAAATGAACTCTTTCTGCAGCAGTTTTTAAATACAGCATCTGAACTTTTCCCCAGTATGTGCCAAACTGCATTTTCACTTGATTTATACTGAAAAAAAAAAAAAGAAAAAAGAAAAAAAAAAAGATTTTGATGCTATATCTTTTTATCCAAACCAATGAGTGAAGGTCCTTCAGATGCACAGGGTACTACTGTAGGCTCATTATTCAAGTGAATGACCTGGGCCAACAGTACAGGATGAAATGTCAATCCATAGGAAAGGGATAGAAAAGCTGCTAACAGCAGCTAGAGAAATGCTATTATACCTTTATAATCTTATTTGTGCTTTGGGTATTGTAGAAGAGACAAAATAAGCATAAGGTCTTCATGATAGTATAATAGGTATCAGTTGAATATATGATATATGTATGTACAAAATTCTGTACTGGATTCAGTAATGGAAGAACTTGTCTAGTTTAATCCTGTTTCTTACCACAATAGCAGTGTGGGAAAGCGCTGTGTCCCACACAGGGCACAATTGAAGAAAAGTACAACTTCAAAAAGCCCAAAGGCTTCTTTTCAGTTATAATTAATTTTTTTTTTTTCATATTTCCCTTTTAGAGCTGGAAGATGGGGATGAGAGAAGGAAGGTACATGAACAGAAGTATAAGCCTGTGTTTAGAAAAAAGACTGAAATATTAGCAGATAATTAACATCCCAGCTACTAGAGTTCTCTGAGGACTAGTAATATGCAGTCAAATTCTGTCAAGGTACTCCACTAACGTGCTTTGTAGCACAGAAGAATTTTTACATAAGAGTGGAAAGGAAATACTGGAGCATAGAAAAATAATGCTAGATATAACAAGCAGGATTTGAATAAATCCTAATGCAACTATGCATTTAACAAGTTTAACAACAACAACAATAACAACAACAACAACAAAAAGTAGAAGATCGAAAAGATCACTAAGACATTATTCTGTAACCAGTCTTTCTGAACTGACGCATATGCTGCTTTGATGTTTCATATTTATAGGGATGAAATTATATAAACATATTCAGTTACAGAGAAGTCCCAAAGTGTTGTAACATATACAATTTATTTTTTGTTTTGTTTGAACTTGTGGCCAAACAAGGTTTGCTCAGGTTATCAGGTATTTTTATCTATCTAACAGATAATCTGTTGACAAATCTTAGCTATTCTATTAATTTTTTTCTCGAAGTAATATTTTTAAGGTAAATAAAAATAGTAAAATAACTGGATCAAATAAACTTGTTTTTCATTGTTCTTTCTCTAGCCAGTTTGTGACTCGCCTTGATTTCTTAGAGCAATGCAAACTATATAAAGTTTGCCATTGTCTAGCTGCAGGAGCTACTGTCAGTCAAAAGGCCTAAAAGATCATTACTCAACTGAATTATAATTTTAAGAAAGCCTTAACCAATTTCCCATACTTTGCCATTGACAATAGATATAGCAATATATTTTGTAGATCTCTGACTTCTTCTCAGCTTTCTATCCAAAAGCTTTAAAATTATTGTAATACATGGAGGAGAGACACAGCTTCAATGATGTTGGTTTTCCTGTGTGGAAAAAGATTCATTATACTTACATCAAAAAAATAAAACACTTGTTAATTTATTTAAAACCTGCTTTGCAAGGGAAAATGAAACTGTTAAACGCATTTAACCAGGACAAAGTGATTTACTCAAACATTATTTATTTTAATTTGTCCTTCACTCTCATTTAGTACATGTATTGCCTATGGCTGCAATCAGAGCTGCTTAGAATCCCTTGAACCAGATTAAAGATCAAAATCCTTCTTAGTGCCAGCTTATTGCATAGCAAATACAAACTCAATGTAATCAGCAAGCTCAAAACAAGACTCAGATGTTAGTAAAGCCAGTGGAGATCAAGAAAAAAATGCAGAAAACAAGGTGACCCAGAACAGAATATCAAAGGCTCTTTTGTACTTTTCAATTCTGGCTAAAGCCATGAAGTCATTCTTACATATAAAGAAATATCCACAAAAGAGAGGGCTGTTTTCAGGAAATTTAAACCTACTTCTAGTTTATAAATTCAATTGTTGGATCTATTTTTACCATTATTCATACATAACTTCTTCTGTATAGTTTGCACACGTATATCAAAGCCTTCTCTAACAACTTAGCACAAGCAGAAGAAATAGCTAATTTCTTCTTTGTGTTTTTGTGAAGAAATAGAGGATCAAGACAAATAGAAACAGCTAAGAATTATGGTGTGGTTTGGGGATTATCTTATGACCAGAAAGTTTCCTATTCAACACTGTCCTACTGGTAATGTCTTATTATTTTGTCATTACTTCATATGGTTAGTTCAAAAGCTGTCTTTTTTTAGAAGAATTTATGATTGCCTTGCACATATTCTGTCACGGTTTAAAATGTGTTATTTACTTACTTATTATATTTTAAAACAAATCAAAACAACCTTCAAATGTTGTCACAAACTAGGTTTCATCCTAATGTGTACTTACGCTGCTCTCTGCCTTCTGGGAAGCTAATAGAATTCAGCTTTTTTTCCCCATTAATTCACAAGTTTTCAATCAGATTGTTCTGCAAAACTGCTAGCAATCCTGACCAGAATTTATTCTTTACTACGTTCTTAGGAAAGAGACCACAGATTTCTGGAGAAAGAAGTGACTGAGTGTACATGTGCCATGTCAGCACCTTATGAGGAAGGGATTTCTGTCATGCAGTAGATACACATTTGCTCATGTAACAAGACTTGATCTATTGGATAATGTGAACTGAGATTACTTGTGCGTTCCATCATGCGAAGGGACATGTCCCTATTAAATGAAAAGGGATGCGTTTGATCTGTTGATGAATGCACATCCAGTCATGCAGGTGTGCAAAGAGCTTTGGTAGCACGACTTACATTCCTGCAGAGTGCCAACACCTGATGAGAAACAGCATATTTTTTAACAGCTCAGAGCACCTCTAAAACCAAAATGAATTACATAATTTGTCTCCAGAGTGTAAAAGTGTATGCATGTATATTTGTTCCACTGTTTGAAATGGAAAACAAACAACCAAACCAAACCAATCAGTTCAAGAAAAAAGCAAAGTTATCTTTCAGAAATTGGCCCCTTCTCAAACACCATATGCATAAATACTTGGATAGCATAGGATTAGTAAATTTACAGGTGAAATTTTAAAGGACATTAATATTCATTTGCCACTGTAAACTAGTAATTAATTTGCCTTTTAAATACTACAGCCTAGTGATGTTATACATTTATGTGGATCCAAATACTGTTAAAACAGGCTCAGCTGACAGATGTAAAGGGATTTCTGTCCTTTAACTATACCTGAAGAATATGTTTAAGTTAATTTTCTTAGATTACAGATATTATAGTTAAGTTTTGCTAATTAAAGAAATAGAAATTTTTCATTTTTTCATGCTCACACAACTGCATTTTTCCTCCACAAACACAAGGAAATGCACTTAGATATTTTAATAACATTCTGCTGTATTGTACTGCCTTTTTAACAACAGAGTAATGCGGCATACAGGACATATGAGCTCCAGGCTACAGTACAATGCAATACTCCGTGCAAATTAGAAGAATAAAGACATTATAGCCTGGATTCTGGAACAATTACTTTTTTATTATATTTAAAATTATAAGTAAGGCTGAAACAATAGCACAGTCACTATATATATATATATAAATAAACAGATCCAAAATTAATCCTACCACCAACAAAAAAAATGCCCATACACCTAAACCTCACCAATAGAGAGTTTTCACTGTTGTACTTATACTGGGAGCTAAATATTTTGTTTTAATAATACTTCGGTCAGGAACATTGATAAGATCTCTTTACATGGTCAAAATCCAACTGTACAACTCTCTATTGAAGCCAAATAATAACTTCAGCATTATGAAGCACAGTGATGTGCTATCAAAAGTCTTGGCCTGGGGAGAAGGATTCACAGCACTGGTGAATGAGTTGCAATGAATGGTGTGTAAACTCTGAGATTTTTCCTTGTAAAAAAGATAGATATGCACAAATTAAAATAATTTGCTTTTCAACTCTAAACCCACATGTTTTCTAAAATAATAACAATATTGTTATAAACACAAACTTTTAAAAAATGCAGATTAAATATTTGCCACCTAAGTTTATCAGGAGTGTCTGGTACTTAGTTACAAGACAGCAACTCTATTTGAGTACTAATAATGTTTTCTGGACCATTGGATAAGACAATTAAACCTAAAAGTTTTGTGGATGGCTGATCTTAGCCTCACATAGGTGTTCAGAATTGTATTTTCTAAGCAGCCTATCAGGGCTGTATTCTGATCCAGGTTTAGGTAGCCAAACTATCTTTGTTCCTCAGAATGTGTTTGAGGAGTTAACAGCAACAGCACAAAAGGTAAGAGGCAGAATGGTGAAAGTCAAGCCATCAAGATCATAAGAGTTCAGTAGTTAGAGCTCTCACTGGGAAATGAGGGGCTACTACCAATCAACTGCTCTGATATTAAAAAAAAAAAAACCAAAACAAAAAAACCCCAGTTTTAATCCATGGTAATAATGAAAAATGTTGCTTCTGAAATATTTATCTAATAAATACCTGAGATATTTATCTCATTAAAATGGTTCTTTAAGCAGTAACTATAGTAGTGTGGATGTTTTTTACAAAATATTTTGTTTTGATGACCCCTCGAACTGATCCTGTGACTAGGGCACAACGATGCACATAAATTTCTGGCACAGTCCACACAAAGTAGGAAACAAATCTCTAATTCATTAAAAGCTTAAAAGGAATCAGAGATGTATTACCTGTATAGTCCATGAAGAGTTATTTGAGATATATGCTTAGTTCTAGCTGAGCAGAATACTTCATTTCTGCAGTGGACCTCAACTGGTGTGAAAAATAATTTGTGCACGAGCAGCTAAAGAACCAAATTTATAAACTGTTTAGCTATGCATTCTAATATACTTAAATCTGTAAGGTGATTTTTTTCCTTTGATGAAGGCAATTGTTTTCTTTAGGTTATTGAGCTTCCTTTAGGCTTTTCTCTGCTGTTCAGGATCCTACAGAAGATTTATAGCAACTTATAGAAACAAGCATTGCACTAGGAAAGAGAATTATGAACAAGAATGTGGTGTCTTTAAATTTTAGAGAAGGCAAAAGCTTACCAACCTAAAATAGAAGTTTAAGGAATATTACTGTTTCATTGTTCCTCTAGAGTTCATTTATTAATTGATTTTTTTTTGTAATGGAAATTTTCTGCCTTTCCGTAACCAGGTGATCCACTGTGTAAAATTATGAGAAATTTAGTAGCTATAGTAGTAAATGCTTTCTGCAGAAACAGAAAGGATTGTTAAAATATTTACACTTTTTATTTTACAACTAACTTTTAAACTTTCGTGTGTTCCGAAAAAGTTCTATTCACAGTGGTTCCATGCTTCTCTACATGTTATGATTATTACTCTTCCATATGATTTAATTCAACAGATTTCTAAAATCATCAAGGTGACAAGCTTTGTTCTTGCATAGATATTAGCAGAAATGGAGATGAAAAGTAAAGCAGCAGAAAAGATAAGTAGGGAGGTGATAGTGTGTTTTAATGTTTAAGAGAGTATCACGGGCTTCCATACATACACACAAAAATGACTTCTACAAGGCTTTGATGCTTGAACAGGGTCATTATGGTTGCTTTCTTAGAAAGTCTGTTTAACTTTCATATCAAATGCAAATTACACATCCCCTTATTCTTTCAGAATGCAACAACTTTGTAATTGCTTAAAGCTAGCAGATTTTGCAGTCAGGAAGATGGGCTTTATCTAAGAGCATATGAGTGGCTTACTGAGTAAAAGCAAATTTAGAGATTTTTCAAGTGTCCAATGAATGGAAAGTTTTAAAGCAAAAGACAAAGCTAGTTGGAAACAAAAGTCTGTATAAGAAATGTGACATTTTTGCATACAACTGACCTATTTTTGCTGTCAAGTCATTTGAATGAGTTCATAAATCTGGTCCTATTTTTTGCCAGCTTTATGAAAGAGTTTTGATTAAAGGGCTTTACTAAGAACATTTTTGGATTAAAATATGATTGCATTTATTAAGATTCTTTTTAATACTTGATTTTCACAAGTGATGTGAAGAAAATTTTCATGTCAATGTCATTACTGAAAAAGGATTTTCAGAATGGAAAAATAAGTTATTTCAATAAAAACTTAAGAATCCCATGGGGTGCTATAACAGTATAAGGTTGGAACCTTATTGGAACAGTAATAAATTGCAAAGGAAGGATATTAAAACTGGAGTTACTAACATGAAATATGTTGTAATCACACATGGCAAAAAGGAGACTGTAGAATAGCCTATGGCAGAAGGCCTTTGGTTCTTAGATTTGAACTCTTCTACAACATAGCCCATTATAATTATAATTACAAATTATATAAATCTTGTTAGACGATGTGAACTGTCTTTAGAATTAGCTTGATAGCAGTTGGAGGTACTTGTAAAAGTACTGTCACCTAGTGATAATAGCTTGCTAGACTTAAGGAGTTGTTGCAGATGTAGTGCAGGAAGTTAGGCTGTTTAAATGCAATATGACTAATGATTTGAAGTTCTACTGAACACATTTGGGTGTGGTTTTTAAGAAATGTCATGAAGCATGGTTTCCTTCAAACTATCACCAAAATTCCTGTTAACCTCAGCTCTCTCTTTACGTTTTTACAATGAATCTGGAAAGAGGTTGATGGTGGAATCTCTTGAACCACAGATATAACCTAATTTTTAACATTTGTATTTCACCAACTTCATTTTTTACCCTATGGCAGTCACAGAGATTTTGAGGTAAAAAAAAATTTGAGATTACCTGGGTTAAACTTTAACATATTAGATAATGCATATAGTACTGAACAAATCACACAGTGTGGACATAAAGCCTCCCCTGCATTTAAATTAAAATGTATCTTCTCAACAGATATTCAGCCTCCTTTATAAGATAAGATGTCAAAAGATGAAGTATACACACCTTCTTTGGGTATATTCTAGTGGTTAATCATCTTCACAGTTACAGAAGGTAACATTTACAGTTACAGAATGTATGCATGGAATATAAACTTCTGATTTTTTTGTTTTTGTTTTTTGGGTTTTTTTATGCATGAAAGTGTATTGACCTTCATTTTTTACTGGAAACCAAACTATTTCTGTTATATTCTTTCTATTTTTCCATTATAGGACATTATCTCCTACATAGTTTAAAAAAAAAAAAAATCCAAGTAGTTCTTGTCGTTATATAAAGTATTTTAAAAATCTGACTCTAAATAATTAGTTCAAGGTCATCTTGGAAATTTATATTGTAGTCAGTAACTGTACACAAGCTTTTCAAGATTCAGATTAGTCCCTGTGTCACAAAATAAGATTTTCTGCTTGTTTCTTGTTTTTTTTCTCTAGCTGATTGACAGCAAATCTTTCTCAAGTTAGATTACCTATAGACACTATCAGTCAAGATTACTTTGCACTAAATTTCTCAATTAGCTATAAATTGCTTGAAATCAAAACAGCAACCTTGATATTGCACTGATATAATGAAGCAATAGAGTTATGACATACCTAAAAGTGGTTAATGAATAAACAGAGAGATCAAATTAATTAAGAAAAAAACTTCCCCAAAACCCCTTTTTCTACCCTTCACTCTTGTTCCAAGTTCTCATTTGTCTCCCTGAAAATATCATAGAATCATAGAATACTAGGGATTGGAAGGGACCTCGAAAGATCGTCTAGTCCAATCCCCCTGCCGGAGATAAGGCTACAAAATATGTTTATAAAACTAATGTTAAAGTTAGAAAAAAAAAATATATATTATATTGAAATGTTATTTATAGACAAAGTTTAAAGTTTTTTTTAAGTATTTTAAGTTTTATATATTTTTAAAGCATGAGAAAAAAGTTTTTCCACATAAATAATGTATGATACGCATATGAAAAAACTGCAATAGTAGAATAATGCAATAATCAAGAAAACAGATTAAGAAGATTATCATATTTATGCTGTTTCTCATTTGAATATATAGATATTTTGAAGTCCTTAGCCAAGCAGAAATTCCTATCCACATTTTATCTGAGTAAAGCCTGGATGAGTAGGACAAGAATTAATATTGTGGAAATGCATTTTCTTTCATCTCTGAGCCAATGGAAAATCTCCGATAATTTCAGTACAGTCTGAATCACCTTGGTTGTGGATAACTGGAGAAAGCTCTTTATAGGGTGGATTTTTATAATTATAGGAAGGAAAAATGCTTACTTTGTAAATGCAACAAAAGGAAAAGATGCTGCATTTTGGAAACATTGAAAGATAGTTTTGCATTGTATTCTATTTGAGAGTTTACTACGAGTGTAAGGCATGCGGGGCAGGGGGCAGGGCGAAGTGAGGATTTGTTTGATGTGTGCTACAGCTAGAATTTAGCAATAATCAGTAGAATTGATAGTTATGCATTTCAATATCCAAGCCTCAATGTGATGAGAAAATTCTAGTTAATACTGAGTAATTACATCATCATTTCAGAATCATGTCCTTATATTATATTAAAAAGAAAGATAGGAAAAAAATGAGATATAATCAAGGATGGAATAAAGACATTAGTTATTGTTCATTTTACATTAATTGTCTTCTTGTAGTACCATAAAAAATGCAGAATTCTCACAAAACATTCCTCAATACAATAAACATGTCATTAAGTTTAGGTGTAAGAAAGTTATGAGATGTGTTTTCCCGAAGGACATTTTTTCCAGAACATAGTTAGTTTTCTAGAAGCTCTTTTATACATTTTTAGATTTTTATGTATTTACACTAGGAATTTCATAATCATTTAAGCAAAGTAATTTAATTTCATTTTTTCCAAGATTTTTTCACCATCATCCTTCAAAAACAGGATACATCTAGACACCTACATTTAAATGGGAAGTTTGGAATCTAAGTAGAAATTAGGTCCTTAAATAATCTTGGATTCTTCTTCCTTTGAAAAAACCTGAACAGTATCTAAAAATTTCTTTAATACCTAAATTCTAAAACTGTGGAGTACTAAGTAGTTAAGCAGTTTTGTAGTTCATTTAATTATTACTTTTTGACTTATGAAAAAAGCCTCAAACTTATGCTTGGTCAATTTAGTGTAAAGCTTCATTTAAACACCTGCAGAGAGAGATGTTCTTAGCTTCCTTGCAAAATTAAAATAATTTAAAATATATATGTAAAATTTCTTTTTTTTTTCCTAGCCCAATGTAGTTTCCTTGACCTTTACCATGATTGTTGCATAAATCACCTGTGAAGTTGAAAGAATGGATGGCTTCTGCTGTGGTGTGTTGATTGGCACAGTGGCAAGGTACTTTTGCAACATGGTCTTCAGCTTCTTGTCATATTATTTACTGAGGTCTTAAGGGTTGCTTTTTCTGTGTTCCAGAATGAGGAACCAGAAGTGATCTTCACAGTTGTCCTGTGATATAGCTCGCAGCTGTGCCTCTGGGCTGCTGAGTAAAATAAAATTTATGAAAGTCGATGGTACAAACTGTATCACTAATTGCAACCTTGGGAACACTGGTGTTTTCATTTATTTAAAAGAAAAGAATGTTGAAAAAATGCAGAACTATAAACACAGAAAGACCCATTGATTTATTACTCCTTATGTGCTGGTGACATTTGTCATGTGGTAAGAAAGAAAGAATATTTTGTGAAGTTTTATTTGTCTCCTTGGTTCTCATTACTTTAGCTAATGTCGAGAAAGAAAAAAAAAGCCAAATCTTAACGATCCAACAGTGCTCTCTGGTGGCATGAAACAAAGGCTTTTTATCCTCTGTAAAAAACTTAAACAAGTCCAGTACACAAGTCCTTGAAGACAGATAAGTGACAGGAATTCTCAACATGTTCCCTAGTGATAAGAAAAATAGAGGAATAAACAACTTTAAAACCATCAAGGCATGAAATGTGAAACCTGGCTTAGAAAAGCTAATATAAAGAAAAATATTAAAAAATAATATTTCTTGTCCAGTAGACATTAGACTCTTAATGGTCACAAAACCCAAATTCCTTCATTATTAAATGCATGCCCAAAAAGTGAGAGAAATATGTTTTACTGTGAAATGCTTTTGAAATTGAAGAAATAGGTTCTCCACTTTTTGGTTTAATTTATATTGTCTTTCAGTGGGGAGGAAAAAAAAAAAACCAACCAAAATTAGCTATAAGGAAATGTTTTGGAGACGTGAAAGAATTAGATATCGATAATGGCATATATAGGTCGGCAAAAGCAGCTGGAATTTAAGAAGACAAGGTCTTCAAATTCAAGGTTTAGAGTCAAAGGAAACAATGACACAAATTAAGTTTTCTTTAAAAATGTATTTGAACCTATAACATGCACACCTTTATTGTCTCTTTATGCCAAATGTGAAATTTTTCACTGATTTCAGACTATTGAATTTTGGTGTAGGTGGGGAAATCTTGAAGAATGAAATTGCACTGTCACACAGTCTTTCTTGAGATTGTATTAAAAAAAAAATTAAAAAAAGTTTTAATTGTTTCTATTTTACACAGACATAAAAAGTATTCTGACCATACACTTAGTTCTTTTTTTTTTTTTTTTCCTCTGTGAAGTGATAAGATTTCCATAAGATGAATAGGATAAATTCCACATTTAACATTCTACTTCAGTGAAAGGTGACAAGACGGAGGGAACTGACTTGCTTAAATATAGATGTCTACTGCCATAGAGGCTTGTCCAAGGATAGTCTATCTGCTTTTTCATTTTCTGCCATCCAGAAAACTGTAAACCCCAATTTTACCAGCTCTGATCAGATGCCCTTGGCTATCCCAGGGCACATCAGTGTCTCCGGTGCTTCTGTTTAGCCAACTGACTCAAGTCTTATTGTTGTACAGATGGTAACTTTAGGGAGGAGAAGTTATTACATGATGTAGGAAAAAAAATAACAAAAAAACCAACAACCACCAACAAAAAACAACAATAACAAACTAAACAAACAAAAACAGCAAAAAAAAGAAGAAAGAAGTAATATATTATTTTGAAAGCTTTCCTCATCCTACGTTTTTTGTTAAAACATGATGTGCTGTCTCTCTGAAAAGACAAAGGAAGAAAGACCTTTCCAAAAAGTTTTGTGGGGAGGATGAAATAGTATTGTTGGTTTTACTTATAGGGAGTATTACATGATGAATGGCAAATAAGGCTGAATCACTAAATTAGGTAGAGATATTTCCTGTAAAAAACATGCAAGTACCTCTTTCTCAGAATGAGCAGCATGTCTTCAACAAGGCACTTGCCACAGGTCAGAAAGTTGAGTGAGACTGGTGATAGTCACAGTCAAGGACTAGAGTCTGTGAAAAGTAAATGAGCTAAAAAGGGAAGCTGGTTGACTACTTAGGACTATCTTACCCATGTTTGCCTCTAATATGTAGAGTTATGCTTGTATTTAAAGATTCTCTTTCTGGAACTCAATTATATGAGTGGGGGCATAAAAAGGGGGAAATTCTGACTCAGAAAGATATCAGAAAATATTTAATTTTGATAAGTCATTTGGTTTTGTTTGTTTGTTTTGGGTGGGGGGTGGTAAAACTTGTGATATACAGGAAAAGGACTAAAAATGAAGCAGAAACAAGAGAGAGAGCTTAGAAAAGGTGTTCTGAAACTAGTATTTGTCGTGCGTGTTATTAATACATAGTACAAAATCTCAGTGGAAAAGTAAATGTGTTACCAAGACTCTGAATTGCACAATATCTATTTAAATGCTTGTTATAATACACGATATATAAAATATTGTAACAGTTGTGAAAATAGTTTATATCATTCCTCCCTTATCCCCTGATAAGACACAATGCTTAATTTACAATGAATCAGCCCTAAGGCCAAGTACTGAATGTTTGATTTACATTAGAAAGGCTTGGAGAAAAGATCAACACCAGAGATGAAGAAAAGACAGGAGAGAGGATGTGGGAACAACAAAATGAATCAGCATAGAAATATTAGGGATAAGATGTAAATCATTGAAATTTAATTCTTACTGGAAAGAAAAACCTGGCAAGCAAGGATATAAATGAATAAAATCAAAAGATTGTCAATATTGAAGTGAATGTGAATTGAAATTCATCTTTCCAAGGTAACTTCATAAAGGTAAGGCAATTGCTAGATAGATTGCCAGTTTCCAGTTTGTTTATCGTTTGATAACTTCTGAATGTTTTGGACCAACACCCTTACATACTAAATGCAATTAAAATAATTCATGCAAGCTAACTTTTAAAGAAAAATGTGTCTTACAACAAATTTTTTTTGGAGATGTATATATTCTTCCTTATAATATTTCAAATAATAAATGTATTTAGTGAAATTTAAGCTACGATAAACTGATTAAATATGTCTATTAACATCCTCCAAGGGATTTAACAAAGTATATTTGCCTTTATAAGGGAGGGGAAAAAAAAAAAAAAAAAAAAAGAAGTACTTCCTCAAGAATCTTCAAACAAACTACCTGAAAACAGATATTTATGGATCTAATTCATTGTAGAATCATAGAACTATAGAAAAATCTAGGGTGGAATAGACTTCCAGAGCTCAGCTGGTCCAACCTTCTGTTAAAAGAAAGTTTCAGGTTAGGTTTTCCAGGGCCCTATTCTAGTGCCCTGTCAGGCTGAGTCTTGAATTTTTCTGGTAAGACAGGTTCTGTCACATTTCTGGGAAACATAATCGTTCCCACAGTGAAGCATTTATTATCTTCATACAGGATTCCCCTAAGGCAACTTATACCCATGGCTTCTTGTTCTGTCAGCGTGCATCCTTGTGAAGATATTAATCCATCCAACTAGCTTTTACTTAATGAAAGAGTGTGATTGGAGTATGGTTCCTCCTCACCCCCACCAATCCCAAGTTGTCTGTTCTCAAGGCTGAACAGACCCAATTCCTTCAACTTTTTTCTTTGTAAGTTAAGTTCACAAGCCATCTCATCATCTTGATAGTCTTCTGTTAGACCATCCCTAGTTTACCAGTCTCTCTTAAACTAGAAGAATTAGAATAGTTTACACTTCCAGGCATGGTGTACCACATGCTGAGTAGTATGGAATAATCATATTCAGCAGTCTACTGGTACCTTCTTTCTGATGAACCCCTGGAAGCAGTTGTCCTTTCTTGATGCCAGGGCAAGCTGCTGGCTCATGTTGAGTTTACTGTCCCCCGGGAATTCCAGCGCCTTTTCATCCAAACTGCTTCTCGGCCATCAGACCCCAGCCTATAGTTACAGAGTTTATAATTTTTTTGTCCCATGTGCAGGACTTCACACTTAGTTTTGTTACACCTTATGCAATCCTTGCTGGTCTGTCTTCCAGCCTAGTGAGATCCGTCTGAGTGGTGACTCTTCTCTCCAGCCTCATCTACTTCTCTTCCCAATTTATGTCATCCACAAACTTGGTGAGTGTGTATTCAGTTCTGACATCAAGATGGATAATTTCACAGCATTGGAAACAGTAATACTGACCCCAAGTAAAACCACTTATCTGATTTTGAGCCACTAACTACAACCATTACTTTTGAGCTCAAAATTTTAGTCAGTTTTCTACCAATTCTGCTATTTATCTGTCCAGTCCAAATCTTACCAGCTCATTAGCAAGGAAACTGTGTGAGAGATCAGATCAAATGCCTTGCTAAAATCAAGGCAGATCAGTTCCACAGCTCTCCCCTCATCCACTGAACTGATTGTTTCACCTTAACAGGCAATTATGCAGAGATCAAAAAATATTTATTTTAATCAGGTATCACTAGTGTCAATTTTAATCACTCAATGATGATCTGAATTATCTCACTTAATTACCTGATTGCACCATGTTTAAGCATTCCTATTTCCTTATCATATCAAATTTTTGTTTCTGAAAGGAGTTAAACACATTTATCGTGAGATAACTTTTCACGATGAGATCACTTGCCTTAAAGAATTCATTTAGTTAATTAAAAAAATCAGTTAGCCACTAAATTTGCATCACAGAATGCTTGACAATAAAGCTGCATTTTTTTTTTTGATTCAACACATCCTAAATGCTGATTATAGAGTTGACGTATGTTATGCTATGTTGCATAGCTACATTTTTATTAGAACATTGGAAAGCATATACCTTTTTACGGGAAGTATACTTATTCTGGTGTTTCAACATTCTTGAAGACTTGAATGTGCCGTTAAAACATTTTAGATAAGTAATAACCTTTTCAAATCTTGAATGGATGTGCACTTCCTCTGAGCTACCCTTGCATATTGGTTTCAAAGACTGAGTTTAATTTGCAGTTACCAATCAGTTTCACTTCAAAGTTTTACTTTTTGTTTTTATAGAATCTTTTCATGCTAAAAGTTCTTGTTTTGCTTACAGTGAAAATAGTGAAATGGTTTGTAGTAAAAATATAGCTTATAGTGAAAATATAGTGAAAATGATAGCATTAGGAATAGGAGGAACTGAGAAGCATCACTAAAATTCCTTAGGGTTTCTCTTTTAGTCCATGAGCTAACATGTTACTTAAGTATATATTTAACTTTTACTCAATGCTAAGGTAAAAATCCACAGAAATGTTTAAGAGATTATATATCTTCTTTATTTTTAGATCCTGTTCTGAATTCATAGTTATGACTGGTAAAAATATATATGGAGGGAAGTGTGCATTTTCTCACAGGCATATATTTACTTTTCTATTTGAGCAGGTCTAAGGAACTTATCACATTTTTTTTTCTCACTAATCATCTCTTTGCAAATTTCTGTCAAGAGATGTGTTAAGTACATAACAATGTCCTACAATATTTGATTGAAAATGAATATGATCTAGAAATGTGCAAGAAAACTTTTTCCTGGCTCTTCAGGAAATAATAATTAAAAAATAAAACATTAAATAATAATTTAAAAATACCTACTACAGAATAATTGATCAAAGACTTGCAACCTATTAGTAATGAAAGAAAGTGTGAATCCAGTAGGATTTGTAAGATTTAACTCCTTATGGCTGTCTGAAAGATAACTGGTTTCTTCTACGCTGAATCCCAAAAAAAAGCTTCTTATTTTGAGTGATACTGTGAAGGTGGGGTTTTTAGTCTGGATGTTTAAATAATTATATTTTAAATGGTTCATTTATATCATGAGACTAAGTATATTATGAAAAGGAAAACATGATACTTCATCTTTTCATGCCATATTGCTTCTGATTGCCCCCAAACTGTTCAAGGAAGGTTGGAATGTTGGCCTAGCCTATTTGTCACTTTTGTAACTTGTAAAGGCAAGTACAGACCTTTGCAATACTGTGCCCAGAGCACAGAAACCTCAGAAAGTAAAGACCTCAAAAGCAGAATGAACAATAATGACTTCTATTCTATATACACATACTTTTATTGTTGCTTATAGTTTCAAAGTGACCTATGCTTTATATTTGTTATATATCATGCTCATTTTCTCCATCTTGCATGAAGGACTTCTGATTTTTTCCTTTTATGCCTATTATTTATGTATATGAAGGCAATTGTATCAGTCATCTTTAAACTCAACAAACTTAGATCTTCCAGTGATACATGATTATGTTTTCTAGATTGATCTTTAGTTATTTTCATTGCTCTTCTCCTGATATTATCCAGCACACTTCTTTCTTGAAGAGCTATTCCCAAAGTAGGTTAAGTGTTTCAGGTGAGGGGGCATTACTGCTAGTAGGTTAATATCAACTCTGCATGCCTTTTTTTCTACACCTCACTGTGGTATTTAGTATTTTTTCAATTGCAAAGATAAACTACTTTGAGCATGGTTAACTCCTCTTCAAATTGTCATGCACCATAATCTGCAGCTTTGTAAACCACCTATTTAGCCAGTCATTCCTGTCATGTATTTCTTCCATGAATTCTGCTTATGTGTGTGACAGATCTTGTCCTTATGGAATGATATATATTTTTTATATTTATTTATTTATTTATTTATTTATTTATTTATTCCCCAGAACATCTTTAAAATATTAAATACAGTTTGAAATGCTAACTATGCTATGATGGGCTTTTAGCCTACCCTACTTAATATAATCTTCAAATTTAAAGTAATAATTTATGTCAATAAATGAAAAGTCAACTAGCATTAGAATTAAAGCAGCTTTCTTTTGAATTGAAATGATCATACTGTATTTTTAAAAAGATCTCTCTAACATATTATCTTTTGTCTGACAGTATCCAGTAACAGTTGGCAATGAATAAACAAACAGGGAAAGTATATGATGACTCTTTTCCAAAAATCTCCTGTAACTTTAATTGAGCTGTGGTTTAGAGATTTCCTGATACATCCTTATGATGTAATTTTTTATGTCTAGTGACAAGAAAAAAAAAAATGATTCTTCAACATTACACCCTAAAATTGACTTATCAGAAGAAATCCCTTTCAGTCAGGATTGAGATGCACCAATATCTAATAAAATAACTGTTTCTGAGGCATTCCACAAACAAATTTCAGAGGGGTGCTTGCCAACATTTATTCTTAGAAATAGTTTGAATGGATTCCAGATTTCTTGTTTCCTTAAAGAGTGTCACACACTGTAGAAACACCAAAGACAAATTTGAAAATAAGTTAATAAATAACCATCTTTTAAGAAGCATGACTGAAAAATGTCATATGATGACAGTCATATCTCTTTGTTTTCTCCCTAATGAGACTCTAATTGAAAAAAACAAAAAACAAAAAACAAAAAACAACCAACTTGTAAATTATTGAAATACATAATTGTTTTAAGGTAGTTCTCAATTCTTTCACTAGCTTACACATATTGGACATAGTCTGTATGGGACTAGCTTTGGGTACGTTTTCCATTTATGATGTCTTTTGGAGATCAGTAATGTAAGGCAGCATTCACTGTCATCTAATTATTCAAAATTAATATTTAAACTGATTGTAAATGGGAAGACTCTGTTGGCCATTCTGGAAAAAGTGTTGCCTAGGCTGAAATATTACCCGAAATGAAGAACAATCTCTGATCATTTGGGAAAAGGACATAGCATACCTTGAAGACAAGGGCAAGGAGAAGGTTCTATTAGCACAATTTGCTTCCATAGGTAACAGATTAACTTAAGAACAAAATACTTTCAACGAAGTTCCTGGCTCAGTGCAGTAAAGAGTATATAAATCATCACCTGCCTTTTTTTTTTTTTTCATGTTTATGTGAGCAGCCATAAAGGAGATCTGGCTATATGAGAAAAATACTGAGAATATGTCTGCTGAAGTACTGACAGAGAAAATGTCTGGCAGCCTGGGAACTGTTAGCCTGGGAACTAAGCTTGTATACCAGAAGCATCCTTTAGAAGTGCAACTGGAATCTGACATACAGTTGGGCACCTAGAAACCAGAGATATCCTGAGATACCATCAATAAGCTAGAAAACAGAGAAACGTAACAGTGACTTCCAGTCTGAAAAAGTATAAAACTGTCTGGCAAAAAGGGAAAACATCATAAGAAAGTAGGAGTTGGAAACTGCAATTGGCTGTTCTAACTGCAAGAAGAGAAAAACGGTCTGGAAAAATGAAAAATTGGTCTGGTAGAACAGAAAACATCATCATCTATTGGGTTCCAGGTGAAAAAATAGAAATTAACAACATCTAGTGGCTGCTTCAAGTGGTTGTGTCATATGCCCTCCTATGTCTTTAAAATATAGAAGTTACTTAATTATTATCCAAAATAGATATTTATTCTCTGCGAACTTCCTGTACTGCACATCCCACTTTTTCAAAAAGTTTTATGTGAACTTTCCACAAGATCTTGAACCCTTGCTGAGGACAAATGGCTGACTCCAAACTCCATTATATCAATTGGTCCCTCTCTGGGACAGCCTCTGGGGTTGGTTCCATTAGTCCTCCCAATTTTGGGACACAGTTGAGGCTCCTCCAGAATAGTTTGGCTCCTTTTTGCAATCTGTTTAGTGCACTAGGTATTTTATACTTTTGTGGCAGATGCAGACCCTTCCCTTTCTCTCCTCCAGCAACTGAAACATCTAGCCTGATGCAGCACTATGGTCATGCACATGTTCCTTGGTCAACAGACAGGGACCTTGACCAATGAAATGCCTTAGCTGAGAGACATTTCTGGACTATTACCATAAATGACCACAGCTCAGATTCAAATAGGGTATAAATGGAGCCCACTGCGTACCCTCATTGACTTGGTCTTTGGTCTTCCTCAGAGCAGGGGGTATACAGTTGCAGACTCTTCTCCATAAACTGGCCATCTAAGGAGCATTACTCAGGGATTGACACACCTTGCCAACCTGGTGAGTGATTTTCTGGGTGCCCTTGAGAGTTCTCACTTTTTAAGAATGAAAAAATTCACATTTTGAATCATCGCTGTAGAGTTTTGGGATCTGATCCCCTTGAGTTTGAATTGACTGTGTAGCAACTGAATGCCTAACTGGTGTCCAAACCTCTGTTTTATAATGTTGTTGGATTGCTGATTTTGGATAAACCCCATTTCTACTTGATTTTCTGCTAAACAGTTCTGGTTAGAATAAAGTCTGTTTGGAGCTCATTGCCTGCCCAAATTGACTTTTGGGGTGCCTCTGTGACAATATTCATGTAAGTGATCTATCGTAAGTGTAGGTGACATTCTGTTGTTGGTAAGTTGCTTTACTAATGATTTAGTTTGTAGTTTTAAGTTTG
This sequence comes from Nesoenas mayeri, assembly GCF_963082525.1. Taxonomy (NCBI): domain Eukaryota; kingdom Metazoa; phylum Chordata; class Aves; order Columbiformes; family Columbidae; genus Nesoenas; species Nesoenas mayeri. The sequence goes on from NC_137541.1 coordinate 19,384,702, forward strand.
TAGTAACCTGTAATATTATGTATACTTGTTGCTGCTATTGTTTATTCTTACTGTTATTATTTGCTGCACTTGACTGTTGACATAATTGACTGTTGCTCTTATTGATTGCTGCTGTTGTGTTGACTGCTGATAATAATTTGTAATAGATGGATATATATTTTTTTACTTTTTTTCTATGTCCTTTTGTCCTATGGAATCCTATGAAGCAACAGTTGTTATTTCTATCACTAGCAGTCTAGGTAACCATTTAGGTTGTGACACCTATAAACAGACTTTAAATGCAGAAAAATAAAAGAACAAGCAACAGATTTTTATTTGTCTTTGTCAGGCTTAATTCTGCCAGGATCAAGCAGTGCAGCTTTACAGACTATATGTGGTTCATCACTGACATGTTTCAGAGTAGAAATTTGATTTTCAGTTATGATTTGTTTACATCCCACCCTGAATAAACATGTATATTTGTGTATTGCATTGAAAAGAACATGAGATCAGTGCAGGCCAATTATCAGTCAACTTAGCAAACAATACTAAATTATATTGCTAAGAATTAAATTTTAATTGATTTAAATTAGTACTAGCAAGAACTCGCTAAACTAAAAAAAAAAAAAAATTAGATCATATTTTTTAGGCTTAGAAGCCTGAAGCGAATTAGCAGCTAATGCCGAAGCAAGCAAAAGGTTTATTATTTACACCTGAAGATGTTTGAAAGGTAAGAAAGACTGTGAACGATACTGGGGCAAAGCTTACAGTTATGACAGAAAAACTGTTCAATAATATAAGAAGCCAAATAAGACACCTGTTCTCATATTGTCTTTCTTTAGAGGTTGTGTACATGAGTTGTACTGAGAACAGCATAAGAACTCTGGGAATATACTTGTGCTTAGATGGATGCTGTCAATCAAGTGTGTGCCATTGATAATGAAAAAGAGAAACTACTGTTTGGAAATGATTTGTTATTGAAGTTCTGTCCACTTCTCAACTTAATCCATAAAACCATTTGACTCTAGTGAAGGGACAATATTCCATGCAGTAGCCTGATAAGAGAAAGAAAGTAGTAAATACTGTTATTTGCTGTCATGGGATGATTAGCAGCTTCCGTTCTTTTTGGCATTCTTAACTGCAAAGAGAGGATCTATCTCTCTCATCCTTAACATTGAATGTGTAGTAATCATTTTCTGACTCACTTCTTTTATCCTATTTCCCTATTTTTTTATTCAACTTTCCAGCGCAAAGAAATTACGTAACAATGTGTATCAGGTTAATTAAGGAAGGCTTTAGTAGCAGAGGAGGGGTGAGGGGGGCAGTGCAGGGGTGGCCACTGTGAGAAGACACCAGAAGCTGCCTCCATGTTGGACAGAGCCAGTTCCAGCCAGCTCCAAGACAGATCTGACACTGGCCAAAACTGAGCTCATCAATGATATTGGTAGTACTTCTCTGATAATATATTTTAAAAAGTGTAAAAAACACTGTACAATAGAAACTGTGTGAGAGGAGGGAGAGAATATGTGTGAGAAACAACTATGCAGACACTAAGGTCATTGAAGAAGAGGAAAAAGGTGCTTCAGGTGCTGGAGTGGAACTTCACCTGCAGCCCCTGGAGAAGACTATGGTGAGGCAGGTTCTGCCCCTGCAGCCCATGGAGGTCCATGGTGGAGCAGGTATCTATACTGCAGCCTGTGGAGAACTCCGTGTTGCAATATGTGGAGGTGTCCTGAAGGAAGCTCCAGCCTATGGAGTGCCCCCACAGGACCAGGTTTTCTGGCAGAACCTGTGGCCTTGTGGCAGACCCTCGCTGAAGCAGTGTGTTCTTGAAGAACGGCACCTCATGTAAAAGTCACACACAGGAGCAGTTCTTGAAGAACTGCAGTCTGTGGAAGGGTCTCACCGTGGAGGTAATGAAGAATTGTATTATGTGGGAGGGAACCCATGCTGGAGCAGGGGAAGAGTGTGAGGAGGAAGGAGCAGCAAAGGTAAAGTGTTATGAACTGACGGCAACTCCTGTTCGCCATCTCACTGTGCCACTTGGGGGGAGGAGGTAGAGAAGTTAGGAGTGAGACCAGTAAGAAGGGAATGATGGGCAGGTGTTTTTAGGTATGTTCTTATTTCTCATTATCCTACTCTGTTTAATTGGCAATAAATTAAATTAATTTAATCAATTTGAGGTGTTTTGTTTTGTTTTGTTTTTTTTTCATGTGGCTGTAATTGCTGAGTGATCTTCTGTCCTTATCTTAACCCAAGAGCCTTTTGTTATATTTTCTTCCTCTGTCCTGTTGAGGAGGTAGAGTGATAGTGGCTTGGTGAGCACCTGTTGGCTAGCCAATGCCAAAATACCACACAATGTTATAACGAATTTACACATATTTGTGAGTAACATTACAGTTACCTGAAGCCACATTCAATTAAGAACGTTGTAATGCAAGCTTTAGTGAACTTCTATTCTTCTCCAAAATACCTGATATGGTTCATGATAGCAGTCATTGAATCTTCTTGTTTATTGTAGTTTCAGATTAATCCCACTCTAAGAACTATAAACTGGGGAAGGAAGAACAGTGAAGAGATTGTAGGAATCAAAGGCTGAAAGGTGTTTCAAGAGGTTATTTCATACCTTGTCTGAATGTATTAATCCACATTGATTATTCTTAAATATTTTCAGTGATAGAATCTCCATAATGGGCATTTTCTTTTATGAAAAAAAATCCCCACTCAACCAAATATTATTTGTAATCTACAGAGTCTGAAAGACAGGGTAATTTAATAACCTGAATATACATGGACAAAATACAAACAAAAGGGTTTTGTTTAGAAATATTAAATCCAAATATGTGAAGTGTTTAAGTAAATGGTTTCATTACAAACATGGATTTTTCTAAAGCCATTTAATAACCTGAAAGATTTTCAGAAGATCATTTTTTATTCTTATGAGACTTTCTTTCCTTTTCATCAGACAACCTTGAATGCCAGTATATATAAGTATAATTTCAAGTTAGTAGACCGGTATGTATTTTACATTTGATGACCATGGTCAATACTGGAAGCTTCTTTTGTAGGAAACATAACAATTCTTCTTTTCCAATGGTCTCAGTAGTTTTACTGGGTCTAATAGTTTTTCTTATTTGAAATAAAGAATATATTCCTTAAGACAACAGTATTTTACTGAAAAACTAACAAAAGCAAACAATAACAACAACAAAAAAACCCTCCTCTTCTACTAAATACACAAATCGCATCATTTTAGTACTTTAGAATTAATCTAGACTGTCGAATATTGCAAGAAACTAAAGTACATCCTTCTCAAACACAAAAATCTGATTTGACTTACATGAGAAAATACATAAGGCACATATGTCATCATATGAGTTGGTCCAATCCTCAAGTGCAAGGTATTTATAAATATAGGTTCTGTAGTATCCATTTATCCCCATTTAAAAAAAAAAAAAGAAAAAAAAAAGTCGTTGATAACATCGGTCACAAATATTACCCTGAATTTTCCCTATTTTTTTCCTGGTTTTAGCATGTTAGCAATTCGAATCAGTAAGTTAATATTGTACAAAATATTAAATAATCTGTACAAGACTTTTATGAATTTATTCCCTGAAGAAAAACAGAGGTTGCCTGAAGTTTCCCAAGGAATTATGTTCTCATCACCAAAAATGTTTTATTTTGCCTGTAGTAACTGAATAATCAACCAGATCACAAAGCTCTCAAGACTGTGCTGTTGACATTCCAATACATTCCACATATTACTAGGATGGAAATTTTGTTTCATCAGGTTAAATATGTATTTTTCTTCTCTAGTAGATCTATTAAATTTCAGAATGAGTGACCACTGAACATGGTCTAAATAAAATAATGACCGATGTGCTGAATGCACTACGTACATGTTATGTAAAGCCACTGCAAATATTTCAGACATGTAGGATACACCCTGCCTATATAGATTATTGCATAGAGGCACTAGGAACAGACTGTAATTAGTTTCCTGTAAATATCACTTGTGCCTGTGCAGTAGGTCTAATTCTGAAACAGCTGGTATGTCTCCATTTTGTAAATCTCTGTGTATTACAAAACAAATTAGCCTGGTATATAAGGCGCAGGAGATAAGCTCACAAATCCTGCTTATTATGACTAACAGGATTTGTGTGAATTCCTCCTAACATCCACCTTAAAATTTTACTTCTAAGACTCTTTGTATCTGTGGTTACACTGATTGACATAAATACCTAAAATGGCTTTAAATATCATTGTTATGCAGACATCATACAGATTTATTGCTACTTTAGGCTGATAATTCCTTGACAAATCCTATTTCTGCACTTCAAGAGTGTTTGATGGTGATTCAGCAGTGGATATATTCCAGCAAACTGTCTCTTCACATCTTGCAGACTAAGTTATTATATCTCCATCTTCTTGTAGAAACTGTGTGATGTCTAAAATCTAAATAATTACCACTCATACTATGCAACATTAAGTTGCATTGCAAGCATTCTGTGTTTTTGTTTTTTGGGGTTTTTTTGTGTTGTTTTTTTTTTGTTTTTTGTTTGTTTGTTTGTTTGTTTGTTTTAACACTGAAACAGCAGCATCTACTTTGGATTATTATTTCAGCAAGCCCCTAAAAAAAGTTCACAGGCTTCATAACTAAAGTGTCACAATCAGTGCAATTACTCCCTTTCATATCTTTTACAAAAGGTCCATATAGTGAAATGAGTCGTAAAGGCAAACTTGCTCTTCTTGAAGTTCACCTATTTCAAAATGCTTAATGTTCTTACTCTTTAAATGTAATCTTGTGTCTGCATTTCATCTTCTCTATTCTTTCTCTGGAAGATTTTGCTGTTATTATGGTCTTTACCTAATGACAATTGTAATTTAATATTTAGTAATTTAATATTTGAAATTTAATTTTCTTATGATAAATAGAATGAGAAATATACATTACAGAAGTCACTGAAGGCAAGAATATAAAGTTTTAAAACCAGAAATAATTTGTTATTCTGATATGTAACTCTTGTTTTATGAGAGTCAATTAACTGGCATTTGAAGGCAATTCACAAATTCAGTTTGAATACTACTATATAAAATTTCCCCCATAACCAAGGGGCAAAATAACTGGTAGAGAAATGTATATCCTTCCATTTAAGAGAGAAGCCTCCTGCATTTTGTATAGTAGTGACCTAGTTTAGTCTGAATTCAGAAATACTTTCAGAAGTGATGATTCAGTCAGACATAGCACTTTAGTTGAATATCCAGTCTTGTTTTAGGAACTGATTTGACCTAATTCAAATATGTAATTTGCTTAACTGGGATTAGCAGAGATCTGACCAGAATGCAATTACTTAAATGAGCTCTATGTTAAAGATCTTAAAAAATGACCAATGCTTAAAAATTTGTGTATATATATATATAAAAAAATATATATTTATATATGTTAAAACAAGAATAAAAAAAATCAATGGAAAGCTTAACAGAGTGATAGAGGTGTTGACAAATTCATATCCTGTATCATCTAAGCAGGACTTTTATGCTTTGATGTCATCTAGATGAGCATTGGAGGTAGAATAAGTGAATACTGTATTATCTTTGCTATGTAATCAAGATCTGTAAAAACTGAAGAACTGGCAAAGTGCATTTTGAACAAGTTACAAAGGTTCACCATTTTAAATTCTTTAATTTACTTTAATACATTAATAATAATAGTAATACATTCATACGTAATGTACTTTAATACAGGCTGAAGGAATAGCTTCCTCAAAAATAAATCAATCAATGAATACTGCTTTTAAATAACAACAGGAGCTCTAAAGTAAATGAGCACATTGAAAAATGTGATGAAAATGAAAACTAGTGAAAATTTAGAGTAAAATATTTGAGATTTTGCACGGGTTAGATTTCTATTTGCATTTGGAAGAATATATACAGATTTTATATAACGTTTTTGTAAAATGTTAACATTTATATAAAGTATAAACACAAAAATTATAATACATGTATTAAATCAGTAAAATATATTGATTGAATTAAAAATATACACTATATATAATGTGGAATCACATAAAAACTATAAAAAACTGCACAAAAATTGCAAATACTGAATGTTAGTCTTCATAGATCTGTTTAAAAAATCTTTCAGAATGAAAAAAAACTTGGTCTCAGTGTTATTATTATGATTATGTTCAGAGATATATTTTTGTATTGTCACTCAATTATTTTATTATTATAAAAAGTGGGATACATTAGGTATGCCTAGAAGAATTAATTTGGGTTATTTTCTTTTTATACAGTAGTAGTATTATTGATATCTCACCTGCTATCCTATTAAGGAAAATTCAAGAATGGTGCTGAAATTATAAACCTTTTATTTCCCTAAGCATCATTAAAGATAGTAAGTTTTATTCCATGGTGTTATAAACAAATGCATGTAAATTTGAAGTTCTAAAAAGGAGTAAACCCATAATCTGAACTTTTTCTCCCATTAAGAAATATTTGTAATCTGCATGCTCTACCATTACTTGGTATTCTGAAGATATTTATATATCCAAAGAGTACTTCTTAGTATTCTTAGATACAGCTTTGCAGTGGGAACTGTGTTCAAGTGGTTAGCTACTATAACCTGCCACTCTTTTTAGAGCTATTACCCTCTAGGATCAATAGGCTGATCTGGTAGATGTAGACAATCTGTATATTCTGCCAAGGGTTGCACTCTTCATTGAATGCAACATGAGATGTGTTTGATTTAAACAGGAGCCAAAAGGAAAGGATGAACTGTTATATTAGAGACAGTATTTACTGCAGATTTTATGTATAGTTGAGACAGAATCATCAAAGGAAGGATGTGAAAAGAGATTCCTAGAGATAGGAAGCTACTCTTCCAAGGTCAGGTAGCAGACAAGTGCTAATGTGGGTGCCCACATACAAAGACATCTTGCCTCCAGATGTTTTGTAAAGTCACATTACTCCTCTGTTCTATGTAGATTATGATACAACATGTATATGTTTATTTGAAACTCTGGTTTGCATATATATAAATAGAAGAGAATTTTACAAGTAAATACTAATAACAATTTCTATTTAGCCTATTTTTTCATGGATAACAAAACAAGTTTAACTTTTTTATGTGTTTTATCAATAACAATAAAATTTAAAGACTTAAAAACCCTGATATAAAAGTGACACATTCTTCTTTACAGCTGGTTTCTAATGCATTTCTGAAGAATTTTTTAAGTGTTCATTTTAAAATATCTGTAAAATTCTATCGGTATGTTTATGTCCACTTATCTCTAAAAGACCTATGCAAGCCATTGTTGTTTTTCCACTATGAAAGTTTAATGATCATCACAACTTCTAAAATAAAGAGTATTTTTATCTAAGAATAACAAAATTGGTCTACTTGGTAGTGTAAGTACTATCTGTGGAAAGTAATCAACCATCAAAACAAAATACCATCTTTCACTGTAGATGAGAATTAGACTTCAGATAGCCAAAGGGTAAAAATTCAATAACGGTATTTGAAAGACATTATTTGAGAGTAATAAAACTTATCTTCTTTAGTGTGCTCATATTTGCTCATCTCACAACTTTATTATCCTGATAGTATGTCTTAATAGACTTTTAAATTAATGACCACTTGCTGTTTAGGATAGACCAGGGGCATCACTGAACGTAGTAGACACAAACAAAACAGATAGACACATATTGAACCTTGGGGGTAGGGAAAGAGCCTCAAGCTCCTATAAATGCACAACAAATGTGTATGTTGAAAGTTTCCTATTCGGCAACATAAATCACTAGAGAAAAAAATCCTATCTTGAAGAGCGCAAGTGACCTTTCCCATTTTCCATTCTTACTTTTTGACTTAAGAATTCTATTTTTTGAACAGCTGATGTCATAATCCTTTCTAAATATTCTGGCAGATAATACTTTCTTGTCATGGTGGGTATGGATAAATCTTAGTGAGAAAGCAAGACATACTTTAGTTTGAAACTGCTTCCAAATATGAAAGATAAAAATATAGCTGATCATCCCTTCCTTACTTCAGAAGATACAGAAGCAATAGGGCTTACTGAGGACTGGATTTTCTGCCATCGGGATTAGCAGGCACTGTGTTTTGTGTATTACAATATCTACTGAAGGATTTTTGAAACAAGATAAAGCCCTTGCCATGTTTGTATGATAATTACTGCTATTTCTATAATATCTATAAGAGTTTTGTCAGCTTTTCATCAATGAATGTATTCCTGTGAACAAATTAAAATTACAAATTTTACACATGAAATTCAAAATTACTGAAGTCACAGGTGATGTGAAACAATAAAAATAAAATTCTATACCCCAAATTTGGAATAAGTACTGGATCCAAGCAAATGAGAGGGAAGTGTTTTTTTCTAATGTAGCTTGGTGATTGATAATGTCTCTGCCTTCTTAAAAGTAAGCTGCAGCTGGATGATTTTATCTTACTGTTTTATGTCCAAAAAAAGAATGTTCTTCTGCCCCTAGACATGAATAAAATTTAAGTGCAAAATTTGTAACAAATGTTTCATCTCAGGAAGTCACAATAACTATATAAACACATCTTTGAAATCAATCAGAGCCAAAAGTCGTAAATGAAGCAGTAAGCAAAGGAGATATGCAGAACCTAAAGTTAGTTCGATCTACTCCTGTTTTCCCCTGTTCTGCATAAAATTTTCTGCCTCTTGCAATTAGCTGATGTATTTTCAAATTTGTATTATGATATTTACAGAATTGTTAAAGTTTAGATAATAAAGACAAAAAAATGAAATGTACACCATAAATTTTGTTAATAATGTGGATTGTAAGGCTAAAAAATGTCACAGCAAAACTGTTGTCATTGAGGCATGACAATGCCCTGTTTTCTGCAACAGAGTCAAAACCTACATGGCAAAATAGTGCTGAGACAGATACGACATCTGGAGAATAACACATCTGTTAAGGATCTGACGGCAGCATGGCTCTACCAGATATATGTGGTTCAGAAGATTATTTTGTTTACAATGTTCATTTCCTGCCTTTCACCTGAAAATACTCTGTGCCTTTAAATTAACATATTTATATTTTTATTATGGTTGATGGTAGGTTTAAAAAAGCAGTAATTCCTTGAATTTTTGAACTTGCATGAAGTTACACTTGGGTACATTGCTTAAGAATTTGACAAGCTGCCATGCAGAATATTCAAACTAGTATTTATCAGAAGTTTGCTAGTGAGTTGTATGCAACTGCTACAAGATTAATTAAGATTAGGTGGTGATCAGTATGGCTGATGCCAACCCAAAAGGAGTAGCTGCAAAAACCTGTGATTTAAATTACTCAATTTTTGAAGAGGACAGAAAACTGCAGTTAAATTATTGGAAATAAATAAATAAACTCAAGCAACACTGAAGTTTTTTCCAGTTAATAAATTTTGATTTAGCACTGTCTTCTATTTGCTGTCTTTTTCAGAGCAGTGTCAGCCGGTTTCTTCAGGTTTTTCTTCTTTTTGTAAAATATTACTACAATAAAATATTTTTCAGGCTTCTATAAAAGCAGACTCCTGTACAGACATAAATGTCTTTTTACTTAGAATAAATATTTATTAGAAGAAACGTTTAGTGCTTAAAAAAAAAAAAAAAAAAAGTTGGATTTTCAGTCTTAGAACTGTTCCTAATAGTTTTGTAAATCCTCCTGTCAGCTGTTCTGCATCTCCAAAATACTCTGTATCCATATAGATACTTGAAAAGTACATATGTATACCTCTGATTAAATCTGCTTCAAGAACAGCCTAAAGGAGCAGGAAGGGATAGCTGAGTTGAAAGTGCATACAGCTCAGGGTTGTGTTCCCTTTATTGTAGAACTTACCAATGGATGCACCTTTGACACTGATTTGTCTCTCAATTTCAATATTTTAAGTTATTTAAATAAATATATTAATGTATTATTCTATATACAGCTCAGATAAACTACTTCCCATATTTCTTGATCTCTTTGAAAATTAACCATCCTGTTTGGACATTATTGGCCCTTAGGATTAATGCTTCTAAGTTGTTATTAGTTCAGGTCTGAGTGCTTGTACTGCTTTCTCAGGATTCGTAAAATAGTTGCTGAGTTATCAGTCACTTAATAGGATACCAAACACTAGACATGGTGAGAAATCATCTTATAGAAACTGCTGTTCAGTTCTGACAGATATTAAAATTTAATGTTATCACTGTATGAAGTTTGCTTAATCAAATGTCATGGAGATCTTAAATCTATCAATAAAGACCTTAATTCATCCAGGAGGCAAAATCAACAAGGAAGGTGAAAATCCCAAACAAGAAAAAAAACCTTTAAGAGTTGTATTTGTAGTGCCATCTGCTTTGAGTTGATTGTTCTCAACAGGCTGCTCAGCTGCCATTTAGTCTCTGTATTACTTATTAAAGAAGTAGTGAATACATAGAAATATGTCATGAGCATTAGCAAAATCCTGACATAGTGATAACACAGCCTGCTATACTTACACTCCACCCTAATTCCAACTTCTTTTCTTCCTTATGAGTGAAATAGCAGTATTTGCGCATGTACAGCTACTAAATAGTAAACCTGATGTTTGTGCAAACTTGATAGGCAGACATATATAAAAGAACATATGATAACACGGTAACACTCAAGTGTTGTGAATTGTATTGGTCTTTAAAGCAGCTTTACTCCATAGATTGAAGAGCTGTTAAAAATTCCTTATAACATAAAACTATGCACTATATAGAAGAGACACTTAAAATGTTGGGAAATGACAGTTTGCCCTTGTATCTAGCAATTTGCTCTGTTGTTCTATCATGAAGTGAATGGAAAAGGAATACTACCATTTGTATCAGCAGAATATTGCAATGTGTCTGTCTTCTGAGCTGCAGCTTGAGTGCAACAATCACAGTAATGGGGATAATGGAGGGCAGTAGATGGAAGGATTACAGAAAGCTGAGGTGAAAATAAGGCAGTTTTAGAGCTCTCACCTCAATCTGTTTTTAAATGTTTGTCCCTTCTTTAGAAAAAGCTTATTCATGTGATCTGGGGAAACAAAGACTACACAGAAATGTTTCTATTTGTTCATATTCTTAAAAAAATATTAAAATTTCTTCACTATAAGAGTGGTGAGGCACTCAAACAGGTTGCCCAAAGAAGCTGAGGTTGCCCCATCCTTGGAAGTGTTCAAGGTCAGGTTGGATGGGGCTTTGAGCAACCTGGTCTAGTGGAAGGTGTTCCTGCCCATGGCAAGGGGGTTGGTCTTTAAGGTCCTTTCCAACCTGAACGATTCTATATGGACAAAAAACCAAACCAAAACAACAATAACACCAAAACAACAAAAAGCCCCAGCCAAACAAACAAAAAAACCCACAGGAAACAAAACCCATAGATGTCTGTGAATCAGAACAGATAATCATAATCTGACAATAGACCTGTGTTTGCCTAACTTTTTTTGACTTTAAGAGGTCTCTTGACATCAACCTTATGTCTCTGTTTATTAATACGATGCTGAGCTCTGACAATGTTGTAGCTATTTGTCAAACATATCTAATCAGGATTACAACCATTACTAATTTTCAAATCTTCCACTACCAAATCTAATATTTTAAAGAGAAAACCAAAACAAAACTGTTATATTCAGCAACAAAAGTAACTCTAAAGTTCCAGTATAATTTGCTAAGTTTAATAAATAAATAACGCAGTAAAAGACACATTTCACTTAAAAGGATAACAAAAGTGAGATTATGAATTACTCTTTTTGATCCCTATACTATGAAGGAAACACACACTCTGCTTCAGACATACCATTGATTCTGTTCATTTCAGTGGGATTACTCATCTCCTTCAGGTTAAACATACTTTAGTCTTCATACCTGAGGAAGTCTATAACATGATAAATACCCAATCACAATGCTATATGTACTGTCCCTGGACAAAAAGTTTGTATTCATCCCTCCATGCATCTACCTACCTCAGGACTTTCTATAGCGTCTACTGAAACCATCCATATATATTGCTCCTAAACTACTATGCTATGAACAGATATTAATCAGTACCTACCACTCTGTCACCTCTCCTCATCTGTTTTTCTTTTTCTTTTTTTTCTTTTTTCCTCTCTAAGAGCCCTTCATTCTAAAAGGTGGTTTAAATTGAATGTGTTTGAAAACACATGCTTCACAAGAGCAGTGGAAAACACTGAGGTGTAGAATAGGTATGACCAAGGGGTAATGGCAACTTTCAAGTCACTGCAAACTTCTTTTTTTCATTTTCCGACCTAAGCTACATCTTTATATGTAGATTTGAAACTGCAGCACTTCCTATAGGACTATTGTGAAAGATTAAAGTCACCTAAACACTAACTCCACAATTTTATTTGCAATTATTTAGCCTAGAGGATCTGAAGAATTGAGAACTGTTCTAACACTTTATCATTTATCAAATGTCAGGCAAACTCAAATATGATATTGCTTAGCTGCTTACTATAAAGCAGAGCTATTTCTTTAAACAGGCTATGTTAGAGAAATTAAATGTTTGATATGCAATATCAGTTTTTAAAAAGGTCACAGGTCTGATCACTGTACTTGTTACATTCAAAATCTTGTTATGATCAAAAAGAAAGTATACATTCCTGGAGCTAGGAATTTATTGGTGCTTCATTTAATGTTTTGACATTCTAGTAATACAAATTATGTAATTAATGCAGAAAAAAGCCTCATTAATAACAGAGTTAAACGTGCTAGGCAATTCCTTTCCCCATTCCTGGCATCTACCTTTTTCATGGTACTGTGCTCATACCTGGCCATGTCTCTGGGCTCTTGCAGTTCACAGGCTCAGCTTCTGGCAGGAAAAACAGAGAAGTGTAGAAGACATATCACCACCATGCTGAGGTCTTTGGCAAGATGAATATGAAGCTTAGTGGGGTGGAGGAAGATTATACCTTCTCTGTCCTGGGCTTTGCTTGAATGTATTTTATATACTTCTTTACCCCAGGCAGCTGCCTTCTGGCTGCTCCCAGCTGAGTGTGAGCATGACCCCACAGCCTCCTCAGCCTCAACTCCACCACAGGGGCTTTTTGTTGGACAGCAACTCCCTGGGTTTGCCAGACCCTTCTCATGACAGCACTGGCAGAGCTCAGGCCCAGGCAGGGGAGGCAACAGACACTTGACCCCAAGGCAGGAGCTGAAACCAGTTCAGCCATGTTCCAGCCTGTCCTATCGGGTCAGTGCAGATCCTGTGACACTTTACTAGTAAAGGCAAAAATCATAGTTATGGGCTTCATTTTAAGCATTTGACAGAACCAATAGCAAGTAGGGCAATCAGCAGACACAGATAAATACTTTGCATAGGGGTAGAGGCAACACAGCTTTCTGGAAAGAAATCATACCTCACAAATTTTCCAGTTTTCTGTGAAAGATCTATACATTCAGATATAATGCATTTGGATTTAGAAAAGCTTTATAAAAGGCTTGTTGTGGGGAACTAAGCTGTAACTGGATATGAGAAAATCTCCCCTTGGATGACTAACTGGTTTAAGATAACAAAGAAGAAATGGCAAAAAAAAAAGGTCAGTTTTCACAGTAAATCTAGGCTATCAGTAAGAAAGCCAAATATAACACCAGCACAGTATAGTCCTAAATAATCTGGAAATGGATTTAAATAGTGAGGCAACAATGCTTTCTGATGGTACAGAAGTATTAAAAGAGGAATAAAAGAGACTAGTGCTATAAAATGACTGAACAACTTAATCTGTGCCTCATGATAATGAATAATCAGATTATAAAATGACATACAAAATATTATACTGTTTAATGTAAATTTATATAAAATAGAAATGATGGAAAAATACGCAATAACAGAGTTTAAATACCTATAACTTCTTTCTCTAGAATAATTCTACTTAGATTATTTTTTAAATCGTTTTAGTTTTGTTCAGATGCAGTCAAAAAGACAATGTTACTTTGAGGAAAGACATTTGGAATAAATAAGCACTACATAAATTCATTATAAGCCCACATCTTAAATACAGAGAGGTTCACACAGATAAATTATTAAAAGACAGTTTTAAGACTAAAAAAAAGGAGCGTCTTCTCAGGCAATGCAGAAACAGAAAATGTTTCTGTAGGATGGATAATGAAGGAAAAAAACATAAATAGATTCAAATGTCATGGAGGACTGTGACTAAAAAGTGCAGTAGTTTGGATATAACTCTGGTTTTGTAAGTCCTTAAGTCACTAATAGCTTAAAGCCAGCACTTATTAATGAAGTCTACTCCCTTTAGACTTTTGATTCCATCTGACCTTTTAAATAGATGCAAAATCTTATAATTTTTAAAGATTTTATAGTTTATTTAATGTGAAAACTAGGATTAAAACAAAATAAAGTTTTTCCCATTCTATTTCTGTGGCCGAAAAAGTGAAACTACAATTCACCATGCTAGACCTGCCATATAATCTTTTTCTGTTTTGCTGTTTACCCTGGATGCTTTTTATCTGCAGAAATCTGTTGTTCAGAACGTCACCAATGTCTCTGTAATTAATTACCTGACAATGTAATCTGCAATTTTCATACAGTGTGTTTTGAATGAAAATATGGAAAGCATACAGAAAGTTAACATTTATGGAAAAATTATAACTCAGAAACTTTAATGTGTTCCTAAGTCAAAAGAATAAGTATCCCTGTAAGAGAATTCCAGCTCTTTTATCTCTTGTACCTTGTTATTCTGAGGGAGAGAAGACTTCTTTAAATAACATAAAGGATGTTCTGATCAATATTATAATGAAATTTAATATTTGATGTTAGATTATTAGCTTATAATGAATTTGTCCTTTTATTATTGATGAATAATCAGTATTTTAATCAGGTTCATCAATGAGATCTTATCTAGAATTCAGCAAAGCAGGAAAATTAATTTCTGGATTTATAACAAACATACCTTATTATGATTTGCATTAGTAACTGATGTTATAGGTGAGCCATTTTGTAACTACAGTAGCAGTTAAGGACTTATTTATGAAATTGAAAGCATGTTAGTACGTATTTTCATATTAAACATGTAGAATCAATTGTTTCATGTAGAAAAATCCTTATTCTGAGAAGTTTAAAATATGACTTGTCACACTGACTGCCATGAATTTTAAGATTACACCATTTACCAGAAATAACTTCGTTCTTCATAGGTCCATATTATAGTGAGAGGAATGTGAAATTATGGAAAACGTCTTCCCACAGAAGAGAGAAAATCAGAATATCTTGGTAAATATAGTTTAATAGTAACTACAATAATACCTGAATTGCGAGAAAAATATTTTTCTTTACTCATCAGTAGTATATCTGCCTGACTTAGAAGACTAAAATAGATATTAATGACAAATGAAACAACCATTATTTAATATTAAGAAATTATGACAACCTGGCTCAAATAAGGCAAGGTGTATCGGTATTACTCTTTAAAATAGTGATGTAGAGTGTAACAATTTCTAACCTCTGCTTTGACTATTAAAGAATTTTACAATAAAAAAAAATAAATTGAATGACCATTCTGACTACAGTCTCCGAAATGTGGAGTTAAATTTGAAAAATAAATACTTGTGGTGTTCTTATGAATTAAATGCTGCTACCCTAGGCAATCAAAATTTATATTTTTCACTTCATGTGTAAATTCAAAACATGCTTTTGTCAGGATCACATGAGAGTCTTTTCTATTTATTCCTTACATTTTTCATATAAAACAATTAATACAAAAAATAACAATCAAAAAAAGCAAAAACAATAGGGTTCAAGGAGAAAAGTACTTAGTAACAGAACCATTTGCCTTGAACGATGAATTGGCCCAATCCACAAAAAAAATACATTCATTTGGAAATGAGATCTTAACTATCACATTTGTGGCCAGCAGGTATAACTGTTATTCTTTCATTTATTTTAGTAGCTGAAGATAGTATGAAACCAGAGATGTTTTGCAGAAGGTAACTCAGAGAAGAAATGAAAGAAATAAAGGATTGGATGCCTCAAATAAAAAAAAAAATTAAATCCTTTTTTTTTACCCTATCGTGATAAAAAAAAGATGTGTGTTACAAAATATTCAATTTACAAGGAAAATAGTATCTATTTAAGAATAGTTCCTACATCCACATCCAGTGTTAGACTCAAACATAGCAATTTCACCTGTTGCATATGAATAACAGGCAATAATCAGATTTTGAGTTTTATTTTTAAATAGCAAATCACAAAATTATTTCAAACTTTCTTCGTCTTTGGTGGGAGCTCTCAAGTTTCACTCTCTCCAGTTGTTAGTTTACATAACTCTTGCTGAGTCACCATTGGATGTAATCAACAGCTCAATGCAGATTAAAATTAGCAGCTACCTCTTCTTTGGTATTATGCTTTCATCTACAAAATGCACACTATTTTTAAGTGTAGTTATAGGTCTTATTCTGGCAGTAATAAACACTTACATCTCACGGTATTTATCTATTTTTTCTCTGAAGTCAGAGAGATTGGATTATTCAATGTCAAATTCAGGAGCTTAGTATCTGGAAAATCACATTCCTTTTTAAAAATGCTAGTAAAGTGAACTTTTTTAAAAGTAGAAAACAAGCATTCATTGCTTGCCTATCTTAAATTACAAGTTCAGTCATCTTAGCCAAGGAAAATAAATTATCTGAGGTAAGTTCTATTGGTTAGTAGAAGTATTACAGAAAATATATATTTGGCTTTGCTTTTCATTTTCTATTCTTCTGAATTATTTAGAACTACTAATTTTACAATAGATAAGATTCTTCTAGGCTGTTCTTCATTAGACTATAGCAGTGTCCAGTCTTTTTTAAAGTCATGAATAAATGAATTTGCTTTTTATAATGATAAAGCTCCCATCTCTATACCTCAGAAAGCATGGAAGCTATTTAAAATTCTGAACCCAAGGTATAGTATGACTGGTTCACCTTCTTTAACAATGTCCACTAAGTATTATAAATCTCCTAGATCAATTTTCCCATCATTCTCCATATTTGTCTACAAAGTCTACCCTAATATCTTCATGTCCTTATTTCCTCTATTTTTATTTTCCTTTACTTATTTCAATACATGCATGAAAGAAAGCAACTACAGATATTCCATATTTAAATCATAATCTCATATTTTATCAGGTCACAAAATATCTTTCTGTGGGTTTTTTGGCACCCCCAAAAACATGTATAATCTACAAAGGATATATATTTTTATAATAAAAAAGTTCTCCACCAAATCAGTTCTTTCACCCTATTTGTTGTCTTACAAGAAACAAAAACATGACTATTTATAATTTCCTCAAACTGATTATTTTAATAAAGGCATATTCAGAAATGCTGTCAATACTTTAGAAAACAAGCAGAAAGATTACTCAGTGTGAGAGTGTGTGTGTGCAGGATATATATAGTCAATCAAGGAAAAACTGGACCATAATTATGGTCATCATGCTTTCCAGTTATTTATTCAGACAGCCCTATGTGCTTGTACATCAGTTTCAGCACAAATCAGTCTGAAGACAACAAACTAGTCTGTTTTTATTCTTTGCAGGAATCCAACTTATCAGTTTTAATCATAGTTGCCAACTCCTAGGTTGTCCTTCACATCTCACTGGTCAGCTAACAGTAATAAACACACATTACTCACATGGGGCTCAATCCTAATTACTCTTCTCAGTCTACAATATAAACAATCAGAGATGCATGATCTGAATGCTGACTCACTTTTTAAGCTTTCTGAGTTTTCTCAGCTTCTCTACAGACTAATCTCCTAATACACTAAATACAACCACAGTGGATACACCAAACTGATGGTAATACAGCTATACTGGGCTTGGGGGACTTTATTTAGACTACAAAAGATGTTATTTCCAAAATGAGACATGAATTATTAATTTAAATATTGATTTTATTTTCCTGCTTAGATCTAGGAGGATTCAATAGTGAATTAGATACTTCTCACAGCTATTACAGTAACTTTAAAGAGATAGAAAGGCTCTGAGTACCACATCTGGAATCTAGCTAGCAGCAATCAGAATGAGACCTGTGTGAAAGGCAGATTTTTTCATATTTTCCAACCATTGAATTGTCATATCTCCCTCTCACACTGTCCACTAGAGTATTTTCTGTGTATTTTAAGATTTGGGCTCTGGATGAAAATTTAATCAAGGAAATAATAAATTTCTCAATATTGTCTGTATTAATTGAATTGGCAACTTTGTAAACCTTGATGACATTTGAAAACCTTGTAATAAATACATAAACAGAGAGAGAAGAATGGCTGCCATGCATGGTTTTCAAAAATAGGATAAATTCATTCTTGGGCATTCTGAGCTGAATGCACACTGTATCATTACAAAAGGTCACCAGTCCTGTCTCTGATCAATACTTACCAGGAAGTAACCTGGAAATCCTGAGTGCTGTAAAAATAAGCAGTTTTAATGAAATTTTATGGCATTAGGGCTAGATGGTTAGGAAGACAGAATTATGGGTGCTGTTTTTTACTTTATAAATTTCTCAGTTGATGGATAAGAACATTTTGAGCTGAAGATAAAATCTCCAGACAGAGAAAGCAAGGGATATAGGAGAGGAATGAACTGACATAATTTGAAGAGCACAATGTGACTCTTTGAGTTGTAATGTTAACAGAATGGTACCTCAGTCCTGTAGTCATCTGTCAATGACAAATTAATGCTGACGTAAAGCTGAAGTATCAGCATCTGTGGAACTAATGTTAAAAGAATCAGAGGGAAATCTCTATGAAAATGTGGATTTCCACACTAACACAGTTAAGAATTTCTGAGGCAATAAATCACCTATTTTTATTTGTTTATATTGCATTCAAAAGAAAAAAAAATGTTTGCAAGTCTAGCCTTTTTTTTTTTTTTTTTAATAGAGGAGATTAAAGAGAACACACTAGGCTTATATAACTAATTTCTCATCTTTGTGAGATCAGCTTTACAAACTAAAATAGTAACAGAAACTTTATCAACCACAACAGACTTTCTGGGAAGCTTTTAATGTGCATGGGAACAAAAACAATAAAAGTAGCATGTTATTTAATTGAATATCTCTCAAAAATCCTTTCCTTGTATTTTCCTCTCATCAGAGAACCTTATTCAGCCTTATGGGTGTGCAGTGTGGACACTTCTTTTGTTAGGGTACATGTAAGACAATAGGCTCTTAAATGGTTAATGTGGCATACCATTCTTCTTACCAGTGACTGTGAAAAATTAAGTCAGGCAGAGGAGGTGAGAAGACTTCAGGACACAGCTGCAGAGAAATAGTTTTCTGGAGAGAAAAGGTTGGATGAGGAGGTAGAAAGGGAAGCAAAGGCTTGAAGAAGCCCTCCAGTAAATGTTTAAACTGTGATCCTTGAAACTTGAATACAGCCAGCCAGATTCTTAAATAATGTAAGTTACCAAAAACCAAACAAAAAACCATATAAGCCCCCCCCCAAAAAAACCCCAACAAAACAACAAAAACAAAACCACAAACAAGAAACAAACCTGTATTATTTCATAAGGAAAAATTGTTTTCTAGAAAAACAGGGGAAACTACTTATTTGTTTGATCTATATAATTGTAAATAATGCTTACAGAGTTTGTAGGAACCATGAAAATGGAGAAGGAAAACTTTTTCCCTACACACAAGTGCTCAGTAAAATATTAAGAAATAACTAAAAAACCCACTCTGGCGTTTTCAATGTATAATTACTTTGAGTTTGGTTAATTTTATATAGTCTTAGGTCTTAGCCACTTCCTTCTAGCTATTTGTAGCTATTTGAAGGGGGTTTTTTTTAATTTTTATTTTTACCTTTTTTTTTTTTTTTTTGAAAATGACACAAAGTCACCACTTACCTGTTCCTGGCTATGACCAGGAAGTTCTGAATATTGAAGTACTAAATAATGAAGTACTGAATGCCTTTGTTGCCTCAGCCTTTGCTATTAATAACTAGGCTCAAACACATCTTTATTAATCAAAATAGGAACCATTACAATCAACACATTTTTGCCAACAAGAAATAAGTTTATTTATT
Organism: Nesoenas mayeri; assembly: GCF_963082525.1. Lineage (NCBI taxonomy): Eukaryota > Metazoa > Chordata > Aves > Columbiformes > Columbidae > Nesoenas > Nesoenas mayeri. The sequence goes on from NC_137541.1 coordinate 19,404,727, forward strand.
CCTGTAGTGTAAAAATGTAAAATGTATGCTTCAGATTTTATGAACTCTTGGAAGGCATTTTCTGCATCCTGCTGGTTGTATGCCTTTTCCCTGCAAAAAGTTGACAAGATGCTAGAAGAAGTGATAGTCAGTTGGTGAGAGGTCAGGTGAATACATTGGATGAGGCAAAACTTCATAAATCTATTTGTCAAACTTCTGAAGCATTGGTTCTGTGAGGTGCGGTCTTGCATTGCTGTGGAAAAGAATTAGGCCCTTTCTGTTGACCAATGCTGGCTGCAGGCATTGTGGTTTTCTATGTATCTCATCAGCTTGCTGAGCACCCTTCTCAGGTGTGATGGTTTCGCTGGGATTCAGAAAGCTGTAGTAGATCAGAGCAGCAGCAGCAAACTAACGAATAGTGATGATGACCTTTTTTTGGTGCACATTTGGCTTTGGGAAGTGCTCTGGAGGTTCTTCTCAGTACAACCACTGAGCTGGTCATCGTCAGTTGTCATAGAAAATACACTTTCTGTCAAATGTCACAATCCTGTTGAGAAATCACAGAATGTTAGAGATTGAAAGGGACCTCAAAAGACCATCTAGTCCAATCCCCCTGCCGGAGCAGGAACACCTAGATGAGGTTACACAGGAAGGCGTCCAGGAGGGTTTTGAATGTCTCCAGAGAAGGAGACTCCACAACCCCCCTGGGCAGCCTGTTCCAGTGCTCTGTCACCCTCACTCTGAAGAAGTTTCTTCTCATATTTAAGTGGAAACTCCTGTGCTCCAGTTTGTACCCATTGCCCCTTGTCCTGTCATTGCTTGTCACTGAGAAGAGCCTGGCACCATCCTTGTGACACTCACCCTTTACTTATTTATAAACATTAATGAGGTCACCCCTCAGTCTCCTCCAAGTTAGACACTCAGCTCCCTCAGCCTTTCCTCATAAGGGAGATGCTCCACTCCCTTAATCATCTTTGTTGCCCTGCGCTGGACTCTCTCCAGCAGTTCCCTGTTCTTCTTGAGCTGAGGGGCCCAGAACTGGACACAATGTTCTGGATGTAGTCTCACCAGGGCAGAGTAGAGGTTCAGGAGAACCTCTCTCAACCTGCTAACCACACACCTTCTAATACACCCCAGGATGACGATGCTGGCTCATGGTCATCCTGCTGTCCATCAGGACCTCCAGGTCCATTTCCACTACACTGCTAACAGGTCATTCCCCAACTAACACTGGAACCTGGGTTTGTTCCTGCCCAGATGCAAAACTCTACACATGGCTTTGTTATATTTCATTAAATTTTTCCCTGTCCAACTCTCCAGCCTGTCCAGGTCTCACTGGATGGCAGCACAGCCTTCTGGCATGTCAGACACTCCTCCCAGAAATGGATCATTGTTGTTGTGTAGAATAAGAGAAGATGACACTTCAAATCGACATTTTAAAAAAATTTTTTGTAAGTTCATGAGGCACCCATTTATCGAGCTTTCTCGCCTTTCCAATTTGCTTCAAATACTAAATGACTCTAGAAGAGTCAATGTTGAGTTCATCAGCAACTTCTTGTGTAGTTGTAAGAGGATCAGCTTCAATGATTGCTCTAAATTGGTCATTGTCAACTTCTGATGGCCAGCCACTATGCTCTTCATCTTCAAGACTCTCATCTCCTTTGTGAAACTTCTTGAACCACCACTGCTCTTTACATTTGTTAGCAGTTCCTGCACCAAATGTGTTGTTGATGTTGCAAGTTTTCTGTGCTGCTTTATGACCCATTTTGAACTCGAATAACAAAAATGCTCGAATTTTCTTTTTGCCTAACATCATTTCCATAGTCTAAAATAAATATAAAATAAACAGCAAGTAATAAGTGAGCAGCAAAAAAAAAAAAAAGAAAAGAAACCATAAAGCAAGAAAATCATATTAAAATTATGTATAACATAGCCACATTTATTTAAGAATGCATTCCAATGTCAAACAGCAAATTTCAACAATGCAAAAACTGCAATTCCTTTTGCACCAACCTAATATCAGGATTTGCTTTCAGGAATCCCATGTTCCTGAGACCAGAGGGAAAGATTAGAGAAAGGAACGTGTACCCTTGATGAATGATGATCAGGTCAGGGAATACTTCAGAAAACTGGACACACATAAATCCAGGGGCCCTGATGGAATGTACCCACAAGTGCTGAGGGAGCTGTCAGATGTCATCATGAGTCCACTCTCAATAATCCTTTGTCAATCACGGTGAGTGGGAGAACTACCTGAAGACTGGAGGAAAACAAATGTCACTCCCATCTTCAGAAAAGGCAAGAAGGAGGACTTGGGGAACTACAAATCCATCAGCCTCACCTCGATCTCTGGGAATGTGATAGAGCAGCTAGTTCTGGAAAACACTTCCGGGCACATGAAAGACAAAAAAATAATCAGGATTAGTCAGCATGTATTCTCAAGGAAGTTACACTTGATCAATTAGATAGAATTTTATGATGAACTGACTGGCTTGGTACGGAAAGGGAGAGCAATGGATATTGTCTAGTTAGTCTTTGATATGGCTTTCAACACTATCTCCTACAAGATCCTCATAGGGAAGCTGTTGATGAGCAGGAAGTGGGGTGGATAATAAACTGGCTGAATGGTCAGGTCCAGCAGGTGCTGATCAGTGGCACAAACTCTAGATGAAAGCCAGTGACTAGTGGTGTACTCCAAGGGCCAAAAGTGGGTCCAGTCCAGTTTAACATCTTCATTAATTGTCTGGATGACAGAACACAGTGTATTATAAGCAAGTTTGCTGATGACACAAAACTGGGAGGAGTGCCTGATACACCAGAGGGTCATGCTGCCATCCAGATAGACCTCAACAGGCTGGAGAAACCGGCTGAAGGGAACCTCATGAAGTTCAACAAAGAGAAGTGCAAAGTTCTGCGCCTTGGAAGGAACAACCCGCTGTACCAGTATATACAGGGGGCTACCTAGAGGGAGAGCAGATCAACAGAAAAACACCTGGGGATCCTGGTGGACACCAATTTAAACATGAGTCATTGAAGTACCTTTGTGGCAAAGGTGAACGGTATCCTGGGCTGTATTAGGCAAAGTGATGCCAGCATGTTGATGGAGGTGGTCCTTGCCCACTACTCAGGACTAGTTAGGCCACACCTGCAGTACTGTGTCCCATTCTTGTCTCTCTAGGACAAGAAGGACATGGGCATACTGGAGAGAGGCCAACTAAGGGCCACTAAGATGGTGAAGGGACTGGAGCATCTGTCCTTTGAGAAAAGGCTGAGAGAGTTGTGACTGTTTCACCTTTATTAGAGATGGCTCAAGGTGAATCTCATCAATGTATATAAATACCTGAATGGAGAAAGATGGAACTATTCTCAGTGGTGTCCAATGACAGGACAAGAGACAGCAGGCACAAACGGAAACACAGGATGGTCCACTTGAAGATCAGGAGACTTTTTCACTGTGAGGGTGACTGACCACTGGCACAGATTTCCCAGAGTGGCTATGGAGCCTACACCCTTGGAGATCTACAGAAGCCAACTGGACATGGTCCTAGGCAAAGGACTCTAGATGGCTCTGCCTGACTTCCAGAGATCCCTGCCAACATCAGTCATTCTGTGATTCTGTGATTATTGATGAATGAAAGCTGAGATACAGTTTTTATAAATTACTCCAATTTTTGTTTACAGCAGATGAGCTGTAAGGCCTCCTAAGAATCACAGAATGACATGGAAAGCTAGCAAAATAATTGGCTGATAGAAATTTTCTCATATGAAAAGCATCAATTTCATTTTTGATGTTTATGTACCAGGTGAATTTTAAAGTCTCTGACAGTGGTAATAGTGGTTCTCCAGTGTAAGTTGCACATCTGTAGGATTTGCTTTAACACATGACAATTTGAGAAAGTCATGACATGTGTTTTGTGAAAGTGTACCAAGAAATATGGTGTGAGGTTATTCCAAGCTTATATTTAATCTGAAATAAATTCACCAGTCTGGGTGCTAACCATTTCAGGACTCTCCTTTCATGTCTTGGACTTGTCAACATGCTTGGGACAACTTCCATTTGTTTCTAAAGCCTGTCAAATGTATAATTAGATTTGAATCCCAGTGCTTTAGGCAACATTTTGGCAAGCTGTTTTAAGCTGTTAAGGGCTATCCTCCCTTTTTATCTTGAAAGAATGAGTGCAGTGTCCAAAGACTTTTGTTTGCTATGGGTAATATATTTTCACTGTGATAACTGTATTGTAGGAAGTGACTGAAGAAGATGCTGAAGTATTGCCTGAAGCACATTATATGCATGGAGTTACATCTGTCAGCTATATTACTGATTAAATGCATAGATTACACGATTTGTCCATTCACTAATGTAAGGTAGTAGTAGTAGTGTGGTCTTTCAAAAACGTCTAACTGCTGCCATTAGGCATGTGACAGAGACACGGGAAAACCTATACAGTGCTTTAAATTGTACACAATCTTTCCAGTGGATTTGGCATTATTTTGGAATTCTATAGCTTCTAAATAGGAAAGCTTCACTGCTGCAGTGCAGAAATACATTTATGTGATCTGGAATAAAGCCTGAACAAGAGCTGTATGAACACTCTGAAAACTGAGAGCCCAGGATATACTCAAGATTCCTGAACCTATGAAACAATTAATATCAAAAGCATTGAAGATTCTGCTTCCTTACATTGTTTTCTACCTTCAGGATATAGCAGCTGACTCAGCTGGGCAGGTGATAGTGCGGGGGAATTTGATTGCTCTCTTACAGCTGTAAAAGACAAGGAATTTGTGACATTGTCCAATTTCTTTCTGTTTGTGACTTCCACTTGCCATTACTGTTCCACCGGAGAGATTCTAATTTAGGATATTTTGCTTCCCACCCTTTCCAAGATTTTATGACACCCTCAGTTGTGCTGATTCAGCTGTGCGGCATTGCTCTAAACCAGACATGTGAAACAAGCCATTTTAAGAGTAAACACGCTAGATCTTTTTATTTCAGTGGATCATTGCAGGAAATGTAGGCTACAGTAAAGTGACATAGAAATGGAATTTAACTGAAATAGCAATCTTTCCTGAGGAACAAGCAAGCATGAAAACAGAAGAGGAAGAACCCTGATAATTTGCAGCTGCCGCTGATGGGTTACTAACATAAAACCAGAGTTTAATCAAGCAGACAGACTTTTTCTCATAGAATTAATTCTTAACTTGTTTTACTGGTCACACATAAGAATATACTTTTATAGTGTTCTGTACTAAGTGAGGGGGGAGTTTTCTTTGTTTTAAAGGACTAAGAGAAGAAATATAATACGTTTATTTTTTCAAGACTGAATGTTCTACTTGTTCTTCGGCTGGTAATAAATGACAATCTACCTCTTCCTCTAAGTAAAAAGGAACTGTAACACTATTTATATAGCAACTTTCTTTCTGGATTGCTTTCTCAAACATAATAAAACAACAAATACTGGCCCATCAAAGTCATTGGTACTATGTTAGTTTATATTAGCTGAAAATGTGTACATTTATAGTGAATTTTTTCTCGTGCTATTCAGCTCTGTCCTTGCCGAGCTGCTTTATCTCCCTTTCTTCTGCTCAGTCTCACTAAAGCCTTGTTCATATGTGGAAAAATTCTACTGTCAATAGTCTGCTTTATTCTCTCTGAGCCCTTTGGAAATGCTTTTCTCTGTTTTGTTTTTTTACATACTCTTATAATACAGGAAGATTGTCTTCTAACCTCATGCCCCGCTCTTCCAGTTAATTTTAGTGGGAAAAAAACATGACTATTTTATGTTGTTTCTAGATGTTTCCACGGCTTGGCCAAAGTGACAGAATAGTTCTTGACACCTTAGGAAAACTGTAATTTACCCAATGAGTATATCCCAAGATTCTATATTTTGCATTTCTTAACAATATGGTTAAACACAGTAAAACCTGGGCTGTTAAACCAAGTGGTTCTTTGAACAGGACATAGTGGAAATATAAAGTATTGTGAAACATTCAGTGCAAAACAGTTCTGTTAGGCATTTAAGCTTGGAAATCAATTAACATGAAGATAGCAGAGAAGGTTACACCATATAGTGAGAATAGGAACTCTATTCAGAATTGCTGATGAAAATGAAATATTCCTGATTTTTCTTTTGAAATTCAAGCTAGATAACTGTTCTTATCACGTTTTTTTTTTTCCCTCTTTTTATTTGTATGTATCAATATATAAAAAGATGTGTATATGTGGATACAAATGTGACTGAAATATTCCTCAGTTATTCCACAGTTCCAGTATTAAGCTGAATGAATGGGAAAAAGTAGGTACAAAGTTGAACACGTCTGTTAAGGACACAACTTCTAATTTAATGATAACCTTAAAATGAACTACTGGGTATATTCTGTCACTATATTACATTTCAATCACTTAGTATGTGAGAAACAACCACATGATCTTCCCCACATTGTTTTCCTGTAGTAGACTTTGATTTTATAGTCACCATACTATGGCAGACAACTTGGTCTCTTGCTTCCTGAAACCCAGGGCTCTCAGTCTGTCACCCTAGACAATTTAAAACCTTTTTTTTTCCCCTGTTTTATTTTTATTTCTTTTAAAACACCAGTGTTATAGGAATTATCTATTTTTGACCAAAGACCATACTGAAACTGGGGGGCTTATCCTTCACAATCACTGTATTAAGTCAGATGTTCTTCATTCAGTACACTGCTTGTCTTCATTATTTTCTTAGAAATTACTCCTCATCTCAGACTATGTATTCAGACAAGGTAAACGCATAAACACATTATTTTTTTAGAAATAATGTGAATATTTTCCTGTTTCCCCAAAGCTATTATTTTCAAAGTCACAACTTTCACACAGCATTTGTTTTTCTAGACTATGACATTTGACATGTAGACTATTTAAAGAGCACTATTGCAAGCAAATTCCTTGGCCAATGACTAGATTTTGGCCTGAAGTTAAGCTAAATGAAGAGGAAAACCACTGCATATGATGTGAGAAATTTCTGAATTTAAATAACAGAACGGGAAGCTGATGGCACAGGTAACTCAGCGAGGGATGCCTGGATTTCACTGGTGGTTAAGTAGGAGTGATGTGTGAGACTGCAAAAGCACAGAGATACTTCAAGGGAAGCACTGAGGATCTTTTGGGGAGTAGAATCTTGCAAGGTTGTGTGTATTTGGGTAACCACATCATTTGTACTATATAGAGCAAGGATTACTTAACTAAAGTAGAAATACTGATTTTCAGTATGTATTTAACAAAACTGGTACTGAATGGACAAAATGTAATTAAAGAATGTTGCTTATTAGGGCAGGGAGGGCACTGAGATGAAAAAAGGGAGTCACAAGGATGACAAAAAGGAGGGCCAAGAAACAGGAAAAAGAGTGATAAAGTACATAATTGTTTGTTCAGTCTTGTCTAATGGTGCATGTGGGGTGGCCCTGTGTCTGATCATCACAACTGGAGCAGGTCAATAATTCAAACATGTTGTTACAAACATACCACATGAGTAAAATCTTCTGTTGTCAGGAGGACAGGGATGGGAGTGGGGTCATGGGCTTCCCTGGACTGTGAGAGAACACTTCTGTAGATGATCAAGCATCTGGGTATCACCATAGCAGTGGAAATTCCAGGTCTCATGGCACCGGCAACTATTCACAGCTTCACAATGTACTTGAGTCACAGTTTTGTTTTGGTTATTATTTCTTTTGTTATGTTTTTCAACTCTGTAGTTAGAATTGGATTATATTTCTAATTTTATTAAATATCATTCAGTATAAATAACATTGAAGAGCATTCCAATGAAAAAATTGTATTATGTAGGACAACAGCATTGGCAATAGATTATGTAGATTTATGGCAAAAATATATCTATCTGCTTATTCTTCTGGTCCACCTGTCACCTTATTTCACACAATGAGGCTTCTAATTTAGAATAGCTGCAAGATATGATAGTGCAGTACTGATATTTTGAATAGTGAGTTGCATCTTTTGGCTATGAGCCAGCAGTGCAGTTCCTTCTGCTACAAACTACCATTCTGTGGTTTTTAAACATTAGAAAGCAAGGTTGATGTTTTTTTTCTACAGATGGTGAAAACTGGTGTTCATAAATAGGTACTGTAGGATCAATTAATGTGCGCTCAGGACACAAGACATAGAGGCTTATAGTACAAGGGCAATGTTTCTTGTTCGCTATTGATTTTTCTTTCTATTGATTCATAGCATTGATAGTGCTTGCCTTGTGAACTGTCCTCAAGGTAGCCTATGGTGTCAAGATGAAAGTGTTTTCCTCACTTCCTTTTTACAAAGCATGTTAGCTACATTCTGATGTCCTCACAAGAACTACTTTCCCACAGTAAGTTTGCAACATGTTTGATTGCTTTCAGGGACATAAAGATTTGATCAGAAATTGGTGATACTTGACATCATTAACATTTTAAGAATACCCTATAATTCCTATAATTTGTACAATATCCTTTTTTTTTTTTCCCCCCCACAGTATCCTCCTTAACCTTCTCTAACTCTGAATCTGCCTTCATGTGCACTTTTTAATATATATATTAATCTCCAAGGTTCATAGAAAAGATGATGAAAATTTGAGGTTAGCTGAAGAAGAAAGGTGGAATTAACATTTCATGGGCGTTTCTCATATCTAATTTTTTGTAATTTTTCAAATAATTTTCTGCACTGTAGAGTTAAATAAATCTCTGCATGTGTTACCAGTACAAAAGGTTGAGGACATTCAGCATCTGATTATATGTCTACTGTTTCTAACAGAAATTTCTTGCTTAAAAAAGATAAGATTCTGTCTTGGGGTATTTAGGACATATTTTTCAGTGTGATTTCGCTATCTGATAGAAAAAAACAACCCACTACTTCTTCTCATTCATGAAACCTAAGTCAATATATGCATTTTTTTTGCACAACAGTGGACTTTTTATGTCTGTTGTCCTGAGTACTGTACATTTATATAAGCAGAGTTTGCTTTTTCAACCTCCTTTTATAATAATAAGCATTGCTTTGATTTAAGGGAAGTGTATGGGAGCTTTGCAAATATCCTGTACAAGTACTAGTAGAGCAGTTTAGAAAAAAACCTAGTATGGCTAAGTCAAAGCTTTGAATCTTTGAACAGATATCGTTTTCTCTTTCTTCACTAGTCTCTTCAGGAAAACAAGTTTTGCTTTTCTCGTTAGGTTTGTATCTATACTGCTCTTAGTGGAAATACACCTCAATTCAGCAAATTAAATTATTTTTTCACAACACGAGGTTAACTAATTTTATTTTTTTAAATTAAAAATTCAAAAATGGTAGTAAACATATAAAAGTGACAAGAAAAAACTAGGAAAAATTTTCACAGTTCTTTCATGCATTTGAAAATGTGTATTGGAAATAACATATGCTGTGTGGAAAAAGACCAGACTTTCTTCTCTATTTAAAAAAAAAAAAAATGCTAACAAAAATGGGACTAGCAATAATCTTAATTATATTACTATTTATTGTCAAACACTTAGTTTTTATTAATAAGCTTTGATGCCTGTATTTCTAATAAATTCTCTATGAATGTTTTACTTCTGAATAGTATAAATGGTTTCCTTTTTGGCATTATATTTTCTTTTTTTTCCCTTATATCAGCTCATCTACTATTGATTCAATTAGTAGGTTTCTGCCATATTTTGGATTAATTTTTATTGTAACATAATAGGAAGAAGAACACTTCAGTGCTAGTCACTAGAGAAAATCCTTTTCCATAGACTTGATCCAATGCTTCCTGAAGCTAAAATTAGTTGTCTTTTTCTCTTTATTAGCATTTCTGTATTTACATTTTATGTGACTAATGACTACCAAGTATTAATATCTGATTAATAGTTAATTATCCCAATTCAGTATTATGGAGGAGCAATAAAAATTAGTTTTCAACTGCTCCTAAAGTATCTAAGTAAATAAATGTGCTTGATGACACTAACTTGTATAAAAATGAAGTTTGTAAATTGGTGGTTTAAATGGGATAAATTTCACCATGAAAATAGTCTTTAACAGACAAAAATGTAGAGCAAAGTACTACATATAAAATTACTTGAATTAATTTGATCATTTTTAAATTTGAAAGGTTGAAAAACAATGGATGTTAATGGGTCATCAACATGATTTACGAATCACAAAGCTATATCAATCTTTCAGTTGTTTTACTGTGCCTATCATAATTACTATGATTTTTTTTTTCTATTTTTAGGAAAAAAATTCAACATTCAGTGAGAAAATTATTTTTTTAACATATTTTTCATCTCTACTCTCTTTCTCTAATAAGCTTTTACACTGACCACTTTGTCCTTTCTGAAACATGATCTTTTGCAATGGCTGACTTCCGTCTTACTTTACAGGTACAACTAGAGTTAAGCATGCTTATGACAGTAGACCCATCAGGTTGTATGACAAAATTATTACGGTCATATTGTTTGGTTAACTTAAGTCAAAGACAAGAAATCCAAGGTTATGCCATTTGTTAGAGCTATGTATAGAAAAGACTTTACCTTGCTGGTAGGACCTACTCCAAATATGAAAACAGGCAAGTTGGGTTTCTTTGTTTCTTTGTTTATTTTTCCCTATTGGTTTGAGTAGCTTCCCTTTATATTTCCTACTGAAGAGATGGGCTTACCAGTAAATTAGTACTGTTTTATTCCTCATGCTGAAACCCTACTAGGAATGCTTCATGTTTAGGACTCAAAAAAATATCTCTAGCTATTGAAAATTTCTTGTCATTCTCACTGCGTCATAAGAATTCTTTCGCTCTGTAAGGAATAAGGTCCTGCAAGATATTCAGAAACTATCACCAGCAATGCTACACTCAAGAACTTGTTCTGGGGGAAAGGAAGCACCCATACAGATGGAGCTAAACCTTACTGTTAACTGAATTAATATTTTAACGATGTAACAGTTCAAGTTATTTGATACAGAAAAGCCTAGTACAGCCTAGAAATTATTATCCCAGAAAAACTCCTTCCTGTGTATTCCTGTCCACTTAGTGCTGTGCTTGCCCTTCCAATGTCCCTTGGGTTTTGAAGGTGATGGAGCCAGCCTTCCCCAGAAGAACAGTGGAGGATTTTATTGTGAATCACCATCATTCGAGAGTTCTTTTCCAGCAACAGTGTGATTTGGGATCCTCCTGTTGAAGAATCAGTTTGGGTTTATTTTAATGTGTCATCCTGGGCTGCTGCCTTCTGGCTGCTCCCCATTGAGGGGTGAGTGTGATCCCACAGGCTCCTCAGCCACTTCTCCTTCATCAAGGCATCTCATTTCTTGGGCAGCAACTCCATGGGTTTAACAGACACTTCCCATGGAGGCGCTGGCCGAACTCAAGCTCAGGCAGGGAACGCAACAGGTACTTGGCCCTGAGGCAGTTCCTGAAACCAGCCCAGCCCAGCTCTGGCTAAGGTGAGCCCAGGCCAGCCCTAAGACCTGTGCTCTCAAGTCAGACCAGTGTCCAAGACTTCACCAGGAACAGCAAAAATGATATTTACAGGCTCTACTGTATCAATATAATCACTGAAATATTGTGTCGATCTATTAATCTTCCTTCAATGTGCTGTATAAACATGTGATATGGTATGTCAATTTTTGACATTGAATCACAAAGTAACCACAATATTATGACAGTGACCTGAGGATTTTTGGTCTTTCCATCCTTATTCTGTCTTCATTTACTTATTGAATATCTTTGTTTCTCTCCTGTTAAGATAACCACTGGCCTCTGGACATCTCTTTAGGTTAAAGCTTGTCAGTGTTCTGTATTTTCTTTTTTTCTGCTGGAGAAATCTGAAAAAGGCCAGAAAGGATCATGAAACAGTAATTGGTTCATGTAACAAGTTCACATGCAGAAATAATTAAATGTCATATTTTGGAAAATTCAAATGATTTTACTTCCTAAATATAATTTTAAACTTCATTTTTTCCTCTGTTGACTTCAGTTCATCGGTAGTATAATCCTGTTAAGAAGAAGACTTAAAATATCATCTTTCTGTTAAGACATTCTATAACGAGCGACTTGAATACTATGTAAGATGTTCTAATAAGCTAAATTTTGATAAACGAGATGTGACTTCAGACATTTCTAACTCAGAGAAATACGGTAAACATAAAACTTGTAGAATGAATGACTTAGTTGGAGAAAAAAAATCTGGTGCTTATTAAATGTTGATTGATTAAAGATTAATAAATTAGATTCTGTGAATGAATTCCATTTGGGCACTGTGACTGCAATGTCTTGTTTCCTCACAGTTGGCTAATGTAACTTTTAGGAAGTCCACATCAGACCAAAACATAACCAGAAAGTAAGTCAGTCTTACTGTCATGAAAAGTAACACAGGTGTTATTGTTTAGAGTTTTAGGAGAAGCACCAGGCTTTTAAATATAACTAGAACTGATTGGCCAAATCTGTTAAAAAAACGGGTGAAGTACAAGCACAATGACCTTCATGGAAAATATAAACGTTTCACATTGCACAAATACAAAGCTCTTTGAAAGACTTGTGATGTCTTTGCTTTATCATTTTACTATGACACACACATGTGACAGTTGTTGAAGGCAGGTAAACAGCCGTAATCTCTTGAGATGTCAGTAAAAGTGACAGAATTTATGAGGAGCTGCATCCTTCTTTTCTCACATCCCAACTTTGATTAAAAATTGAAAGATATTTTCAAAGCTTCAAAACAAATCTTTCAGAACAAAATTTACAAAAGAACTCTCATTTCAAATCCGTGTTTTTTCTTTCATGGCATGTTAAATGTTACTTTTATTTCTAGTATTGAGATTTTATATCTTTATAAATATTAAAATCAGAATAAGTTCTTAATTCCAATAAATTATGAGTTTTGAAATTATTTGAAGTCAACATTGCAATTTTGAAGTTGTACCCACTCTTGTCTGTGATATATTTCACTTCAGAAGTTTTAAGCAGACATGTCAAAGAGAAAATCAGGGATATGGAAGTGGAAAAAAATATCCTCAAACCTGACTATCTAACACAAAAGTGAAAATAATGGTTTATATCCAAAGAGTTAGAAGGCACGTGAAAGGATTTCTGTCATCAAATGAGTCAGTCTTCTCAGAGAGATCAGAAACATGAAAGGTAAATACTTGAAACATGAACTTTGGTACAAAGGTTATCCTAATTTCAGAACAATACCAAATCAATTGACAGAATCTTAGAGCCATGAGGTACCTTTTCCACTAAATAAATTTATCATTACAGTCTTTCCTGGTGGGCAAGGGGGGCAGTTGTCTCACTCCATATATTTTATTTTCAAGTTTAGTTTCAAGATTAGTCTTTGTTAATAATATGCTAGAAGGCATAGTTTTCAAGCTACCAGAAATTGCAAGACTGGAGGAACAAGCTGAGCATGGATCTGGAGATGAAAACACCTTGAGTTCCAGTCCTGATTTTGTCTTGAGGTGGATTCTCATCTTGTGAAATTTATCATTAACTTATTCCACTGATATTTCTTAAAGTATTCTGATTTATGGCTGCAAAAGATATGACCTAATGTTTAATGTTAGCCAAAAATTGCTGTGTGCAACTAAAATTATTGTTCATGTTTAAGAGAGAAAACATATTAGCAATGATTACTGATGCTTTTCTTAATAGCTTTTTACATTTTCTTTCTTCCTCTTGTCTTTCTATTGAATGTCACATTTCAGCCAAAAACATCACACAAAGGTTCAAATGTGGCTGCCTTTATATAGACAAATACAGCAGCATGGCATACAACCACAGCATGATTAACATTTTCAGGATACAGAAGGTTAAGAAAAACTACCATCAACTTGCATTGCTCCACACTGTGTATCTGTAACTTAAAGTGTAGCCCTGGTCCAGCCATGGATACATGCCAGTATGACTATTCTGGGAGGCATGATTTTAAAACTTGACAGTTTCCCCGACCAGCATACTCTACACACTAGCATTTTTGCTCTGGACTCTGTCCATTTGTCCTGCTTATGTTTAGAAGATGGTCCTCCTTCATTTTGTTAATTCTCTGTTGATTTATGGAAACATAAAATGGCCCAAGGAATATAAAACTAGAGAGGAATCCTGAGAAAGCATATGAGTACTTTTAACTCAGATGTAATTAAAAAACTACTGTGGATGCTCATGATTATCATAATTAATGAAAAAAAATAGAATTATCATGAGATTAGTGTTCTAATTATTAAAATTGATTAAAACTGTTGTATTGCTAGTATTGCTTGTAACTTGTGTAACTATTTAATTCAGTAGCTTTCTTACTGCTTACATTAATGAAAAATTTCTATAGTTACCGACAGTTAAGTTTTAGCTAGGTACCTTGTCAACCACCAGATGATTTTAAAAATTAAATGTAGCATAAAATAGGAAGGGAAGTTTACATAGTCCCTTCCATCTTTATACGAGAATACATTTCAGTGCTACATAAAAGGTTTTCTTCTATGTATATTAATGCCATAAAGAAATATTCCTTCTTTTTCATCACTCCCTGTTTTCAGCAAAACCACTAGGACTCAAGTCATATGACATAGTTTTTACCATCTAAAGGTTAGGTTTCAAATAAATAATGTTTTCGCTCACACTGGCCATCATCTATAGAGGCAATTCACCACAACTGGAAATAGGCATCTAAAATACATTGTAAATAAATACTCTGTTTTCTAATTTTTAGCTCATATGTATCTTTTACAATCCACATTACTGAATTTCAGGTTGATTTTTTTCCTGCATCTTCCTGAAAAGCCTCTGAAATAATTATTTTTAAACTTGTAATATTCTTGGTGTGACAATCCTTTTTCCACCAAATCATCCTGAAGAACCAATGTGGCCTTTCAAAATTTTTGTTTTCTGTACTTTTGCTTTTCTTATTTTTTTACTTTAGACATGAGATTTTAAATCATGAATGAAGAAATTGAAGTTTGATACCATGTATTGTGATAGTGAAGCTACTATGGAGTACAGCAGATACCTGTGGCACAGCAATACATAAAAAACACCTGGGCATATTAGAGCTGCTGCAACCACTGGAGTTCAACATACATAAACACTTGCACAAAAAGATCTCACATTAACTGAAAGTTCTTAAGTAGAGATTCATATATTTGACTAAACATAGCTAGTGATTACAAGAGTGTAATTTTCTTTGAGGAGTAATTTAGGGCATTGATCGTGACAAACAAACATGCCTTCTTGACTGCTGTGAAGCACTTGAACCAGAAAAAACATAAGATTTCAAAAGACTGCCTTTAATAAGAAACTACTTTCTAATCAGAAAAGCTCTTGTTATGCACCATTAGTAGATTCAGTTGTTCAGTCTAAAGTCTGTGGTACCTCTGTCAAGCACATAATTCATTTCCACTTATTTAAAAAAAAAAAAAAAGCCTTACAAGTTTTATATTGATTGCCTGCTCATTTTTGTATGTTACCAATGTCAGGTACAAAAGTAATTATTGTTCTAAATAAGCAGGGTGAAAATGTTGCACATTGCTTGCATCAGTAGTTGCAAAATGATAGAAACATTCCCTTTTCTGTTTATTCAACCCCTCATTCATTAAAGAATTTTCATTTTGGTCCATTTTGTATTTTCCAGTTGGATGAAAGGAATTGCAGGTAAGAGTCTTTCAATAGCGTTATGTTTTATTTAATTAATCTTTAATTAGTGTGCAAAACAAATGAAAAAATAGCTTTGATCAGTAGATTTATTTGAAACATTTATCAACTAGCTGATCTTTATCACCTACCCAGATGACAGTAAATCAAATGCATATCCCTTTCCAATTCATGAAGCAAATGGTTAAAGCGTCCATATGAGGCCCTATTTTAAGTAAATCTAATTGTGTGTGAATAATCAGTTCAGTTGTATGATGAATGTGCCATTATAGAATCTAGTCCATAACTAAAAAATATTTTAAACTATACTTGCTTTAAAAGGCACATTCTTAAACTAATTGCTTCAGACTTTTCTTCTTCTTCCTTATTCACTGGTAGATAAATATATATCATATTCATGTCATCATTTTTCCTTGCTTTCTACTTGACTTTTCACATCAACTCTAGGAGTTGTCTTCACTTGACTTTTGTAATTGTAACATGTTCCAAAAACATATATATCTTATTAAAAAATCAGCTTAAGAGAAACACAAGAAGTATTACTGTATATTACTACAAAGGTGTTATTAGTCCAATCCAGATTTAATTCTTCCATTGCATAGCTTTGATTATTAAGCCTGCTTCTACTTGACTAAATATCTCCTCCATTTAACATGAAGAAAAATAAAACATAACTGTATTTATTTATTGCAGAATATAAAAGATACCAAAATCCCATATTCTCCTTCAGAACACATTTATTGAGTTCTGCTGCTCTTAAATATTTATGAACCCATCCTTTTTTCACCTGTAATTCTAAGATCCCTTATTTGAGGTTACATGAAACTTTTGGTTATGGACAAAATTTTATTTAGAGGGCTTAGAATCACAGAATCATAGAATGTCCTGAGTTGGAAGGGACCCATGAGGATCATCAAGTCCAACTCCTGTCCCTGCATATGACAGCCTCAAAATTCACACCATGCTCCTCATATGGCTTCCTCTCCAAACCGTTCACCAACTTCATAGCCCTCTTCTGGGCACTGTCCAGTAGCTTAACATCTTTTTTATCCTGTGGCACCCAGAACTGCACACAGTGCTCCAGGTGAGGCCGCACCAGTGCACAGCAGAGCGGGACAATCACCTCTCTTGCCCAGCTGGCAATGCTGTGCTGGATGCACCCAGGACATGGTTGCCCTCTTGGCTGCCAGGGCACACTGTTGGCTCATGTTCAACTTGCCATTGACCAGAACCCGCAGATCTACCTCCACAGAGCTGATCTCGAGCATCTCGTCCCCCAGTCTGTATATACAACTAAGGTTGCCGTGTCCCAGGTGCAAAATCTGGGACTTGCTCTTGTTGAACTTTATGCAGTTAGTGATTGTCCAGCTCTTCAGTTTGTCCAGATTCCTCTGCAGGGCCTCTCTGCTCTCAAGAAGGTCGACAGCTCCTCCCAATTTTGTGTCATCAGCAAACTTATTAAGTATTCCCTCAAGTCCTGAATCTTCATAAAGACATTGAAGAGTACTGGCCCTAAGAAGGATCCCTGCAGAATCCCGCTAGTCCCTGCTTGCCAGTCTGACATAACCCCATTTACTAGAATTGATTGAGCCCGGCCCATCAGCCAATTGCTCACCCACTGCACTGTGTGTTTATCCAGCTGTATGCTGGACATCTTGTCCAGGAGAATACTGTGAGAGACAGTATCAAAAGCTTTACTGAAATCCAAAAGGATCACATTGACAGGCTTCCCTTCATCAACTGGGTGGATAACTGTGTCACAGAAAGAATTAAGTTTGTTAAGCAGGACTTTCCCCTCATGGCTGGGTGAGACTGATGACTGTGTTGTCATTCAGATGTTTTTTTGATAACTCCCAGAACAATCTTCATGATTTTGCCAGGAATGGAAGTGAGGCTGACGTGAATGAGGATTTCAAATCTTTAGGGATTTGCTCATCCATACATAACTAAATAATGAAGAACTAAAATGATGAATAAGCTATTATTTTTTCTAATCTAGCCTTAATTTATGTCACATTCTATTTCATTTTTCTTCAATTGTGCATGTAGAAAATAAGACCCTTTTCCCTACCTCTCATCCTAAAAATAGTTAAAGAGAATTCCCTGTTGAATTCACCTAACATATTAAAGGCAGAACAAAAACTTTCTAATTAGTTATATTTAGTTGGTTAACTAAAACCAAAGAAATAGTTGTAAGGGTCTTGAAATTACTGAGAAGAAACTTGACAAGGAAAAAAAAAATATTTTATATATTTATTCTTTCTAAATACAAATGTGGAAGAGAAAAAAAAGATATTCATATAAGAAACCAGATATCAGAACTAAGAAAACTTTGGTTCCACTCACATACAGCCTTTGGAAACACAAAATCCTGATGTACAATAGTGTCCTGGTTTTGTTTTGATTTGTGTTTTTATTATTATTATTCCTTTTATTATTATTATTATTATTCATTATCTAATATGGGTAGTCTGTTTGAAATATGCCCTTAGCGACAATGTAGTTTTATAAACTGGCACTTTCATCCACAGTAATAATATGTTTCGGTGAAATGCGTACTCATCTGAAACATTCTATAGCTATCAATGAAAATGCACCTGTCATATAACAGAAGGAAGATCCCATGTGAATACACAATCCTGTCAGTCAGCTGACTTCAAGAGCTACGCTGATTTAAACATTCTCTATATTTGGTTCAAACATATTTCAGATGACTAGATGCCATCCACAGCCACTCTGTGGTGTCATCAATGATAGGTCTCATAAGCATATGCACATAAGTAGAGAATGAAATAATGAAAAACTCACACCGTGTTCCTGAGGAAAATATACCCACTACTGAAAATGTAAAGATATACTCAACTGAATTAAAAAGACACTTCACTAACTCAAATTAAGGAATTGTTTATTCCCTACAATCTTGAACATTATTTATTCCCTCTGTTGTAATCCAGGCCTTGATTTGTGTGAAAATGTGAATACTTCTTTAAAGCTAAAGGCTTAAGATTTTCATTAGTGAAGTATTTAGTGGGACAGTTTAACAGGCTTTTTTAGCATCATATGAAGTGATTTCATTAAATTATTAAGTGGTTTAATTATGCAAACTTTCACATTGCTAGCTGAAAAGCAGATGTTTTATTTGAAAACATATTGCTTCATGAGAGCAATAGCTAGGCATATTGTCACAGATTAAGACCTAGTGGCAGCTGGAAGGCTAAAGGCATTTGGATCTCAAAACAGTCTAAGCACAGATTTATGCAGTTTTAAAAATGACACAACTTATCTATTTCCTGGGAGAGATTCTATGGTCCCAGAGAAAAGTAGGATGAGTCTGTGCTGTGTGTAGTCCTGGGCAGGGTCATGGGGTCCCCTGGGCTCTCTTCTGCTCCCTGGGTTCTCTAGAGGTTGCAAAGATGGTCTTGGGTCCTGGTACAGCGTCATGGTATCTTCATCCTGCCCACAAAGTCTTTCAGGTACCTTGAGTACCCCAGCACTTAATTTTTGTGGGTTATAGGGTTGAACAGATGAAACCTCATTAGCCCATTCAACTTACACTTTCATTTTCTTATTTGCTCTTTCTTTTTTTTTTTTTTTGGCACTTACAATCTGTTCCAGACACATCTGGACACATTTGCTCTTGTTAGTGATCAAAATGTTGTTTTCATAATTTAATTATTTTATTGAGCACAACAAAACTATTTTTTTTGTTGTTGTTGTTTGGGACAGCTGGCTGATAGTATTTTCCCTACTTCTATAAGAGAAAAATCTGTTAAGGTTTTTACAGTCTGTACTGACTGTGCCTGACATGTCTCAATTGCTACAAGTACTGCTGTTCCTTCCTTACACAGGAAGCTAGGAGATAGACAGGTAATACACTTTCAACTGCCAAGATCCTGTTTAAAAGTTTTCTGAGATACAAATGGATGGGTCACTTCTGATTGTGGTTTTTAAACTTAATGAGACATACATAGATGCATCTGTTCTCAACAGAGGGTGAAAACTGAATTAATTTCTGTTCACTTCTGAAAAATAAAATGAGACCTTCACAAAAGATGGATGAAATCCATGTGAAGTGACAGGGAAAAGCAAAATAATTCTCATCAGGGTCCCTAATAAGTGTTTGGAGAGAGAGGTATTCTTTGAAATGGTGGACAAGTTAGCAACTGCTCTAATAAACCATGAACATCATGTAGCAGAGACTCCCAGCTGCCTGCAAACAACTCTCTTGTTCAAGTATCATGGCTCCTTAAATGAGAATATCGGGGTAGGTCAGATATTATCAATAGCTGAAGAGGAGGGTTGGGTTTACCTTCCCCACAACAGATAAAGGTTCAAATTTTCCTAACGGAGAAAAGTAATTATTCAGCAAAGAGTTGGGTGCTGCAATAAGACTTATAGTGAGGACACCCCCTACTGAAAACCAGGAAATGATTCTTCCTTATGGCCACTTTCCACAGTGGTCTGTTCAGGGAAAGGAGATAACCCCTCAGCTCTTTTACACTTGTCTGAAAAAAGGGGGACCAGAGCTTAGTTGATATTTTTCAGCCAGATGCTGTCTTGACCTGTGCTGTTTCAATTTCACACAATGTAGGGCACTGTAGAACTACAGCCCTTGTAGAAGTTTCTTTTTTCTTCCTTTTCCCTCCCCACCCCCGTCCTTCCTGCCCTTGGTCAGAGGAAAAGGTAGTGCACACCTTAAAGCATGTATATTTATTCAAGAAAGACTGGATAAATAATGAATTCCATGACAAAATAACAAAACTGTGACATCACCTTTGTTGTTGGAAACATGATTCCACATACGACTCTTGGCATGTAAAAGAAATACAGTTACAAGTTTACATTATCACCTACCATGATATGTCCACACAGGCATTTTGCAAATGTTGGCATTCTAGTTTCCAATTAGCAAACATATACCAGTCTTTGGAACTGCGGTTTGTTTACAATAGGAACATTTGCCTACTGTGCTCCTTTCATGTAGTAACGGTGAGCTGAAATAGTAGCTTTAAATCAAATTTAGGCAACTATTGCATAGTTTCACAGTATCTGGATGGAAGCTGGAAGGTTAAATGAGAGAGTAAGGGCAGTATACCCTGATATGACAATCCATACTGGCTTTCATTTTGGAGATGCCTCTTCTCCAACTCTGTTGGATAATGGGCAGAGAGAGACCACACATTTACATTGCAGAAAGAGCAAGTAGATCTATAAAAGATTATGTGAACATATTCAAGGATCAAGATTCTAAAAATTAACACCACACACAGAGAATAAAGTATTAGTTTTATATAATCACCTATGTAACCATATCATATAAATTACCTATATGATTGAAGGTAAATCATTATCAGAAACGTAACTAGACTAACTTTGATATCTTTTAGTAGAGAAATATGTTCAAATTCTTTTAAAGAATATATCTGATACTTCTGCAGCCACATTTTCTGAACTAAAATTTGTGTTCTTCATAGGTAACTGATCATAATTACAAAGTAGGTTTTCATATTGATGGAAACCACTTAGAAATAAGCAAATTCTCCATAGTAATTGGAGAGCTATAGACACTGAAAATGATTGTGTGAAAATTTATATAGGGGTATCTCTTGCCTTGCAAATTAGTGTGCTGGCAGAATTGGAAAAAATATTAAACAGTACCTGAATGATTGTTCTATATTGCCATTCTTAACTAGTTTTGCAAAGTTGTTATAACCATAGAGGGAGAGGCACAGGAAAATTAGCATATATAAAACTGTTTAGAAACCATGTATTACTTTATTTAGAGAGGTTTAAAAACCTAACTGACATCCTTAACAGTCAAATGGTTTCTAAATCTTAGTGTCTTGAGACATGTTGTATTTAAATATTTAAAACTAGAAATATAGAAAAATGCAAACCAATATTCCTTGAAAAGAATTATTTTAATTTCCTTAAAAGAATGGCCTAAAAAGCTCTATCTAATTTCTAAGTTACTTTTTTTCAGTTTTTCTTCTCTTTGCTAAATATTAGTTTATGTGGTAACTTAATTTGAATGTTTTTTGGACTAAGTCATGTACAAGCAGAGTGGCAGAGTGGCATCAATTTTGTGATTTTTTTTTGAAGTTTGGTTTTGTTCCATTTACTGTTTAAAATTTGTATGTCCAATGAGGACAGAGGATGAAATCATGGACATGACGTATTCAGAACAAAAATGTAAATGTACCCAACATTATTTTTAAAAGCCCTTTTTTGTAATTTCTGAGATTTTTCTAATGATTTTCAGAGTCTAACACGTAGTTTGTGAAGAGTCATAGTTGCCAGCTTTGTAGATTGTAGTTCAGAACAGACGAGAAGCCAGTTATCTAGATATTGTCTTGAATGATTTATGTACTGTAGTACTCTCTTAATATCAAAGAGGTATGTATAATAGTGCAGTTTTGGGTGGTCTAGGGTTGTGAGTTTGCTCAGCTGGGGTGACAATTGACCTAAACTCACCTGAAACATGAATACCTGCATACTCCTAAAAGCAGAGTTGGTTAGAAGCAATGATAGTTAGATCATTCTGTTGTGTCCTGTTAATCAGTGAGCAGGCATATCTCAAAAATACCAGCTCAACAAGCCTTGCAGATACACCTAGCTGAAATAGTTTATTAAGATACATCTGTATATGTTTTGGGACCAAAGTATAGGATAATGAAAATATGATTTACAATATTAGCATAGATATTTAATACCTGTATGCATATATATATATGTGTGTATATATATATATATATATATAAATATATAATTGTGATGGGTCAACCCTGGCTAGCAACAAAGCACCCACACAGCTGCTCCCTCACTCTCACCCCCACCTTCTTCATGACTGGGGAAGACAATAGGAAAAGCAAAAGCAAGAAAACTCATGACCCAAGATAAGGACAGTTCAATAAGTGAAAGAATGGGGTGCGGGGGAGAAAAAGATGCAAAGATAATTACTCACTATCTCTGATGGCAGACCGATGCTCAGATCAATCTCTGAGCAACAGCTACCCTGGAATACATCATCCCCTGCAGTTTTTATTGCCAAACAGGACATTATATGTTATGGAATATTCCTTTGGTCAGTTTTTATTAGCTGTCTCAGCTGTATCCCCTCCCAAATTCTTGCCCACCCCGAGTCTGCCTGTTGAAGGGACAGGTTGCTCACAGTAAGAAAAAGAGAAAGCCTTGTTGTCATCAAGCACTGTTGAGCAATAGCCAAAATCTTGGTGTGTTATCACCACTGGTTCAGTCACAAATCCAAAGCTATGCAGAAAGGAAATTCCATTACAGACAGATTCAATATAACAATATGGTGAAAATATCTAATAAACAGCTTTTGCATATAACTATCAGCAATTAAATCAGTGATAGTTTGAGGTTTTTTGTAAAAAGGTTGGTTTTTTGTTTTGTTCTATGAAAGACAAGAAACAATTGATATATTCTACTAGCCAATGTTAAAGAATATTCTGTTCAGATTGCCAAGTTTGTTGATACATCATAACAGTTTTGTCAGATTATATCAACTAAAATTGCTCTTGAAGACAGGTACAGTAACCAAGTGATGCTGATGAATAAATTATCACCCTAGAGATAAATAATCAAATATATATCTTCTTGACATGTTCCTCGACAGTGAAGAAAATATTGTGTGATGATTACGCTCCAATTCAATAGAAGCAGAAAACTGATCTGTAAAATATTTAACAAACCAATTTGAGTGAAACATGGGCAGTCTCACTGGTCTATGTGAAAAACTGAATTACTGCCTCTTCAACTTCATCACAAATACATTGGTACGCTCTTCTAATTGGAAGGTCATTTTGAAAATGACAAGCAGGAGTTATTTCTATTTGGGCAAATATTTGAACTTACCTTGTTGTGTTTATATAAAACTGTGTGCATTGTCCTTGTGTAAGTACTTTTCTCTCTGACCTTTTCAAGCATATAGCAAATAATTCTTTCCTTGGTTTTAAAGTGGCTGTCATAATAACACTACAGGGTTCTAAGCATGTTGACTAACAATTTCAAAACAGTCTAACCAATCTGGAAACATTTTCCTTTGAAATTAATAGAAGTTGGTATGGAATGACTAATCAGCTTTAAGAGTTTCAGTTCATGAATTTGAATGTCTTTGCCAGTTACAGTTCCTTACAATTCAATAAATAAGGAAGTTGTATCAGTTTGTATTAAGATGGGATTAAAGTGAGCCTTTGCTGTAAGGCAAGAACACCTGTGCTGATGATGTGTCCTTTTCAGCAAGACTTTATTTATTTATTTTTCTTAAACTGATGGGGACTTCTGTTGCAATTAATTAAAGCAGACTTTGCATCAGAGGAGTGCCTAGGTAAGAATGCAGTCTCAGTTTGAAAACCCTTATCTTTAAGGAAAAACGTTCATATGATTTTACTCCTAGGCACCAGGACTTCCAACTCAACTCAGAATCTCAAATTCAGGCTGCATATTTTCTCTATTCTTTCCCAAGTTAGGTTTATGCTCAGGTTCAGGGATTCCTGTGATGTGTTGTCCAGAACTGGGACAAAGTCAGGTCTGAACTACCTAGGCAAGCAGTGAGAGAGTGTATTGAGGGAAAAATATGTCATCTTGGCAATTTCCCTAAGAAAATTCTAAATCTTGAAGATAAAATTGGTTTTTTCTGTGTCTTTGTAGAGCATTCATATCAAAGTCATGTTGCAGAACCATGCCTTCTACCTATGATCATAAGAAATCTAACCCCAAAGTTAAGACTTCTTCCTGACATATCCTTGATCAGAAAAGTCTGGGGTAATTACTGAGAACAGGATACTATCTGTGCTGTGACATGACTGGTGGGATTTATTGCTCCTGCCTTCATGTGTATGTGTGTGCATGCGTGGCTGAGGCAGAAATCCTAAAGCAGTTATTTAAAACAGGTGACTCACTGAAAATAAGAAAGTAAAGAAAACCAGCTCAATTGAATCCTATGAATGCTGACTGTCAATAATCTGACTAATTCAAATTCTGATCTAATTCAGTATGTAAGATGGCTATACCCATGAGTGGTGTCACATCTAAGAAGTGATAAAATAAAACACAACCAATCAATTGTTTTGGCATTCATCAGTGCCAGCCTTACATCCCTTGAAAGACCTGCTTGGGGAATTGTGCCTAACGTCAATGTTAGGTACAGCCCAACCAAAGAAACCTCAGTGATATTCTGAAAATCTAAATGGATTTGTTTAATTCCATGTTGGAAGCAGTGACAAAATATTGTACATGAAAAAAGTATATATTACAGGTAGTTATTTACCCCCATGTAGTGTCAGGACAAGATTTCATAGCCAAGGCCAGTCCCACCACCGAAATCGAAAGGCAGTGTGGCAGCCCCTGGCTGGGAGTCCCTGCTCTGCCTGCCCCCAGCCTGGGTGCAGCCCAGGCTGGGGATCAGCTGGGGGCTTTGTGCTTCTCCCTGGGGCTGCAGACGGGCCAAGACCATTCAGAATAGGTCCTGTGTCCCTGTTGTGGTATCACTGGGGCAGGATTGACAGCTCTGAGGAGATGAAAAAGGGTCCTGGGCCAAGGGCAGGAGATAACGCAGGGGACTGCTAAGTGTCATTTTCTTTGGTGGCAACTAATGTAAGTCTCAGTCGTGATCTCATCCACATCATCAATCACATACTTGCAAGTATGGTGCATCTTTCACAGTAAAACAAGTAGATTAGGGAAAACTAGGAAACCAGTCAAAATTAAAAAAAAAAAAAAAAATGTCAGAGACAGTTTAGCTGTGATTGTGACTTCTATGGTTTGTACTAGAAAAGGTGTCAGAGCAGGTCTGGGAAAGCATTTTGCATTCCCAAAAACTGAGAACACAAGAAGCTCACAATTGCACAGATTCTCACAAATTCTTATACAGCCTTCAGACTTGTAGCTGCACCACTGAACATAAAACTAAGCATAAACCTATACCATTTTCACGTTTAAGGGAGTTACTCTAAATTGATCATGTTAATAGTAGAGATTTAACTTAGCAGGGAGAGATTCAACTTAAATAGCCAAATTACGATGACTACTTCTAATGATCTACTAAATGTTCAGCAGCCTGCCAAAGAATGAAGGTTAGTTCTATATGTAAGAAATTTTATCACAAATGATGTGGTTTAGGTTGTTTTAAATGGAAGAAACTGCCCCTATGAGTTTGTAAACCACCTCTTCCTTCCTTGATGAAATTCTGTAATGTTGGGCAGTTACTGAAGATCCCTTCTGTGGACGATAGATCTGATTGTCTGGCGTGTCATTCCTTCTACAGCTAGCTCATTTGCATTTAATTTGCAGAAGCAAAATGGTCCCAATCTGCTTTTACAGATGTGATTACAGGAGTAGAAAATCAGATATGGTTTTGTTGCCTTTCGTTCAAGAACATAACAATATGATTCTGAATCTACTCTGTAGAAATGTAACATGAACCTAAGTTTCTGTAAGAATAGTTTTCATATGCCTGAAGTGGGGCTAGTCCTGGAAGAGAAACAGAACAAATGTAGCTCTCCAAGCCACTTTCATTATACTTTGACCTGCATTTACTAGATCTTCTTTTAAAATGGAAAATAAAACTGTATTTCTTTCAATTTACTTTTATTAGTGTTAATTCAAATGCATTGACTCGAATGTCTTTATTCCTTATCCTGTTACGTGTCATAAGTAAAAATGAAACTGTTAGGAATGTAGTTAAAGAAGGCTTGTTATTATTTAGCAATAAATGGTTTACAGTAGGTAACTCTTCCATAATTCATATCACCTGGTAGTGGACTGACATTAGACCTCATCACATGCTATTTCCACATCATTAACCACAACCTGAAATCACAGTTTCACAATAATTGAAGCAATGCTCTGAAAGTGTTGCAGACTTAATTAAAAAAAAAAAAAAAACAAACGTATTTTGAAATCCTTTGGCTATATTTAATCCCTTATGTTTCTAAAAGGCTTCAATAAACTTGCCTGCAGGTTACTGTGAAGGGGAGGAAGCACCAGAGCTTCACTTCATGTCTGAATGGTCACATACATACTGAAAATAAAGTTTACAACATGTAGATTTGAGATACATGATGCTAGTGGTCAAACTCAATAATCTTAGGGTTGAAAGTTGTGTGGTATGATCAACAACATTTATACTCCAATGACAAGACCTTTGTATTATGATAAGGAGGAAAGAAAACATCAATGTCCGAAGCAACCTAGCAGAAAGAAAAAAATCCTTCCTAGATAAAAAGAAGTCTGACAGCTTAGATTAGTCATCCTCCACATAAACCAGAAGACATTTGAGGAAACATTTGTCCATGTGCTGTAGAAATTTTGTGTCTGCTTCCCAGCTGCCAAAGCTTAAAAATCGTTCCTTCCTAAACTGCAGCTTAAGGAAGATGCTTATTTAAAGTGCTAACGGAATACGGAAATAAAAAAGTTTCCGGTACCACACTCTAATATCTACTCAACTGGCAAGTAAAAGATTCTTCGGTGTAAAAAAGACAGTGAATTGTATTAAATTTGTCATTAATTTTGTTTATAAGCTTTGAGATAAAGGGTTCACAATTTGGTAGAACTGTAAACAAGCAGTTATGAACAAATTTAATTGAAACAGTTTAAATGCATTACAGTATCTTGAAAGTGCTACCAAAACATTCGGAAGAGTAATTTCTTCTGGCTAAAAATGATAATTAGATAAATGGAACCTCTTACATACACTTCTATTTCCCAACTCTTCATATCTGCAAAGCAAGTTAAAGTGGGATCCTTCAAAACTGTATTAAAAAAATCCCACCTTTTTGATTTTTTATTGTGCGTAAGGCTAGTTGCTAGATTTATTTTGTTGTTCTTTTATATTTTTATGTCCTCCAACCTGAGTAACTGCAAAACTGAAATGGCTGTACAGTACTGACTTTGGCCAAATCAAAGGAAAAACTGCTGGAAATCTTGAAACAGTACTCTGCTTCTGTGAAATGTCCCGTGTTCTCGAAACACTGAGGATTTAAACTCTCACAGCATGTAAACTCCTGTCAACTAGACAAGAAGAAGAAGAGGAAAAACCACACCACACACCACACACCACACACCACACACCACACACCACACACCACACACCACACACCACACACCACACACCACACACCACACATGCAGGTATCAGGACACTGAAAGAAATAACAGGCTCTGCAGCCCCTTCTCCCCACTCCAAGGGTTTTGGCTGTGCTCAAAATCAGCTCTGATTTTACTCAGCTGTGTAACCCTGGGATCAAACCCTGTGAAAACACATAAGCTGTGAGAATGAGCTGCGAGAATGAGCTGCAAGAGTCTCTTCTGGGATCTCTGTCCTCTTTGGATGCTGTAGCTAGGGCCTTTGCTCCTAGGTCCTTGCATGAGTTTTTTAGCAGCAGTACCCCTGCCCAGCACTGCACTTTGTCCCTGACCTTGCCTCGCTGACTTGGCTTTCTGGCCTGATCTGAGACCTGCATTGTCACTAACAAAGTGGCTGGCAATCACAGGGCTGTTAGGTGACACTGGTCCAGCTTTATGCCCTAATTCAGCAGGAATCTCTTTTCTCAGTTTTTCATCCTGCTGGCAATTTACATATATGTACAACTAAATATTTATTTAGCCAATGTAAGACTGATCCCAGAGTTAAATAACATTTTCTTCATGAAGGGTATAAAAAACTTGGCTAATCTCATTTGTATTTCTTTACATAAAGAAGCTCCAAAGGGGAGAGTAAATGGAAGAGTCATATTTGCTGAACTGTCATCTGTCAGGTTGGGGACTTGAAAATTTCTCTTTCTTACCAAAGATCTCTTAGCCTATTCCTTATTTTTGATGACTTCTTCTGTTATTTGTTTCATTATTTTCATGAATTTTCAAGGTTTTAAACGATTTTTTTTTTCTTTTTTTTAGAGGGGAGGGGAGTGGTGGTGGGAGGATACAGTTTGTTGGTTTTGTTTGGTTTGTTTTCAAGTGAGGAACATGATGTTTTAAAATAGTTTTATTTTTTATTATACAATATTTTTATTAGCTGTGAGAAGCGCTTTGTACCTAGCCCTAGATAGGCACAACCTCCTTGCACACAGGTTCAAAAAGCTAAAGGTGTCATCAGGTTAAGAGTTTAGAAAACAAATAATAATATGTTATATAGTAGCAATCAAATTTGCTGAAATAATTAGGGGTTACAAATACCCTTTAGCATAGCACAGATTTTTCAGCAGCCTAAATATTAAACTTTAACTTCAGAATTGTTACAGAAATGTATGCTGGAAATGAAGCAAATTTAACTTATTTACAGAGATCAGGTGGATGAATCAAATCTGTCTTTAAAAGTTTAACCCAAAGAGCAGGAATATTTATCTAGACCTGCCTGATAGGAGTCCTTTTTGGTTACACTTGACGTGGGTTTATGGAATCTAGATCACACACAAACTTCCCAGTGTCTTGGCATTTGGGGTGTCACAGCATTTCAGTCAGTGTATTAAACCAATGAATAATATTTTCAGGTATTGTTTGTTTGCTTGTTTCATCTGTAATTCCTCTGACTTCTGTGCTTTGAGGCTGTATCCTCATTCTTCTGTGGTATTACTTTGACAAAGTTTCTGTATCCTGGCGATATATTTCATGGACAATTTTCATGAAGTTATTCAAGCAGTGGCCAGGGTTTTGTATCATTTGAATAGTAAATTTACAGAGATTAGAGATAAAAGTCGACTCAAATAAATGTGCAAGTGTTCCTGTATATGCTGTGTTTAATTCCTCTCACAGTGAAACAGTAATGTGTTTTGGTTTACTTATATGGAAAAGAAAGAATAACTTTATGTAAAAACATGTTGTTTGTCACCTTTTGTTGCTAAAACAGAGGCCTGTGACACCTATTAATTATAATTGTATAAATATGGATATAGTTACTATAAATTTACTTTTAAAATATGTAAGTATTCATTAGCTTACAAATATGAACATATCAAAAGGATACTAATGTAGTGTGATCAACAGCAATATACAAGTATTTCAGCAGTATTACAAGTACTTGTTTACAATGTGATGGTATTCCTTTCACAATGTATACACAAGTACGTGAGCTCCAAAGTATCAAAGATGTATAGCTGCTGCTCTAGAAGACACACAAATTATAAGTTTCTGCAGGTAGTCAGGGCATCTGACTGAATACAGAAGAAAGATGGCTGGCAAAACTAAGATCAAAAGCAGCAGTGCCAGTAGTAGATGAGTTGCCATTTTGGGAAGCACTGAAAACAGCAAAACCCATCAAGCTAAACAGAAAATAAAGAAGGTAAACCCCCATCAGCTCCAGCTTCTCTCACCAGAGAGCTCTGAAGCTTGCTCACCTCAGCCTCATCAACCAAGTTCCTTCAAGGACTGTACCTATCAGCACCAGCTGTGCAGCATCAGCTCTGTAGTGTAAGTGCATCCATGTAACATGTTTTGTGTGTTAATTAAACATTATTAGAGAGTGTTGAATAATCTGTTTAATGACTTTTAGTTTTAACTTACTGATTTTTCTGTCTTGTAGACACTACCTTCAGAGTAGTCTCAGGTTTGGCAACTGATATGTATGTATATATCACATACATATACATTAATTAGGAAGCATCTGTTCCAGATCGATATCAGACAGTATATTTAGCCTGCTCCATGAAAGCTGTACTTAATTGCTTTCCCACAAGGAGATAATGTATAAGAAACATCATATTTTTCTATTCAGTTTCCATTCTGTGTGGCATGGAGATAAATTAACTTATTGCAAGTGGAGTTGTTTTGTTTTGTTTTGTTTTTTAATTCATCAAGGCTCACCATGACTGCTATGCTGGAAAGTGTAGACTTGTGTAATAATTTAGATATTAATGGAATATTTTTAACTAAAAACTAGATTAAAATGAATAAAGAAATAAGTACTCTGTGTCTGACAACAAAGGCAAATTGTACAATCCAGAGATTAAAACACCTCTACTGTTTATAATTTTAGCTATTTTCACCTCACCTAGGCGTTCCTGCTCCAGCAGGGGGATTGGACTAGATGATCTTTTGAGGTCCCTTCCAATCCCAAACATACTGTGATACTGTGTGATTAACACTTGTTAAATGAAATATTTTACTACTAATTTTCTGGAATACAAACTGGGAAACCTGTAATGTATTTTAAAAAAATCTATTTTTTTTTCCTTTTTTTTTTCTTTTCTTTTTTCTTGTACTACATGCATAAATATAGGTCACCTATTTGTGAGACCAAATATTTACACCCCATAATACCCATAATAGATACATTGACTACTACATACATTATTTTGCTAGAACATATAGCATGTTCTTGTTAGGTAAGACAGAACACCAAAATTATTACATTAGTAAATACAACAAGTAAAAGACACTCTTTTGGAAATATTTAAAGAGAAGTATTTTCTTTTTTCCTTTTTTTTTTTTTTTTAGTTATTATTATTTTTTTTCTTTTTAATTTTAGGTATCTGATGTTCCTAAATTAACTTTTAAAGGAAAGCGAAGTCTGAGAAATAGGACTCATAACTCATTCTGTCAAGCTGATAAAAATATATTTATTAATAGTAAGAAACAATAATGATTTTTTTTTTCCCAATGGATTGCATTATGTTGTTCAGATACAGTAGGGGTATAAAATAAATCTGTCTGTAATAACTATTCTGTTGGATAATTTTATTATAATTAGTCAGAAATATTTATATGGCTTACGCTATCAGAAGTGTTATTAACACTTAACTTACCAAGAAACTATGTTATCTATGTACAGTTTAAGACTTTCTGAAATGTAGATTATTATGAAGTAAACTCTTTATTTTATTATTAGCATATTAAGATTCTTGTTTTTACTGCATTTTTTTTATCTGCAATCAATGTGAAATGTTAAAATGCAATCACCTGATTTCACAGGTCAGCTGGGTGTAGTTTTTAGCATAAAACTTAGGACAAGCATAAGATTCTAACTCCATGTATTAACCAGCATTATTTGACATGCATATAACATGGATTACTATGCACTTTGGTGACACTACTTAATTAGAATATCATTGCTTTCACATTAAGATGAATTTGAAACCAGAATTTGTAAATTTTTACCATTTTAAAATATGTTTTTAAAAAATTACACTGACTGAAAGCCTTGTTATAATACAGGTTGATAACTTTTTTCTGTCTGATGAATCTAATTACTACCTTATTAAATTAGTTAGTGTCTTAATACAAAGCTAATCATATAATTGCTATCAAATAACTTACCAAAACCTTTATATCTTGTCCACAAAATGTGTTTGCTTTGTGAGGCAGATGAGATCAAGACAGATACTAGAAGTGACAGAAAAAAAGCAATGGAAAAGGAGAAGATCTGATGGGAAGTTTTGTTAAAGTGTGGAAATGGACAAGGCTGCAAGAAGGAGGGCAGAGAAGGCAATAGGAAAAAAGAGAGTATGAATGAATTCAAAGATGATGAATGAAAGAAAAAAAAAATTGAGTGAGAGGGCTTTGTCAAAGAAAAAAATGGAAGACAACCTGATGAGAAATCTACTTTTTTGCTGGTGTTAGTGAAGCTGAAGACACTGAGCACGTACTAATTCATGCTACAAGACAATAGCATAACTCACTAGAGTTTCTGCCTTGCAAACTCTATGATGCATCTGTCCTTGCCCTCTGTTCTGCTGGATGGACAGGGAAGGAAAATTTGTTGTCAGCTGCACATCAACGCTATGTGGACCAAAACTGCTGGTTTCTGTGAAGAAATTCAGTGATAACACAGTTTGCACTTAGTTTTTGAGTGGTCCCCAGGAACTGCTTGTTGGCTTCCTAACTGTTCTGCTGTAGGTCTCTGCCAAGAGAATCTGAGAAGCCTGACATTTTCCTCTTCCATGAAGGTGTATCTACACAGTGTTTAAAATTTCCTATATCTGTGAGTACTAGAGTATGGAAGCTAAGGATTTGGTTTGTGAGCATCTGTGTGAATAAAACTCAGTCACTCAAATATTCAAGAGGACCACATACAAAAGGAGTGGGCAGATGGCTGAAGGACACTCACAGGTTTTGGATTTGTTCATTCATTTTTTTATTTATCTATCTGTTTAGGTTCTCTATTTTCCCTCTAAATTTTGTCACTTCATTAATATAAGAGGAAGTTAAAACATGGTTACACAGCATGTGTTAGTTCTTTTTTAGTGTAACAGGAACTAAACACAATAGAATTACTAGCAGCATTTTATATAGCTTGCTTTCTCCCCTTTCCTCCTCCCACCCCTCATGTTTTCCCCCCTTTTTTTTTTTTTTTTGTTACAGTAATTGCTGTCTGAGCCTCAAAAGCTAAAAATCGTTTTTCATCTCATGCATGAAGAATTTTAGTCTGATTGATGACAGCTATGGAACCTTTCCTCAGTCACTAAGCTGCACTAATTTGCAAGCTAAAACAATATTAGCAAATTGTTAATGATCCATGAAACTGCTGCAGCAGCCTTAAATCTTATGCTTAGAACTTTCTTACAACTAAAGCAGCTTACCTAAATTCCCACAATGGACACAAAATGAGATGGTATTTACAAAACAACAACAAAAATAATTGTAGAAGTGACAGGCTTGGCTGATGCAGTACATTAGAGTGAATAATTTGTATTGAGGTCATGTGAACAATTAACATTAAAACCCAGACCTAGTTTGTAGCAGTTTGGATTTAATTTTCACATTGAGCTAAAGCTGGTGCACAGATTTTGTGTCTATGCTAATGGCTGCAATTTTCCTCTATTTCCATCACTGTGTGGTTGGCTTTTAAAATGAAGTGGATCCCTTAAAAAGGAAAATAAAGTCAGTTTTGGAAATAATCTGTATCACTTTGCATGTTGAAAGAAGAGTTTTGTTTTGTTTTGTTTTCCTTAATAGAGCCCAAAATACTGTTTGATGCAATTTATTTTTGAAGTGTTTTGAGAAATTCTGCTGACTGAGCAATATTGAAGCTATTTCATGTTATCAGAGTATGTGGAGGGCTACTTCCCAGTCAACATGTCAGAGCACGAGAAAACATTCTTTATTTTCAGCTGCATATTTACCAGTAACAAAAGGAGACTGATAAGGCAATATG
The DNA here is from genome assembly GCF_963082525.1 of Nesoenas mayeri. Lineage (NCBI taxonomy): Eukaryota > Metazoa > Chordata > Aves > Columbiformes > Columbidae > Nesoenas > Nesoenas mayeri. The sequence continues at coordinate 19,438,438 of NC_137541.1, forward strand.
GCTTTGTTTGGCACCTGTGTGGATCACTGTAGATAGCTGGAAGAATTTAAATGAAAGCATTGCTCTTTTATTGGCCACATATCAACAAGTTATTGAGAGAGAATAAAGGAATATATAAAACAAATTGTTGATGTGTTTCAAATGTAAAAAGTTTAAGCTTTATCTTGAAAATCAAAGTAGTGAAACGTCAAAACCACAGAAAAATGTGAAAAAAGTAGAAAAGGTAAGAACAGGGATAACACTGGATACCTCAAAATAATTAAGAATTAGTGTTCAGTAGGGAGAGTCTCATAACTAACTACAATATCTTAACCAAAGTCAATTTATGTTATTTAATCTTATCCTTTCTACATTAGTAGAATAAGGGCTTAACAATACTTATCAAACATGATGCATTTTTTTGTGTCAACTATGGTGTATTTCATTGTATACAGTAATGATGTTATTGTTAATTATGTTCTCTTGCAGGAAATTAAAAAGGGCCTCTTGAAGAACTATATAGAGATTGTACCATTCCACAAAGCATAGAGATCTAAACTGAAATAAGATGAAGCCGAGTGAGTGAACGACAGTAAGAGCTGATGGTATGTTTCATGTTTATTTAGATAAGGGGCATCAAACTCATTTTCACCAGGGCCACAACCACGAGGCTGATGTGGCCCCTGGTGAAAATGAGTTTGACACCCTTGATCTACATCATCTTTTGTCCTTCAACTGTTTTTAACTCTTGAAACAAGTATTTCTAAGTAGCACTCATCTTTTATTGGGCATCTTCAGCTATAGAATTTCAAAGGTGTTTGTAGACTCCTGAATAAAATCCATTAGATTTATTCCTCCTGTGTGGCTGTCAGGTTCTGTGGCACAATTTTTTTATGTGGTACCAACATCCAAAAGTATATTAACAGCATGTATGAATTCTCTATTAATATTCTCTTGTTCTTAATTTTTACCTAAATCATCAGCTTATGACCCATAAGTATGGTTTTAAGTAATCTTAGATGATTTCATTAATTTTTCTGCAAAATAATTGTATGTTCTTTTGCATTTTTGTTCTTTCTAACCAGTTTCTTTCCATCTGAAGTAATGCTGAGTGTAAGATAATGCATGTAACACCAGCATTTTTCATTTGCTGAAAATGAGAGCTCAGTTTACTTGTCATAAATTTAAGCCACTATGACTGCATTTGCTGTTTTTCATTAGAGCAGGAGAAATAACCATACTTTTCAGGTTAACTTGATTATTTTGATAGTGAAAGTGGGGTTTTGCTTTTGGAACCCACTTCATATTTATGCTTATGTTTATTAAAATCCACTCTTTAAAGGTTTAAATGCAAAGAAAAGAGTATTAGAATGCTTTGTGTTTCACTGGGCGTGAACAAAAATACTCTTAATCATTATAAGTTTGTAAAGAATGATGCATCAATTGGTTCCTATTTCATCTAAGTCTTTGTGAATGGACTATTTGATTACAAAATATATTGGAAAATTTGAAGATATAAACTAAAAGATTAAAGAAATAATACTTAAGATTTCCATAGGAATAGAAGGAGGGAAAAGGTCAATTTATTTCTCTCAAAATGCTTCTAAGAAAGGCAGCTGTGAGAGAAATTTTACCATACTGAAGTCAATGAGAATTACAGAATCACAGAATGTTAGGGATTGGAAGGGACCTTGAAAGATCATCTAGTCCAATCCTCCTGCTGAAGCAGGAACACCTAGATCAGGTGTTTTTACCATCAAGGTAAAATCAATTTTGCCATCAATTTTACCATCAAGGTTAACAAGACTGCCTTTTCAACTACTAGTACTTTTGTACCTTTGCTGTAAAACTGCTATATACTAGTAGAAATGAAGAGAAATGATGAAGCAACATTTAGTCTCTTCAGGGAGTTACATAAAAGGACACCGTTAGAAGAGATGATGCTGAATCATCAGGGCTGTCAGTGTGGCCTTTTTGTCCTAAGTTAGGGAAAGGGTGAATTACAAAAGTCTGTCACGATTAAAGAATAGATTGTAAAAGGAGTAAAAGGAGGCAAAGGAGGTTAGTCGATTTGAAACATTCCCTCCAATATATCATTTGAGTTCATGTGAAGTCTCTGGGTTTTTCTATGCAAAATTACCTGTCAAGGTCTTTCTGACATGAACCTTGAAAAGCAGATGTAAATAAGCACTGAGACAGCTACATGAAGAACATTAAACTATAAAACGTTTTATGAGCATAGACAGATGTTATGAAAGGACATTTCAGCAGGTTTTTGTTTGTTTGTTTGTTTGTTTTAAATACAATGTAATTGATTTCATATACTGCCATCACCACTACATTCTAATTTACAAGTTACAAGATGCCTTGTGGCCTCAGTGGCTTATCACAAAATGCATTCTGGTTGGTTTTTTTTTTTTGCTTCTGCCAGATGAAAATGCCATTATGTTAGCAGAGAAGGATAATAAAATTGCAACAGTGTAATTAGTCAAAAATTCCAAGAGCAATATAACTGTGAGGTTTGGTTTTGGACAAACATAAAACTATTCTCTAATCATTTTTTTATTTTCCACTTTTTGCTTTGATTGGCATGGGAGGAGAAAGGGGAAAAAAAAAAGTTGTAACCTGGAGTTGTTCTCTATCCTACATACTTTGAGACAATGAGAATATAACAAGCCAGTATTACCAAGATCATGATAAGAAACATAGGTCCTACTCTATTTCTAGGATACACTTTGACCTCTGTATACAATTTACTCAGGGAACACTTTTCATAAGTAAACTGAAAATTTTATTCCTAAAGTTTGCAACATAAAAAAATACTGTAAAACCAGAAATGTGGTGCTGCTCATAAATATCCTTCAGAGAGTTTAACAGTGCACTTGGAAGTAAAAAAATGTTTGGAACCTAATCTTGAGGTCCTTTTTAGAGAGGACTTTCTTTATGCTTGAATAAATGTTTCTGTTTCTCTCAGCATTTGAGAACAGTTTCAACAGAAGCTCCTCCAAAAGGCAGCATTCCCTTAAAAATTTTGAATTTGCTATTAAATAAGGTGATAGCCTGATTCTTCTGTTTTCCTAGCTGCATTTTTTTTCTAAGCAAAATATAATATAACCTCTATGACTATCTTTAAAACCTTACAATAGTTGTAATACTTGACAGAGGCTGGCACCTTTCATAAAACTTTGAGAAAATATTCTTTTTATTTCCAAGGTCTTAATGTTTCATCAAATGTCTCTCCTAGCTCCCAGACTGGTTTGAACTTCTGAACAAAGTCCAGGAGAACATTTATAAAGACTCACCCATCAATTGCTCAAAAACTTGAAATTTAAAAGAAATTGGGGAAAAAAAATAGAGAAAGGTCTCTTTTTGACCAGGTATGTATGAAAGTTTCCATATAACTTCACTAGGGCTGTGATTCCCTTATTTGACAATGTAGTATTTGTGATAGTAGTATTTCACTGTGAATAATATGCTGCTTACCAAAGTGCTGCAATATGATCAGTCAGTTTGTAGAGTTTCTGAAGATAAAACAGCTTCTAAAAATTTCTTTAACCATTACTCTATGAAAGTATGATGTTAGTGAGTTTGCTTTATAGAGGCTTCTGAAAACATTCCAGCCAAAGAAACCCCAGTGATATTCTGAAAATTTTGAGTCAATGTATCTTTTTGTCTGTCAGGTATTCTTATTGATAAATATCCTTAAAATAAACTAAAAATGTCTTCCCATGCTATGATGATAATCATTTCCTGACTTTTCTGGCTTTCTCCATCTTTCTCTCTCTTCATTATTGTTTTCATATTGAGGAGGGAAAAAAAAAAAAAAAAGGACTTCAGGAATTATCAGAAATAGTTTATTCATTTTTCTAGATTTTTGGATTGATAGAACATTAACAATAAGCAACAGGATAATTATTTTTCTTCTTTGCTTCACCTTTATTTTTATCACACTTTCTTAAAAAAATGGATGGAAAACCAAAATTTTATAGCAGGCAGAAAATAACGTCTTCTGCAAGATAGAAATAACTTCAAAGACATTTGTGATATAATCAGGAGCTAAATTTTTTTAGCTGCCACAGAATTTTCAGTTATTCTTCATTTAATGAAATGTGTTTTTCATCTTAAATCTATCAAGACTGAAATTCTGTAGCCTCTTTGTTTTCTAATGAGAAAATTGTCTGACAATATAAACAAGGTGGAAGTCAGTCTGTCAGGTGGTGGCTATCACTGAGATAAATAAGTAGAAACTGAAAATTTTTTTTCGATTGGAATTGTGTTTGCCTTTACTCAAAGACTTTTAGATTTGTAGTTTCTCTGCAGTAACAGGTCTGTAATTAGGTCAGGACTTTAGAGAAAGAACTGGCAGGTTTTTTTAAAAAAGATCCAAATACTTCACAAACCCTGTATTCTTCAAATCAGGAATCTTGACCAATACAGAGAGGTGAAAAGTTAAGATCCTCATGAACAGTTAATACAAGGAATGTGGAAATGCTTCTCATGAGCCTGCAAATACTACTTTTTATCATTTTCCTGAAGAGAAGGAAGAATAAAGAATCATAATATTTGCCTGAACTGTTTTCATAAGATGTTCTATAAGTGGAAGTTATTGTACCCTACTTGAAGTAAATAGTTATGAATATAATGGAGGGAAATTAATGAGAAATTCATAAAAATTCCCTCACAAAATTTAGCTGAAGGGAATAAGATTTTTTTTCTGGAGGGCTTTGTCTTAAGAAGGTTAATGTTCAAAGTCAAAATAAATTTTCAGTAGGTTTATATCTCTGTTACCTGCACGTTTGGTAGAGTTAAACTGTGGACATGTTTAAATGCCAAAAGTGTAATCTATTGAAAAAGTATAGCTTTTACGCTATACAAAGGGTAATGACTTCTGTGGTTGTGTGTTGTTCCATCACCCTTACAAGACAAATCCTCTTGTGATCCTTTCATTTACTTAGATTAGAGAATAAATGTGTCAGTCTGCTGCAGTTTCACTTCTTTGATTTGAATGGCAAGATAATTGTTAGCAACTGTGTCTTGTGAGGTAATCCTTGTTGGCTGTGAAATTTTGTCTTTTACAATATTTTGTGACTATTAACATCATATTCACAGTGATTCTATTCCTGAAATAAAACTAAAAAGAACAGCCATATTTGATCACATCAAGGTTGTTTTGCCTTTCTTTAATGTTTTAACAAAAATCTACACAATCAGAAACAGACTAGGTCACTTTTCATTTGAATTATATTGATTATTTTCCAGAATCAAAGTCAGATTTGAATTAGTAGTAGTGGCAGCAGGAAAATCTTATAACAAGTTCTGTCAGTTTGCAGGATACCATCTTTTACCAAACTGTATGAATAACCGTGTAGAATAGCATATCTGAGACAGTGGATTTAAATTGCTAAGAGACTAAAGAAAGCAAATAACTCCTAGATCTCACTGCTCTTATATAAAACTAGAAGTCAAACTCATGTAACTCTTCCTCAGTCTAAAAAATCAGACTCAAATCAACCTCTGAGATTTAGAAGTATAAAGAACATGGAAAGTAAAACTCTCACTGACATGTCTTTAAGGTATTTTATTAATGACTAAGAATATCTAAATCTCCCCAATATATTCCTTCACAATAAAAAAACCAAACCACTAAAATTTGTTAAACTTGTGTAAACTGAACATTTGTACAGGTTTTGAAAGTAACCATTTTCTAGTCATTTAGAAATTTTGTATACCAATAGCTATTATTTATTTGTTTAGAAAGTTTTCTTCATTGTTCTTTTTTAAATTTTTAACTGAAGTGCACTGCTCTTTTCCATTTTTCCCCTCTCTATACTGAATTAAGAATAGCTTGTTGGAGAGGAAAAAAAAAAAAAAAAAAAAAAGGAGAAAAAAGCAAAAGAAAGAAAACCAGTAATATTTTCAAAATAACACGGTGATTAAAACATCTACCACTGGCAACTGTTTCCTCTGGAGAAAGAAAATGACCATACTAGAATTTTTACATTGCCTTTAAATATATACAGTTGTTGACCACTGAATAATTTCATATCCTGTTTGTGTAAAAAAGTATAAAAAAAAAATGCAGAAAATGTATTCTCTTGCAAGCTCCACACTTTGATACATCAACTTTTTGCATCAAGTAAAGATTACATTACATATTGCTCTGTACTGCAATATGATGATCTTTTATGCCATATTCTCTCCTCTGAACTCTCTTACGTATTGGTGACAACTACATAATTTTTTCTCATTAGAAATGGTCTCTGCTTCTTCATGTTATTCTGAAGGTATATGATACCGTAGAGTAGTAGTTTGTAGAATAAATAGTTGAACAAATCACTATTAAAGCCCATCTTTCCCTGTGGCTTCACTGAGAGGCAAAGTCAAATGATATAACTGTTCCCTGATTGTACTCTGATTGTGAAGTCAAAGTCACCTTAACCTGCAGACACTTGTTAGGGAAACAGTGGACATTTTTTGCATGCAAGTAATTCTCTACAGTACCATGGTCAAGAAATTGGACAATTTCATTTACTTGGTCTTTCTCCCACATTTTAGCTCCTTTCGGTTAACAAGGAGGAAGTAAACCTTCAATTTCTTATAAGTTTAGTATTTATTCTTTATAAGAAGACATTTCTAATATCAAATGATGAGGCTATTATAAGACGTTAAAATAAGTTGGAGACATTTTTAGTAGTGTTATCAGGTGCAGTTTACAATTGTGTCTATTAATCTTCATCAATATGATTTCATTGTGTGGTTAGTAGTAGTAGAAGTAGTGGGTTTTTAAAATTTCTGTTATTGGGTTATATGTTAGTGCTTTCAAGAAATGTCAGGAAAGAGACATCTGGTATCCATTACACATAACCTTTAATCACAGTGAATGTTAAACAGTAGTGATGAGTTGCATTTTTCTTTTGCATGAGATATCACTCATCTAAGTTTGGTGCTGGTTTTGCTCTGTAGCTATAAGACAATAGTGAAGCCTTTGAAGTGACAGAGTTGTTGTTTTTTTCCCTCTACCTTTACTTGACCAGCATGGGTTACACAGATAAATAAATGGAAAGACATACAAAAGAAGATGATGCCCAATATGGTTAAATATTATGAAGTGTTTAATATAAACTGACAAGAGCCATACATAAATATATAATTTAGTGACTTAAATATATAATTTCATAACTTTGTAAAAAAATAACTGTGTAAAGCAGCTGGTAGACCAAACCAGTAACACTGGAGCTAATACACCCTCTAAATCGAATATGTATTCATTGTCATTTTAGTGGAGATACTGTTTAGACTGAAATCAGATAGAAAGGAAGAGATATTTCTGTTGTGTTAGCAGACTTCCTCATTTAAACACATGGATGACAGAAGGCAACTTATGATGTGGGTGTGACTAAATCGAGAAATTGATTTTTTTTTTTTTTTCTGATTGCAAATAACTGCTAGAGTCAGGCTGGGACACAGTGAATGGATAGGCTAGGAAAATGAGATACGGAGAGGCAAAGAGATCAAGCAGGGGACTGCATAAAGTAAAATTTAGGTATTTTAATGACAAAGAGCAAAGATGCCTTCAATGGATATAATCCTTTAATACTGGTGTGATAATGCACTTGATTCTTGCATCCTGCAGTGGCTGGGGTTTTCCATTCTAAAGCCTGATTGCAAGTATTGTCCATTTCCCTCAGCGAAGTCAGTAATGAGTCTTTAAAGTGTTCCAAACAAGGGTCAAGATTTAACCACCTTTTTGCTTTCTAAATATCATACTCTTAGTTTGTTCATCATCCAAGTTAAGCCTTCTTCATTGTGTGTAGAATTAATTGTTTCATGCTACTTTTTTAAGAATTCCAAGATGGAGTGTCTCAGCATTAGTGTCTCTGATGGATCTTTGCTCTTGCACATTGAACATAAAAGACAATAATATTAAAAAAAAAAAAAAAAAAGAAAAAACCACATACCTGCATCATTCAGTTTATAGGTAAGACATTCAGAATAACACAATTCACCTTATGTGTCTCTAAAATAAAATATCCTTACATTTCTAGTGTGTCAGTAGGGCTCTGGGTACCTGAAATAATTTATGAACAGTCTTAATGCGGTGAATTAAATAACATTGTCTAGTTGGTCAACAAAAAGTCAGTTATGCCTTTGGCTACTATTAGGATCGAGGTTTGATTTGTACATCATTTTAATTACTAATAGATTAATACAAGCCTACTAAAGCATATGTAATTAGCATTTTTCTGATTGATTTGCCACCAACAAATGACCTTGATTATGTTGTTAATAATCAGTTTACTCTTAATTGCCTTTTGTTTTTTTTTTTCTTTTTTTATTTTATTAAAGCATAAAGAGCTAGTGTGGTGGGTTATCCTTAGCTGGCTGCCAGATGCCCACCAAGCCGCTCTCTCACTCCCCTCCTCAACACAACAGGGGGAGAAAACAAGATGGAAAACCTCATGCATTGAGATAAAGTCAGGGAGACTGCTTATCAGTTACTATCACAGGCAAAACAGGCTGGACTTGGGGAAATCAATTTAATTTATTGCACAATAAAAATAGACTAGGATGGTGAGAAACAAAGACAAACTAAAAATCATCTTCCCTCCAACCCTCCCTTCTTCTCGGGCTCAGCTTCACTCCTGATTCTTCTGCCTCCTCCACAGTGCAGGGACATGGGGAATGGGGGTCACAGACAATTCATAACACTTTGCCACTCCCTCCTCACACTTTTCCCCTCCCCCGGAATGGGATCCCTCACACTGGATATAGCCCTTCACAACCTTCTCCAGTGTGGGTCATTCTCACTGGCTGTAGATTTTGAAGAACTATTGCAGCCCTTCAGGAATGGACAGTTCCAGTGTGGTCTCTCACAAGGTGCAGATCACACCAGGAAACATGTTCCTTTGTGGGCTCTCCAAGGCCCACACTTCTGCCAGAGCACTTACTCCTGCATGGGCTGTCCATAGGCTGCAGGGTATATCCACCTGCCCTGACATGGTGTCCTCCACAGGCTACAGTGTGTTTATCTGCTCCACTGTGGTGCTTTATGAGCTGCAAGGGAGCAGAGGGGCAAGCTGCTCTCTATGGTTTTCTCCATGGGCTGCAGCCCATGGGGAGCATGGGGAGCTCTGCTCTGGTGTCTGGAACACCTCCTCTCCCTCCTTCTTGTCTGATTTTGGTATCTGCAGGGCTATTTCGCTTACATTTCCTCACTCCTTTCTCACAGTTGATATCATGCAGTGGTTTTTCACTCTTTCTTAACTATGGTTCCAAGGAAGTACTACCAACATCCCTGCTGAGCTCAGCTTTGTCCAGCAATGAGTCCATTTTGGAGCTGGCTGGAACCAGCTGTGTCTGTTTCAGAGGCAGCCCCTGGTTTCTTCTCACAGCGGTCACCCGTGCAGCCCTCCCCACGAAAAACCTTGCCAAGCCAAGCCAGTACTGCTAGACATACTGACCGAAGTATAGAAGTATAACTGCATTGTGGTAAAAACATTTATTTTTAGCTATGGTCACCTCTGATTTTTTTTCAAAATCTGATTAATCAGTCAAATTGAGAGATTTGTCCGCAAGGCTAATTACTAATTTCTTCTGCCAGTGAATGGTAATCAAAGCACAAGGGGCATTATGGCAAGATTATTACATTTAGGGAGAGCTGGTGAATATGAAACAAGTATGACACTATTTGGCTTTGATATTAAATGAAGAGATGGGTATTTTTTAACAAAGCTCTTTTATGTATTCTAGTGTCGGAGTGTGGCTGTAATGAGATATATGTATTCAATGGACACATGACAATGAAAAAATGATACACTTCACACAGAAGGAAAAATAAAACAGAAAATATTTTGATAAAAAGCCAGAGCCTTGCCAAGGATATATATAATCTGTAAAGGATTTGAAAATGATGATGCAAAAATGTTTTCTGTGGCTGTATTTTTGCATACTGTGTTATTTGAAAACAAAATATTGCCTGGCTCCAAATGTTCATTATTAGTCTTCATATCATCCTAGGGAAATAATCACCTTCGTTTGAATGTCAAATTGCATATTATGGACACAGAAAGATACAAGGAACAAATGTTAATAAATAAGCCTACTTGTTTTTACAATGCACTCACAAAATTAATATTTTGTGCAATATATTAACCAGTTTGCAGAATACAACTTGCCAGTGAACGATCAGTGAGTGATCATAGCCTCAATAACTGTTTTTTTTCTCCATAAGGCTCACTGAGCCAAGTGTTCACTGCACTTAACCTACAGTGAAGTTCTCAGAGAGCTTTAAGTACTTAACCCTTCACTAAGTACTTAATCAGTGCAAAACTACCACACTGCCAAGCTGGCACTGCTATTCTCTTCATGTCCCTTCAAAATCAAATGCTGGTCTGTCAGCACTCTCAATGGACTTCTAATCTGCCTGCACTGATTATGTCTCTGCTCAGCCCTTTCAGCATTGTACTGAACCTCTTTGCCCTTTCCTCTTCTGATATGGTATGATGGAACCACAATTTGTCCAGGACCTTACAGTAAAACTGCTCTCTTTCTCTGCCTTTTTTATAAAAAGTTAGCCAATAGACCCCAAATGCTTTAGTCTCTTAAGCTGTGCTGCAGTATCTGTCCTTGCTGCCCCTCTTCCTATTTGCTTCTGAAGTTTCTCAAAGGTGACCAGTCACAGTTGTTTTCTGAGAAAGCAGTGACCTCCTGATCCCATCAGAGTGGACCAGTGCCATAAAGTAAACTGTAGACAAACAAACAGTTCTACCATCTATCATAGAGGATGACTGACTCTTCTGGGTTTTTTCTTCTGTACCATTGGTTCTTTGTTTTATTCTCTTACTTCAGAGTTCATTCACATGGTCACATCACTAATACTACTTTCTGTATTGCTCTGGAGAATATGTATTAGAATATGCATGACTCACTTCATTTCCTGCACTGAATTCATATGTTTTTAATCCTAACTTTTATTTTAATACTTTCTCTCCTTCAGCTCATCCGGTATCCATCCTTTGCTATGCAAGAACTAGCTAATTTCCTCTGAGAAAAAATGTGCGTAATGTTTCATGACCTCACCTTTCCTTCTCTTCTTCCCTTCACATTCCGCTTTCTTTATTTCCTTGTCACTTAAGCAGTTTCTCAAAATCTCTTTTTTCTCTAACATGCACAAGGGCCCTATAGGGACTATTTTCTAACACCAAGCAATAAAATATATTTGTAAGGCCACAGCACTGAGCATTTTAGCCCCATTATGTATGTATGAATTCTTTCCACAGTTGATTTGACTTTGGGGTTAGTGTCTCAATAAATCTTTGCTGAACACTGAATAATTTTTCATTTTTTGATAGTAAGTTGGAAAGCAGATTGTTTGAAGTTAAAGGGTTTTGCTCCTGCATGTTAAGCATCGTAACAACACCAAGAATAGAACAAGTTACTCTACCTCATCAGCTTTTCACTGTTTCATGCTGATATTAATGATTTCAGTAGTGCTCAACAAAATGAGTGATTAGCAACAAAATATTCATGCTCTTTGTAAATCACCAAAGGAAAAAATATTTTCATAACTGTTTTGTTTATTTAGGATGGTTTAGGCATATAAATCAGATAGAAAGAAATTAACATGTCTGAACATAAATGTGCCATTTCAAAAGGGTGTAGGCTATTGTGTGACATCTGCTGGCACATGCAAAACAGTCTTCATGGGAGACCTGTGTCATTCTGAAGCTGCAGCTGCAGCCCTGGCATGATACTCAACAGTGCCTAAAAGAACACTAGATGCCTGTGTTTAGACAGCTGAAAGCTGCTTAGCTTTATTTCAAGTTATTTCTTCAATTAAGATCTTTGATGATATTGTTCCTGTATTAAAGCCAAAATACACTGATTTAAGTACATTCTTATGCTTAAAATGTGATTACAGCAATATATGTATGTTAAGAACAGAAGGAGAAACTCACAACAAGTTGGAGTTAACTACAAGAAATCTGTGCTTACACTCAAGATTTCTTTTCCAAGCCAGAACAAGTTGCTGGAATTTCTTGAAGTTACAGCATAAAAAGGCAAAAAAATATGATCCTGATTAAATGTCAGTTCAAGGTGCTCCAAGTCCTCCATCAGCATTGCTCTTTATCTGACAGAATCTGCCTTTGCCTCAATATCTTTCCCAATAGTGATTTCCTTGTGGCTTGTTGGAATCCAGTTCTCATCTAGTCGGTGATCCTTCTCTGTTTCTGATGACAGTTTTCATTACCATAATGGAACATCCATTTTGGGATTATATTCTGGACATACACATTTGCCCACAAAACATGCTGAAGTATTCTGCTACTGACATATCTTTAATTCTGATCACTCTGATTCTCTTTCCAGTTTTATGCTGCCAATTATTTTTTTTATGTCAGTAGTTTGATCATAGATAATAATATGAGTTTGACTATATTTGCCACTTACTATGTGCTGAAATTAGCATTATCTTCCCATAATTTATTGCCTAGGGATCTTTCCTGGACAACCTTTTTTTGAAACATGAATAAGGATCTCAACAATTTGGCTTAAATTATTAAACAAGGTAATAATTTTCTTCTCCTTGTGTCTCTCTCCCTTCCCCCCATTCTACTGCCCCAATTTCCAGTTTTAAAGACCTCAGGATGCTCTTCACACTCAATATATATCAAATCTGTTCTTCAAATCCTCCTAAGTCCTTGGTTTCAGGAACTACCTGGGTTTAATTAGCTTAATTATATTTTGATTGAGAACTAATGTTTGTTGATTTTTAAACTTTATACCTTTTAAGTACATCTAGATCTCATGAATGCAAATGAAATGAAAAAGTATGAAATGCAACAGTAGTCATATAATGATTTTAACTAGAAATAAAAAATTGGAAAAAAATAATCCCAGTGCTTCAGAGCTTTTATTTACTTCTCTTTCTGTGTCCACACTCTAGCAGTATATCGTGACTTCATAACTGTTATTTCAATAAATTAATTTACATCTGCAAAATAAAATCTTTCTGCCCACATTTACTAATATTTTAAAAACTTGTATTATAAAAAGATTGGATGAATTGGTATATTTTTTCTTATGGGATCCGGACTTTTATGTTTCGTTCCCTTTTTTGTGTTCTAGGGTTGCAGTTGGCCTACTGGCCAGTGTTAAGATTGACTACTCAAATAACTTATTCTTTCCATCAAACAGGAACCCATCCAACTATATTTATCACAGACTCAGAAAAAAAATTATCACTTAGGTTTTTTATTCAGATCTCCAAAATACAAGAAATTTCTCTATATTTGCATGTTTAGACTGTATCTTTAATTTTCGTACTGCTTGTTTTCATCTGAGGAATTTTTTTTCACCAGGAGGTCCTGATTCATTATGATTCCTGTAAGAAAGGCACTTCGATTCCATGAAGTATGTTTTGAAATGGCATTAATTACTTTGTTAACGCTATAATTAAGTTATTATATATTATAATTAGAATAGTTATTAGCTATAGTTAAGGTTATAAACAAAGAGAGGATGACAGAGACAGTGTTATGTCCCTTCAGATATGAGAAACCCAAGCTGTGAGGTGTTGAAGGGGCCTCTGTTCGAAGTGTTACACACTGTGTAGGTCTCATCCATGGAAAAGTTACCCCATCTCAGTCTTTTGAGCTCTTACAATATTTTCTTAAAAGAAAACATATATTCTACCATGAAACAGAAAATGTGTTTATGTGAGAGTTTGTTGCCACACTTTTAGACAAATGCAAGGTCATACAGGTGAACATGGTTTCTAGAAATGAGTGGAAGCTGCTGACAGGCTCCTCTGTTATCATGGGTGGGCTAAGCTCATTCTGAAGCCAATGGACAACAACTGCACAGTGCAGGCCTGATGGCACAGCCACAGGTGTGGCATAGCACAGACATGTGCCAAATCAGGCTAACAGTTATCTGGATCATATCTGCTTAGTGTAGACTGATCGGATTTATTACAGGTGTCTATCATGTATTTTAATCAGTTATTTACTCAGTTATTTACTTCATTCGCTTACTGTACACACTCAAATGCCAGTCATTTTCAGTAACTTGTTCAGTCCATGCTATATATCAATTGATGCCATACTTTAATGTTTTCTAATGTACATATTCTTATCATACAGTACTGCAGGTGTGTCTTGAAGGACTGCAGGTGTCCTACTTATCACCTTTATAGCAAGTTGCTAATGACTTTTACTCTGAAGAACATCACTTCAACTACATACCTAAAAGAGCTAAGCTTCCTGAATTTTCATTTTCAGCCTCTCTGTTCTAGTTTTAAAATGAAACTGGCAATAAAAGGTAACCAAAAAAAAAAAAGGGGGGGGGGGAGAAAAAAAAAAGTTATACATTTCTTCTCTCAGTAAAAACTAAATGCATTATAATTTCTGCAGCTATATTATTGGTTACAACTAATTAGTTGAAACTTGGCCAAAAAAGTTCAATAGATGTTTTCTGGTAATGAAATTTTCAGCCATTCTTGTAGAAATATCTATTTAATGGAAAATCAGTACTATTTGTTATTTGCTCATTATTGGTTCTGTGTTAGTCTATAATTTAGCATATCTCATTCACCCAGTCATGCAAAGGAAATAATACCCTGTGACAAGGATTGCCAGTGTGTCAATATAAGCAATAAACAGTCCAAACAAACTGCGTATCATGAAGTCTGTAGCAGAAAAATAGCAGATCTGCTAAAAGGAAAATGGGATTGACTGGCAAATAATTTATCAACTAAGAAAAGAGCTATATATCAGCTTGTTTTACAAATAAATCTTTTTAGTCCTTGTTCAGTGAAATTAATTCATATATGGAGATTTAGCACAAAGCCTTTTTGATACTTAAATCCCATATAATATATCAACTTATGCTGATATATTTTGGGCTGAATTGCAGCTCACTGTTGCTTAAACTGAAAGGGTGATATTTCTCTCTGGATCATGAAGAGAATTTTGGGAAAACTTAGTCTGTTCTAAAGATGTCTTCCTAGATAGGTATTGGTACATCTCACATGTCTGTGTTAAAATAGTGGCTTGTGAATCATGCTAGAATTAGAATAACAATCTAGAGACAGTTGGACAAGGTTCAGTGAGTTGCTGACTCCACCTGAAGCAACACATCTAACCCTGTGGTATTGAAAAATCAACCTGAATTCTGCCTCAGGGTTGCCTTGACCAAAACACTATAATCATATCCACTAGAATGTTTAGACAAAGGACTGCCGAAATACTGTGTTCTGACAGTCATTTGTCATCTTATAATCATTTATCAATACAGAATTTATGATGGTCAATAACAGCCTCCATGGTCCAAAACTCAAATGAGTTTGAAATCTGTAACTTGAGATTTTTTACTTTTTTTTTCTCTTCATCACATTAGGATGTCTCCCTGAAAAATGGCACACTTTTGAGAACACCTGCTAGGACTGAAAAATACAGTAGACAAGCTTTGAAGATTTAATAAACTGAAAGCAAAGGTAGAAAGTGTGCAATATGAGAATTTACAGCACTGAAAGCTGTTATAACAGTTAATTTATATTCTGCTAATATGCAGAGAGAGCATTTTAGGTACTAAACACTCCTCTGTACTAACCCAGTTATTGTTCAGTCTTTTTTTTTCATATCAGAAACATATGTTTCCATCTTTGAACAAATATAGCAAAAATTGGAGATGGGTTTTTGAAATATTTATATGTTAACTTTGTAGCCAAAGTCCTTTCTAATGAAATCTTTTAGTTATTACCATTTGTCCAAGAATCTGAAGCAGAAACACTTCCTGAGAGGAGATTATATTAATTTAGAAATTAGGGGTGGCATTAGACAAAAAGAATAGGTACTAGTTTCAGTTCACTAATGCTCTTTCTACCTCAATATCAGTTACTAATACCTGTCTCCCTCCATGGGAGACGGTTCTGGTTTTTGATACAGTTAAATGTAATTTAGTTTGTGTAGTTCTTTCTGTTTAGTATAAGTTCTTCTGAAATCCCCTTCTGTTCCTTTTCCTGCTCTTCCACCTCTTTCCAATTCTTATCCTGTATTTTCTTCAGACCAGTTATTAAATTTGATTATTTTAGCCTGCTTGTTTTGTACTGAGAACTCAAATATTCCTCCTTTGCCTCTTTCCTTCTTTTGATTCTTCACTTTACAGGTTCCCTGACCCAGCTTTGGTGATAATTTTCATGACAAGAGTATATGCAATGTTATCATTACTGCATCTTATTCTTTAGTTTAGCAACTTGGCAGTTCTATCAATAACTGGAAAGGTAGTCTTTACTAATAATTACTATCTCTTTGAGTTCAGTATTCACCAATTCTTGTCAAAGTCTACCTTTAGATTTTGGCAACTTAAAACAAAAACAACATAATAAAACAAAAGCTTCCCTCTACCAGATTTGTCTAAGGTTTTAGTCTAGCTGATGGCTCCAACTTTCATTGCAAAGTGAAGTTTGAGTTACCATAGTAGATTGCACAAAAAAGTTAGTTTTCTCAACGGAGTCTGGAATGTGACCTTTCGCTTGCTTATTCTTTGTCTTCGGTATGACAAAGCAAATGTCAGCTCAAAATCTAATTCCCAAAAAAGCAACAGATTCAAAACATCTGAAAACAGTTCAATTCATACAAGCTAACAACACTAAGTAGGTAGTATTACAAGGGATTCTGTTTCAAAATCAGTCTAAAATAGTTATACACTCAGGTTTTATTTCACAACTGTTTTCCTTCTTAGTTTTGAGATGGACTATGAGTTATCTGTCTGACTATCTGGGACCCACAGTCTGCATGTCAGTTACTGATTGACTTTAGGTATATGATTTAAGAATCCTTCAAGGGATGACCAATAATTCTGGTGAAGCATACCAAAAACAATCTCTATTACCTTATTTGTGTCCTTTATTTTAGCAGTCATGCATGGATAGATGCACTTTCAACACACTCAGATAACTAGAGTAGAAATTGTGGAAATACACTAGCTATTTTATCTGAAGCTATTTTTTCTTGAAGACAAAGGAATCATGATTGTGAGAACAAATAATTTCTATTATTTGATGATTCTTTTTAATTAAAAGCTTAAAATTAAAAAAAATTAAAATTAATCATCTCTGCATTTGGAAATAAAATCTACCATATACATTAACTTTTAAAATGAAAATATAAAGAATTTGCTTTTTGCTGTTGGCTTAAATGCAGCACATTCTAAAATTTAAAATGTCTTAACTGTTTGAAAACAGGTGACATTTAGGGATTTATTTCAGCAGCAGAATTTTAAGCACATCAGGCATGGAATTTGACACTTAGAAGTACTCTAGCATTGTATTCTTTGTTTTTCAGATATTCTTTTTCTATCCAGAAATATTATTACAGTTGACTTAGAATTTTCTGTACTTGTTAGTAATTTCTAGAATTATTTTAGATGATCTGGAGCTACTGCTTGACAGATAGCAACTGATAAAGAAGCATTAATCCTACACCTACAGGAGTGATCTGACTATCCATGCAGTGTACAGAATAACCATATTGCCTCTGTAAGGAAGTTCTAATGCTTCTGGAAACAAAATTAAAAATTGATACAGTGCAACTAACCACAGTTTTTCCTTCAATACTGAGAAACAAGGCAGTGCAAGGCAATATCTTCCTATTATGATACTTGAGTGACTTGGTATACTCTTTGAAGGAAGTGGCTTTTGGAAAGCTTTTAATACTTTTTTTTTTTTACAACTCCCCTGCACCCTCCCTCCCCCCCCACCCAAAAAAAAAAAAAAAAGTGAAACATTACATTTATTACATTCATTACATTTATCATCAGGCATAAGGGTAGCAGATGTCAGAAACTGAAAAACACTGTTGAGCTCTGTCTCTTTAGAAACACACACATACTTAATATTTCTTAAATATACTGTGTACTCTAAGGAAGACTAATGGATGAAATGGGTTGCTCAAAAAAGTAGGAAATAATCCTGAAAGACTAGAAAACAATTTCATTTAATACAAAAAAAGGATTTTATTTGGAATTTGGGCTTCAATTGGTGACTGGAGAAGCAGATCTGTTGTTGCTGATGTTATCTGGTTCCCAGTTCTGGTGCTCACATTCGGTTACTGATGTTATTTAGTTTCTCTGACCTGAAATTCTTCATCTTAGTATAAAAAATACTACTAGTTAGCTCATACTTTACATATAATAATGAATGTCTTCCTGGGAAGTGCTTTAGGATAATCAAGTGAACAAAAGATTGAGTATAGTAAACACAATTCTGGTATTAAAGGCTTTCTCTAGGATGACAATGCTTTAGAAGCCTGTCTGTGCTGCTAAATTGGGAGTTCCTTCTTTATCTTTTATGAATTCAAAGTAATACAAAGCAAGAGAAATGTAAATTGGGCTCTACTAGTTAAAAAAAAAAAAAAAAAAAAAAAAAGATAAGAAAAGCAGTCTTTAGCTACTCCAAATCAATGAAAAGTCACTAATGCAAAAATAAAGATTTTACTTGAAAAATAAAACAGGAAAGAAAGACATTAACTAAAATGAAAAAGAAAGCATCTAAAAGTGAAATGCACAGTTTAAGAGAAAACAAAAATGAATTCAACCTAAACATTAATCCACATGTGCAAGGTAGAATGTAATCTTCAGAATACAATTATCTGTTCATATATTTTTTTGCATAACGAATGATGCATGCAATGGTAGCATATACAAAGGCAAAAATTTATTCATGCCTAGGTATACCAATTTAAATTACATTCTTTCTATATACACTGAAACTGTTTTGCAAAGCAGTGCCTTGGTAGGTACCAGTGAATAGTTTGGAAGTCTGGTTAGAGAATGACTTTGATGAAAAAGATTTAAAGGAACTATCTGGACATGAATATGGTTAGATGCCTTTTTCTGATCCCTATCTTTGTTTTTAAATGTGTGTTATAGGTTACTTGGAAAGCTGGAACATTTTTCTATGTTTATTCTACTGTACATCAATATGCAAATTCAATAACCACTTTGTCACAATTGGTAAGCCTGATTTTCAGTTTATAAATGCACACACTAAGATAGCAATTGTTTCAAGAATCTTCCAGAAATGCAATGTTTCTGTTGTAGGAAGACTATCAGGTGACTATACAGAGCAAAGAGAGAAAGCCAGTGTTATATGTGCATTGTAATCACTGGTTCCTGGGCAGTGAGTTCAGGGTGAAGCAATATGTATTTCTGAATTTCCTTCATCAAACTTCTACAAAGCCTTATCATATGTGTTTATAATTAGCTGGAATTAAAGAGTGAGTGAATTAATTTTAATAGAAAATGTAAATTATAATCTCTAGAAATTCTTTTTAGTGCAGACATATTGTTCAAGTCTACATAGATGCTTTGGTTTATAGCAGCGGTCTTACTGAAAATGTGCACCTTGAACATGTGTTAACACATCTTCTGTACACTTACAAAGTGTGTTGATATAAACTAAATTATGTGTCATAGAACAACTGAAGTCATAAACAGCTTGTGGGGTGGGGAGAAGGAGTAGCTGTACTTTAACATTTTAAAGAGTGCTACTCTTAATCAGAAAGAAGTGTCAGCTCTTCTTTTTTCCTGAAAAGATAATAAAACTGCTGGCTGGAAGTAAGCGGGAACAGAAGTGTTTTAAAATCTTTTACATACTATATCATAGTTTCTGTTTCCAAGGAAACCACTTTATATCCGCTTACAGCAGCTCCACTATTAGAAGACTAGCTTTCAGGGAGGTCAGATATTAAGGATGAGACTGGAGTGAATTGAGGGAGAAATAAGAAAATAATTAACACTGAAAATGTATATGATATTGGAAATAGTATACTGTGTATATTTATGGAAAAAGGTGATTTTGGACTACTCTTACCTTAGCTTTCATCTTCTGTATGCTGGCTGTCTTTGAAGTATGACACACTGTACTGTTTTAGAAAAATAAGTAATATAAATATTAAAGCAAAATATGGCTCAGTTGGCTGAAGCAAATACTGAAGAGTTCCCTTAGGCTGTTATGAAAACTGGCATAAACAGTATATTCAGGAGAACTCAATGAATTTAAGAAGGATTTTCTTTGGAGGCAATAGTTCACTTCCCTTTTTACTTGGGCTGTTATCCTTCATGCATCAATAATGAACGGAAAAAGAAATAATAAAGGTGACTGAAATTCTTGCCAGCTCCTGGTGGTTTTTCATATCTTTGAATTCCTCCATACTGCACTGTACCAAATCACTGAAATCAATCTTACCAGATGACCTTCGACAAAGTGGTGTTTTGATGATGTTAGTATGCAGCCAAATATTTAATATTTGTCATTATAAGTTATTCTTGGTAGTGATATATTTTCAGGCATTAGAAACAAATCTTTTACAAAAAAAGTCAGACTTCTCTTCATGTGAAACAGATATATACAGATATACACAAAGGATAGGTGACATGGGGTGGAATGAGCTGGGAAGATAAAAATGGAAAGAGAAACTCTTCCCCTATCTCTTTCTGTTAAAAGTAGAGGAAAAGTCAGCTTCTCTCATACTGTAGTTACTGTAACAGGAGCTCCCCCTTTCTGTTTTGATTTTTTTGTTGTTTGTTTGAGTCTGTGCTTGGTTTTTGTTTGTTTTTGTTGTTGTTAGTTTTTATTTTTGTTTTGGGTGTGTTTGTGTGTGGCTTTTTGTTTTTAGAAATAAGTGAATGACTACAACTGGGATGATTCCAGTGTTTAATAATAAGGATGCTTTTCACTGTAATTTCCATATGGATGACTAAACTAGTTCCATTTTGACTGTATATAGTCAAAGTAGCTTGGCTTCATCTTTATGTGAAATGAATTTGTTCAGATTCACAGTATGTTTTGGAATACTTTGGAGCATACTGATATTACCCTGAACAATATCAGTTAAGTTAATAGAAGTTGAGAAAGTCACATTAATTTACACTGTCTAATCATATTATGTCAGGTCTCAAGACAGCAAAACTTTGAGGGTCGAGAAGGTATAAAGAAAATATTTCTTCTTCAGACGACTTATGAGAAAACAATAATTATTTCTCAAAAAACAAATGTTTAAAGATTGTATAAGTTCAGAAACAGCTGAAAATATTGAGAGAATAAAATCCATCAATGACTTCTAGAAAGAAAACTTGTCAAATCTAGCTGATGTATGTACACTGCACCTTAAACTGCTGGAGTCTTGGAAAATATTCTAGGAAAGTGTCACTGTATGTTTTTTTCATATTCATAACTACATATTCGCTAATAATTTCACTGAAGGCAGGATGCTGGATAATACAGATACTCTTCTTGTCATTGCAAACTTTTATGTATTCTTCTGTGTTCATGTATTCTTTCCTATGATAAACTTATATGTGTGCTTTGGACCATGTAAATGGGATTACACAGGAGATATGTTTCCTGTCCATCCCTTCTGTTCTGGGACTCCATATCCTGTATAGAGCTGATTAGTACACAGGAAGAATGTTTCTGGAATACATACTTCCAGAAAGAGGGACTGGAGCATCCTGTTGGCAGCATGGAATTACCAGATGTCATGGTGAAGGAGCATTGTTAATGAGTTTGTATGCCTCTGAGGAGAAAGAGAAAAGAATGTTCTGAATATGAATATTTTGACCTAGGATAGTCGATGGACTATAAATCATGCTCTCCCTCCCTGGCAAAGAAAAGTTAGGAGACAATCACTGTGCTTTTCTACATTGTGTACAACACTGTTTCAGGGATTTGTTCAGAAAATCAACTGTACTTCCTTGGTGATGGTTTAGACAAAGAACTCAGTTTGACTAACCGGACATTTAGAAACTAATAGAAAACATTTTGGGCCTGTAATATAATACTGCAAATGCAAAACAGGAAAAAGACAGTACTTTTCACAAGATAAAAAACAAGTGCTTTGTTTTGTTTTGTTTTTCTTATATAGATAATGACAGGGGTTTTGTTTGCTTGTTTGTTTTTGTTTCTTTTTAATGAATATAAATATGGAATTTTCCCTTAAAGAAGACAGAAAAGCTTGCATTTTCAACTTTCTTGGAAATCTCCTGCTTCTATTTATTGAATAGCCTCAACAAATAAAAGCCATCAGGGCCAAACATCTAGGAGGTAACAAAGCCCTAGGTAAATCCCCTTGATAAATGAGCCAAAACTGAAAGCACGTTCTGCTTTTTGACAAAACCCAGAGCATAACAGACTCTAAAGAGTAAAATACGCTTATGAACCTCACCCTACTCCCAAATATGTTGCAACCTATAGGAATTACACAGGTGTCCCAATAGAACATAAACCCCAAAACTTTCTTGGAGTCTGTACCTCTTCACATGGAGTATCGAGACAATATCTGTGCACCAGTTGTACTGCTGCTCACACTGCTGTGGGTTACTCATACCTGGACTGGTCACTGAGATAGTATTTATCCAGACAGAAAAGTTTCTTGAAATGAAGAAGTTGAATCTTTGAATCTTGAACAAAGAAAAACCAGAAACTGTTTCTCAGCAATAGCAAAAACAGGTGGAGAGACAGGGATAGAGGTCCAAAGGAATATTTAAGAACAAAATAGGCTGTCATATAAATATCCTAACCTGAGTTGTCAAGTTCTTGCATCAAGTCAATGGCATTGTGGTGTTTCGTGTATGGCAGAAAATCCTAAGAGTACCCTGGTCATGTAGCAACATGAGTTTCTTGACTATTACTGTGACTTAGATAATTTTATTTCTGCACTGTTACATTCATGTTTCAGAGAAAAACTAGGGGTTTACACAGATAGACTTTATGGCAGGTTGGAGTAGTTTTGCAGTAAATATATATGACTCATCTTAATTTGAACCTGAATTAAGGACAAGATAAGAAGTTATGGAATTTAAATGGGAAAGTACAAAGGGAAAGAAATAAATGTAGAACTTGATTGTTGGGTTACAGAAATTACAGCAGAAATCAGTGCTTATTTTTTTACAAATGTATTCTTGAAGCAATGGAAGGTGTAGAATAAAATAAATTTACAATATATATATATCTCCACTGTGTCTAATAAAAAATAGCATATGATAATACCTGTCACATATTGGTTAACTCCACACACTGAAATGAAGGCATGGATAAGTCTCCTTGCATTAGGCAAAAAAAAGAAATGTGGTTTTGACCTGACTTGTCTAGGAAATGAGAACTGATCAGGGTAGTTGAATTTAGTCTTTTTAGTGGTACATCCAGGAAAACAATCACTATAAGCACAGAAATGGTTTAAAGTTTATCCCAGAGAATATGTGAATATCATCTGTTCATGTGTCTTATTTGTCACATTTCTTCAAGTGAGAAACTTGATAGAGGTACAACTTTGCTCATAGAGTAAAAACACATTTTGCCTTCACTGTTTTCTCTAAATCTTAGGTCCTTTGTAAATGTATTATGTAAAAATCTTAATATTGTTGACAAAAAGGTCAGTTTAACAGTCATTGTCTGTGCTGGTGTGATAACACTTGTTACACATCTCATACTCCAACAGCTGCTCAGATCAGTGAAGTGTGATTTACAGCAGAGCACTAAACTTTGCACTTAAAGGAGAGGAGAAATCGAGTGTCACTATCTTGTAACCTCAGTGTTATAAAATAAGAGGAAATAGGGAGCTCCAAAGATAGCTTTGCATACAGTTGTAAAATTATTAAAAAGGTCATAGTAATACTAGGTTTGTTTTAAAATGAACACAGGCATAGAGATACAGGAAATGACTCAAAAAATGCCTTCATAAGTCACATACCCTGAATTTTCTCTCAACACTGTTTCTCAAGACTGTGGATAATTGGGATAAAACCGTCTTCTGTGAATACTGTATGCTGCGGGGAGATGTGTAAGGAACTTAATTGAGAGCAGCCAATTCTTCATTGTTTCAATAAAATCATTTTCAGTATGTTCCAGTACTTTAAAACTGTTGGAATACCAAAAAGGTTACTTTTTGTCACTGAGCTTATTCAGCCTGGTTTGTTCTTTTTCTGAGAAGTCTGAAGCCACGTTTCCAGCACCTGTTCTTTTGTAGGATATGATTATGTTGATTCAATCACTTCTAAGCACATGAAGAAAATTACTGATAATTCACCAGCTGCTTTTTGAGAACAAATTTGATCTTTCAAAAGAGAAAAGGAAGAGAGGGATCACACTTCAAGGTGAAGCTGTGAATATATTGAATGGATGGTAAAACAATTAAAAATCCCAAGCTGCAGATACTATGGTATTTTTTTTTATCTGTTATAATATTACCAAGGAATCTTTCAAAAATAACATCAAAAAATGAATTTTCTGATGAGCTATATTCCATTTGTTTGAGAAGGACTGACTCTTTGGGGTTTTTTTTGTTTTGGTTTATTGTTTGGGTTTTGTGTGTGTGTGTGTGTGTGTGTGTGTGTGTATGTGTGGTTTTTTTGTTGGTTTGGTGTGGTTTGGTTTGGGGTTTTTTTTGTTTGTTTTTTTTGGGTTTTTTTTACATTACATGTTTTAAAAGGTACCTGACTTACCTATTTGTTTTAATTTGGTATATATACTATGAGAAACAAATTAACATGGTGAGGATAGCTGTTTAGAATATCTCTCACCTGCCTGATCCTCAACTCTCACCTAGGTAAAACAGCTTAGAATCACAGGAGCAATGAGTGGCCACCATCTTCTGGCTTCAGTTTTATGTTAGTGTCCTGATAAGCTGGAAAATTTTGAATCCCAGCAGCCCTATGTGAACCACCTGGAAACAGGCAGTTGCTCTTAGCACATACTTCTGGAAAGTCATAAAAAAATTTCTGGCAATAAGTAAACAATCAGACATACACATATAAAGCTTGATGACATTTCATATTTGGATTGAGGTTTTGTAATACTCTGTAGTTAATTCATAGTGTAAAAATGTAGCTAAAGTGGCAAAAGAAACATTTTCTAAAACATAAATGAGTTTGCGAACAAACAGATACAAACTAGCGGGTTTTATTTTCAGATATGAGGAAAGGAAGAATTGTTTCTTTCAGATTTCTGTACATAATGAGCTTCAAATAATGTCTTACAATTATCAGCTGTGCAGGGTAACAGGTACTAATTAACTCTGCCTAATAGCAGCTTGAGTGAGATTCTAAGATTAAAGAAAGCTCAAGAAAAAAAAAAAAAAAATCCTAAAACAAAAAGAAAAACAAAAACCAAAAAACCCAACAGAATATCCTCTGAGGGAACAATCCCTACACATTACTATACAACATAATTGGCTATTATAGAAGCTTTCCCTATATTGGGATTTGTTTGTCAATGTACAAAGTACGGTATGGTTCTCCGTCTTCTTTAAATCATCTTATTTTAAAGGGAAATTAGTTGGTAACCAAACAGCTTGAGTATCTTTCCTGTGTTGAAGCCCTCATACCTGTCTGTGTTGAGAGTATATTATCAGCAGCAGAGTTTACTCATTGCTGAAAGTAGGAACTCCACCATTCAATAGCTTCATGCTTGTGCAACTGAAGTGATATGTGAATTTCCAAACTTATACACTTGTGCTAAAAAGCATATTTTGTATTTCAAAATTTTTCTAAATGCCATGAGTATATAGAATAAACAATTAAAATAATACAACATATTTTTATTAACATATTTGTACAAGGTGTGACATTCTTTCAGTGTGTGTACTGAAGAATATTATATTAGTGCTATCAAATTGCCACATTTTCCATGTGAGTTTGGTATGCTTACTTTGTTTCTCTGTGGGCTAACCATTCAATAGGACATGCGTAATCCATACTAAACCAAGGAATTTTAGTAAGGAAATCAAATAAAACATAAGCATTTATGATCCTCAAAGCACTTGCTAGGTTGGACAGCAGTTGATCAGGATTTTAAGATTTTAATATTTTACTAGAATCGGAGTTCTTTACTAGTACCTAGTGACTTCAAACTGCTCTACAGGACAGTGAGCAACCTTCTAGTTAACCTCTGGAAATATGCTATCTCACAGTTTCTCAAAGGTACAGACTCCACCCACCAAATGTCTCTTAAATCAGCAGTACTGAACTTCCAGGTGAATAGCTAACTTTGTTAAATGAGAAAGGATTAAATAAGAATGTATATTTATACATTATTTTTTATTAAACAGAACCTCGCCTACTATGGGGATGGACTCTTGGAGTCCAAAGGATATGCTATTTATCCAATCACTCAACTATGTGATTCTTAAGACTAGTTAATACAGTCTGTATATACATGTTTAGTATTTATAATTAATATAACAACCCTGAGGATATTTTTGTCTATTATCACAGATACATAAAAATGGTCCTACAATTTGGACTGATCCTGGAAACATTCCATATGCTATGTTGCTATTAATTTTCTTTCAAAGTGAGATCTTTCTACTGAATCCATCAAAGACTGTGGCTAACCAGTCAATCCTTTATCAGATCTCAGTGTCTTTCTTTTGATGAAAACAAAAGAATCAGTATCTCCCACTGCGTTATCAAAAGAAGCAACATTTCTTACTATGAGTTCTGACAGACATCTTCCCTTTAGCAAAAACAGCTTCTTAGCTTAATTGAATTGAAAGGAAACCAGCAGCACTTCTGTAAAAAAAAAAAAAAAAAAAAAAAAAAAAAAAAAAATCTGACACACCTCCATTTTGAATTAGCAAATATCTTGAAATGAGATATTGAGATACCAGCAAAACTGGCTTAACAGTCAGCCTACATATATAATTAGGAATTAGATGTTGATGACAGGTCTGCTGCAGTTGCAATAGTTTTGTTGCACAGACAATTAATTTTAAAATCTTATGTTTTCAGTTATATTTCTAAAAATAAAGTCTAATCATCTCCTTTGTTTAATTAAATGATAGAGATTACTTGAGCTTTGTATGTTGAGTGGTTCCAGAATAAGTCACAATGATTATTTTTTTGTAGTGTTAGCCAGAAGTATCTGTTGTGAGACAAAAGCAGATCCATTACATTCCCTAGTGGCCTTTATGGATAAAGCAGAGTCGTTGCTCTCAGGAAAAGGAGATCTATTCTGGTTATGACAAGAAAATTTCACCAGTCCTTAATGTCCAGTGAAATAACTTTCAATACAGGAAATCTTAGACTTATTTAAGTCAGTGACTTGCTTTCTGTTGACATGAACAAGAAGACATGCCACTCTAAACTGTTATGTACTGTGAAACCTTTTTTCCTTGATCACGTTCTGAACATTTGCATTCTTTGCCCCAGATTCCTTCTGCAGTTAACTACAAATGTTCCATGCCAGCATTTTTCTTTTTTCAAAGATTTACCACTTCAGAAAATACATTTATTTTGCAGCACACATTTAGTAAGAGATCTCTGCCAGTTTTTCTGTGGAGTTTCCTTTTTTGCCAATCCATGTACTCTGTGACTATATTGAAGGATTCCCTATAAATAAGAAGGGTAGTGAGTGGGTGTTTTCTGATTTTTTTTAATTTTTTTTTTTTTAACAAGGTTTTGGGTATTTTTTGTTGTCTCGTATAGAAATGTTTCCAATGGTGAACTTTGTTTTGCTGGGCTGCTAAAAATTAGCAGTCTTGCACAGAGAAGTCCTAACATGTGACTGTAGCCCATATTCTCCCTTTGAAGAAAAGAAATTATAATTTTTCATGTGTCGTTTTGTCCATAAGTTTTGTTTCTCCTTATAGCTGAAAACCACCTTTATAAAATTATCATTCTGCCTAAGTAAATGTTGATGAAATGCAAAATGCTGCCCACTGAATCTACAAAACAAACCAAAACTAAACAAACCCCCAAAAATATACTGAGAAAGAAAAACAGAAGTTATGTTCTGTGGGTTTTGTATGGAAATTTTTAATCTGTTATTGCTCGTTGACATCCATAAACTCTGTTCATGGGCTACTGACATTCTATATTGCTACCAACTCACAGTGATGTTATCCACCACGCCTGCCAGATTAAATCAATTATCTAATTGCCACAGTCAGTTAAAACTGAAATTAAATGTATTCTGGACATTAATAATAAAATATAATATGACAAAGTATCTCTTAATGATTCATGGAACTCTGTTGCAAATAAATGTCCTTTTCTTTTTCCTAATTGGTAATCACATAAAAGAAATTTTATTTTAGGAATTAAAATTATTATAACACTTTTTATTAGAGCTGGTTCATTTGGTCA
Organism: Nesoenas mayeri; assembly: GCF_963082525.1. Classification (NCBI taxonomy): domain Eukaryota; kingdom Metazoa; phylum Chordata; class Aves; order Columbiformes; family Columbidae; genus Nesoenas; species Nesoenas mayeri. Next base: position 19,466,560 of record NC_137541.1, read on the forward strand.
ATATTTGAACAATAATATGCATAAAAAGAGACTCAGAGATAAAATACACTTGCTGCAAATATTTTCAGTGCTTATTTAGAGGTCATGACTGCTGAGATCCTAGAATAAAAATTACTATTTCTGTTGGCTTAAAAGATTATTTCGTCTGTTAAAAAAAATATTTTATTTTAAATATAAATTCTAAAGATGATGTTCTGTAATGCGGTTGAGAAGACCTAAAGTTCAGTACTCCCAAGAATAGCAATCTCAATTTCCAGTCCTGTGTGTCTGTCCCTTTCTTTATGATGACTACAGCACTCATTGACAGAGGTCAGCTCACTACCAGAAAAAGCCCTCCCAGCTTGAAATGTATCAAAAAAAATGTTTCTTGCCATCTCCCTGGTCTGATCCATATGGATGGTCAAGTAGGTCACCTTGCTGCGTATGACTTGCTTATAATTTAACTCAAGGCATATTCACCAAATAAAATTTAAAAAAAAAAAAAAATCAAGAGGAACCAAATAACAGTTCTTTAACTAAAGCCTTCAGCTCCATCAGCACTCCTTGAAAATCACAGTCCTTTCTGTACGAGCCAGGTTCTTCCATTTGTAACTCTGTATAATGCGGCTAGCTCTGCCAACACTTGCCTCTATTGATTCTTCTGTAGTCACTGCCACTGATATAATCATATAGGAGATTCCTCAAAAACATCAGCTTTTCAATGGATGTAGCAAAAAACCTCCTGCTGACAAAGTAATCTTACTTCCTGCAGAGCGAAAAACACTACAGCAGCTGAACGACAATGGATATGTTGGTCTTTTGGGTATGATTATGTCTCCCTCAAATAGTGAGGAAGAGTGTAATTTTTTGGAAGAGGCAGAAGATACTCAAGACTAACTTTAGTGAGAAAATAGCTGAAAGAGCAAGTTATTTTTATCACTTATCTTTTTTAGAGAAAATCAACATACTGAGACAGATTTTGATGTACAATACTCTAGTGAAAAATCCAAGGCAGCTAGACTGGGTGTATCATAATCTAGCCACCCTTAGAAACTGTCTCATTGCACTCAGCTTTACCTACTATGGTTTAATTGTTGTCACAAACTGATAGTTATTCAGCCATTCTTCCATACTATTCAAAAAGCTCTATACCACATATGTCTAAGAAAGCTGTTTTCTGTGTTACATATAGTACCAGAAGCTGCAGAAAATAGGGCTTTTTAGTGAATTTCATTAATTGTTTTATTCTTCTTAGCTTTTAGGACTGTTTAAGTTAAATTGGGATGCAGGTGCTACAGTCTAAATGTTCTATTTTTTCCTCAAAAGAGAGAAGTGAGTGGGACTACAGTCACTTTTCAACTGTCACGGCATTGTGCTTCATTCTCCTTTGTAAGACCTCAAAATCAGGTGAGGGCTTGATGGGTGTGAAATTAATTAGTGCCATTGCTTTTCAAAATGACACTAAAATATTTTCCATGTTATACATAGGGTTTTTTTTACATGTGTGGTGATTAAATAGATTATAAGCATTTTACAGTTTTTCTAATTGAGGATCCTTCAATTAGATTTAAAATAGAATAGTTCAGTTGGAAAGCATCTACAACAATCATCTAGGCCAATTGCCTGACCAATTTAAGGCTGGCTAAAATTTAAAGCATGTTAAGAACATTGTTCAAATGCCTCTTAAATACTGACAGGCTTGGGGCATCCACCACCTCTCTAGCAACTCTGTTCAGGGTTTGACCACCCTCTCAATAAATACATAATTCCTGATGTCCAGTCTAATGGCACAGCTTTGAACCATTCCCATGTGTTCTATCACTGGATACCGAGATAAAGAGGTCAGCATCTCCGTGTCCACTTCCCCTCCTCAGGAAGAATCATGCAGAATTTATACATTTCACTGCTCTAATTGCAAGAATGGGATATTGACCAAATTAAAGTATATCTGACACTGGTCAAGAAACTAATTAATAATAATAGATTGATGGTATTAGTATCACAAGATGGTTTTAGTTGGAAAGAACCTTAAAGGTCATCTAGTTCCAACATCCCTGCCATGGACGGGGACACTTTCCAGTAGACCAGGTTGTTCGAAGTCCTCTCCAACATAACCTTGAACACTTCTGGGGATGTGGCATCCACAACTTCTCTGGGCAGCCTGTTCCAGTGCCTCACCACCCTCATAGTGGTGATATAGACCCACATATCTAATCTAAATCGACCCTCTTTCAGCTTAAAGCCATTTCTCTTTGTCCTGTAACCACATGCCATTGTAAACAGTCCCTCTCTAGCTTACTTGTAGGCCCCTTGTAGGTTGCTCTAAGGTCTTCGTGGAGCCCACTCTTCTTCAGGCTGAACAATGCCAGCTCTCTCAGACTGTCTTCACAGGAGAGGTCCTCCAGTCCTCTGAACATCTTTGTGGCTCTCCTCTGGACTTAGTACCACAGGTTCATGTCCTTCTTATGCTGGAGGTCCCACAGCTGATCGTGGTACTCCAGGCAAGGTGTCATGAGAGTGGAAAAGACGGGGAGAATCATCTGCCTAGGCCTGCTGGTCACACTTTTTGATGCAGCCCAGGATACGGTTGACCTTCTGGGCTGCAAGTGCACATTGCTCAGTCAAATTGAATTTCTCATCAACCAACACCACCAAGTCCTTCTCCTCAGGGTTGCTCTCAATTTATTCTCCACCCAGGCTGTATTTGTGCTTGGGATTACCGAGACCTGTGTGCAGGACCTTGTACTTAGCCTTGTTCAACTTCATGAGGTTCACACAGGCCCAACTTTCAACTGTGTCAAGTTCCCTCTGGATGGCATCCCTTCCCTCTAGCAAGTTGACCACACCACACAGCTTGATTCATTGACAAACTTGCTGAGGGTGCACTCAGTCTCACTATCCGTGTCACTGATAAAGATGTTAAACAGCGCCCATCCCAATATGGACCCCTAAGTAACGCCACTGATCACTGGTCTCCACTTGAAAATCAAGCTCTTGACTTTAACTCTTTGAGTGTGACATCCAGTCAATTCATTATCCACCAAATGGTCCATCCATCAAATCTATGTCTCTCCAACTTAGAGGCAAGAATGTCATGCAGGACAGTGTCAAAGGCTTTGCAAAATTCCAGATGGATGACATCAGCTGCTCTCCCTATCCACCAGCACTGCAACCCCATCATAAGGCCACTAGATTTGTCAGGTACAATTTGAACTTAGTGAAACCACGTTGACTGTCATCAATTGCCTCCTTATTTTCCATGTCCCTTTGTGTAGTTTCCAGGAGGATCTGCTCCATGATCTTGCCAGGCAAAGAGGTGAGAGTGAATGGCCTGTAGTTCCCTGGATCTTCCTTTTATCCTTTTTTAAAAATGGTAGTTCTGTTTCCCTTTTTCCAGTCAGGGGGAACTTCACCACATTTCCATGACTTCCCAAATATGATGTGTAGTGCCTTAGCAAATTAATCTGCCAGTTCCCTCAGGACCTGTAAATGCACCTCATTAGGTCCCATGGACTTGTACACCTTCAGGTTCCTTAGATGGTCTTGAACCTGATCTTCTCCTGTAGTGAGTGGTTCTTCATTCTCCCAGTTCCTGCCATTGCCTCCTGTGACTTGGGCATTAAGTCAGGCCAACAGCACACACCCACTGTTTTTTCCCCAGCACTGAGAATAAGTGGACACTACAGAAAGAATAAACTAAGCACATTCGAAATTTCCTGGATGACTTTTCTGCCTCTAATGTTTGTGGTTTGGTTTTTTTTCCTTCCATTTCAGCAAATTATCTTCAATCAGATGTATTCTGCCAAGTTAGTAATGCTTAATAAGATTTTCTTTCATATAACCATCCAACAAACCCTTAGAATGACAGAATCAGAGAATGTCCTGAGTTGGAAGGGGCCCTCAAGGATCATTGAGTCCAACTACTGTCCCTGCATATGACCACCTCAAAATTCACACCATGTGTCTGAGGGTGTTGTCCAGTCTCTTCATGAACACTGTCAGGCTTGGGGCCATGACACCTCCCTGAGGAGCCTGTTCCTGTGCTCCAGCACCCTCTGGGTGAAGAACCTTTTCCTAATATCCAACCTAAACCTCCCCTGGCACATCTTCCTGTCATTCCCTCAGGTCCTATCATTGGTCACCAGAGAGCAGAGATCAGCACCTATCCTTCCTTCTCTCCTTGTGAGGAAGCTGTAGACCACAATGAGGACTCCCCTCAGTCTCCTCCAGGCTGAACAAACCAAGTGACTTTAACTGCTCCTTATACGGCTTCCACTCTAAACATTTCAGTTCTCAGGTACCACAGCAGTTTTGAAGAAAGAAGTTACACAATACCATTAGTAATTTAGCTATTTCATCCTTGAGTTATCTTAGAACACTTGAGTGAATGCCATGTAATACTACCAATTTATTACTGTTTATTTTGTCAGTCTGCTCCAGAACTCGTTTTATAGCCCCTTCAATTTCAGGCACAACGTCTGCTGAGTCTCCAATAAAAAAGAGTTCCAGTGGAAGAAACTCCCCATTTTTCCACAGTGAACAATGATTAAAATACATTTGGCTTCTCTGTTGTGGCTTTGACTTGTTTGAAATGTTGTTTTATATCCAAATTGTCATCTGAGTTTACAGATTTCATTGCTAACTTCCTGTACTTTATTTATTTATTTATTTATTTTAGGTTATATTTTCCTCAACTCTTTTTTGGGATATTTTACTATGTTTTTTACCTTTAATCCATTAGACTTTATAAAACTTTCTATTTCTTCAGTTGAACACTTATTTCGCTTTTCAAAGGGTAGCTTCTCAATAATAGACTCTTCTACCTCATGGATACCATACTGTCTTCTGTTTATTACTTTGAAAAAATAATACTTAATATTTAATAAGCAATATACATTGCCCCTGTTCTTCTAGGATAGTGTCTTTCAATAAGCACTCTATCATATGTAAGGATTTCAACTACTTTGCTATTGCTTTATCTACTTTTTAGCAAGTTCTCTTGCTTTCAAGTGACAGAACAGGTGGGTAAAACTGTGGTGGATTTCTTTGTTGTGCTAACAGGGACACAATATCTAATTGCACTGTTGTTGATCTTACAGAGTCAGTCGTAGGTTGTGATGACTGTTTCATGAGTAAATAATTCTCTTTATGGTCAGTGGCAGCTGTTTGACTAGTCCTGGATAGAAAATTCTGTCTTCTGAAGAAGACACCTTTTTCCAAGAAAGTTCTTAAGTCTGTATGTAATCTGAAAAGCTGGTTGGTCCAGGTACTCTTGTAGGTCAGAAACATGGTAGACTAATATTGATGTTACTATGCTTAGTAAAAGAATATAGATTTTGCCTTGGGAAAAAAGAGGAAAAAAAAAAAAAAGTACCTCCTTTACTTGCTTTAGTTTTCACAGCTACAGCTTCTACTCCCCAAACAGGAATACCTGAAAGGATCTAACGCACAGTCTAGGAAAAACTGTCTTCAGATTGGAATGAGATATGAGGCTCATATTTCGTCAGAGAAATGTTTTCTTTTGATGTCACCACTTTGAAAGCCTAACTTTAATCTCACCTCTTCATGTTGAGCAACAGGATATTTTCTTATTAAATATAGTATTTTCCCAATCTGAAGTGTCACACAGAGGACTACTTGATGATGGAGAGATCTTGATATTTTGCGGGGGTAGTAGCTAGGGAAAAGCTGATATGATGCTATGGTTAAGAAAAAAAAATAATTTCTTCGAGAAGTATGTTCTCTATGGGTCTTACCCCTGCTCTGAACTTCTGATCTCTAGCACCCTTGACCAGCACTCTTGTTATATACTAAAAAAAGATTGTGTCAAAAAATTTCTGCAACAAAGTGTGGTTCTTTTCAAATACATATAGCTTCTTCTCACTGTGTTTATAATCCAAAACTGTGGAACATCTAATTTAATTTATTATGAATACCGAAGAGAAAGATAAAATTTTGGGAGACATTTATGTTATTACATTAAAAATAGGCTGTGATATATTGTCCCAATTAAAAATTACACAAGAGATAGTATAAAGTTCTCTAACGTAATGTTCAAATAAGTGTATATGAGTTCAGTCTCTATTTTACAATATTCAGGTCAGTCTCCCACTACCTGTCAGTAGTGGGATGGAATTCCTTAGTTCTTTTGAAGCAGATAGTCACTGAGGAATTCAAATTTCTTGTTGTTTTTTTGGTTTTGCTTTTGGGTTATTTTGTTTTTTATACTTATAAAAGAGATCTGTCTGTTTTTTTCAACTCCAAAAATCAAATAAAGACTGCTTGAGTGTGTTAATTTTTTTTTTTTTTCATTATTTTTCTCGTAAATTACTTAAAGCTAATTCTTGTTCCTAACATGAAGATTAAGAGTAGTATTTGACATCAGGAACTCTGGAATGTTGAAAACCATATTACTACCTGACATGATCGTCTAGGACACCTTTGAAATGATCAAAATCTGTCTTTGAAATGATCAGCCAGTGTAGTAAGACTATGACACAACAGAATTAAACAGTTAGTACAATTTAAAGTTTCACAGCTGAGCTGCTCAGCATTCCATCTGTAAGGAGCTTTGATGTAGTTCTCCAGAGGTATAACATCAATAGCTTTTAAGGCTTGTCAGGATTTAATGAATTTATTCCCTGTCATTTTATTATTTTTTTTTAACGTATTGTTTTTTTGCTTGCCGTGTACCTGCTTTTATGTATCATCAGGACATTACTGATAGTGGGTTTGAATATTTTTCATTCTGATCTTCACACTTTAGAAGAAAAAGAAAGAAAAAAATAAACAACACAAAGTTATTTATTTTAACTATTTTCCTAACAATTACTTGTAAGTGTAATGACAGGTTCAGAAAAGAGAAAAGAAATCAAAGTTTCTTTGTCTCAGAGTTTTGAATATAACATTAGTTTTGTTCAAAACTAGGAAAAATAATTCTGTTTGAGTGTTACTGATGGTAAAAAACCAAAACCAAAAACAAAACTAAAAAAAAAAATTAAAATTTAAAGTTTAGTTTTTATTGGCAATCACTTTAAAAACCTTTTTTGTCTCATTCTTTAATAATACTGATGGACCTTGCACTTCCTGGCCCTCTGAGTCAGAGGACTATGACTGTGGGAAGAGTGACTTTCCTCTTGCAGATGCTGAAATTGTAAGGGGCCAGTTGTATCACTTCAATGTTCACAAGTCTATAGGGCCTGATGAGATTCACCCCAGAGTTTCAAAAGAGCCAGTACATGTTATGGGAGCACCCCTTTTACCCCTTTTGATCATGTTCCAAAGGTCTTGGCAGTTTGGGAAGGTCCCTGCTAACTGGACACTAGCTAATATTATTCTAATTTACAAAAAGTGTGTGAAGGAAGACCCAAGGAACTACAGACCTCTTAGTTTGACCTCAGTTACTGGAAAAATAATGAAGAAGATTATACTGGGTACTACTGAAAGGCATTTAAAGAACAATGCAATCGTTAGGCACAGTCAGCATGGGTTCACAAAGGTAAAGTCCTATTTTAACTAATTTGATATCCTTCTATGGTAAGGTCACCAGGCTCATGGATGAAGGGAAGGTGGTGGATGTAGTTTTTCAGGATTTTAGTAAGGTTTTTGCTACTGTCCCTCACAGCATCCTTCTGGACAAGCTGTCCAGCTGTGGGATGAGTGGGTTTACAGTGCGCTGGGTAAAGAACTGGTCAAAAAACAGTTGTGGTGAATGGGGCTACCTCTGGCTGGCAACCAGTCAGCAGCAGTGTTCCTCAGGGTCCAATTCTAGGGCCAGTTCTGTTCAACATATTCATAAATGATCTGGATGCAGGAGTTGAATTTACCATTAGCAAGCTTGCTGATGATACCAAACTGGGAGGTGCTGTTGACTCTTTTGACAGACAATGCCTTTGCAGAGGGATCTGTATACAGTGGAGCATTGGGAAATGATTAACGGGATGTAATTTAACAACTCCAAATACCAATTTCCCCACTTAAGACAGTAATTCTGGGCACAAGTATGAATTGGGAGAGGATTGGATAGAGAACAGCCATGCAGAAAGGGATGTGGCAGTTCTGGTTGACAGCAGGTTTTGTAAGAGTCAGCAGTGTGTCCTGGCAGCAAAGAGGACAAACCTCATCCAGGGGTACATCAAACACAGTATAACCAGCCAGTCAAAATAAGTGATTATCCAGCTATATTCAGTATTGGTGTGGCTTCACCCTGAGCACTGTATGCAGTTTTGGGGCCCAAAATTTAGCAAAGATGTGAAGTTCCTTGAATCTCTCCAGAGGAGGGCAAAAATGTGGTGAAAGGGCTGGAAGGAATGTCCTGTGAGGGGCAGCTAAGGGATTCAGGCTTGTCTGGTTTGGAGAAAAGGAGCCTGAGGGCTGACCCCATTGCTCTCTACAACATCCTGTGGAAGGAAAGTGAGGAGGGATGTGCTGAGCTCTTCTCACTGGTACTGAGTAAAAGGATGCATGGAGGTGGTTTAAAACTATGCCAGGGAAGGTTTAGGTTGGTCATTAGGAAGCATGTGGTCAAACACTGGAACAGGCTTCCTAGACAGGTGGTTGATGCCCCAGGGCTGTCAGTCTCCAAGAGACATTTGGACAATGCCCTTATCAACATGCTTTAGCTTTTGTTCAGCCCTGAATTGGATAGGCAGTTGGACTAAATGATCATTGTTGATCTCTTCCAACTGAGATACTATTCTATTCTATTCTATTCTATTCTATTCTATTCTATTCTATTCTGCCCATGCCATGCCATGCCATGCCATGCCATGCCATGGTATTTTACTCTCTTCTACATCATACTTTTGGGTAGGAAGGTTATTGTGGTTTAACCTGTCGGGCAGTTGAACACCACACAGTCATTCACTTACTCCCCTCCCCTAGTGGGATGATGGAGAGAAACAGAAAAAAGGTAAAACTTCTGGGCTGAGATAAAGACAGTTTAATAGGACAGAAAATGAAGGGATAATAAATAAATAAATAGATAGATAGATAGATAGATAAATAAATAAAAATATATATATGCAAACCAAATGATGCACAACACAATTACTCACCACTTGCTGACTAATACCCAGCCAGTCCCTAAGGAGTAGCTGCCTCCCCCTGGTCAACTACTTCCACTATTACTGTTCAGCATGGCTATCATACAGTATGGAATATCCCTTTGGCCGGTTTGGATCATCTGTCCTGGCTGTGTCCCCTCCCAGCTTCTTGTGTACCCTCAGCCTTCTCACTGCCAGGGCAGTATAAGAAGCTGAAAAGTCCTTGACTTAGTGTAAGCACTGATCCGCAACATCTAAAACATCAGTGTGCTATCAACATTATTCTCATCCTAAATCCAAAACAAAGCACTATACTACTACTAGGAAGAAAAATAACTCTATCCCAGCTGAAACTAACACAAAGATAAACATCTTAAAATACATTGAAAGTTAGGAACATAGATCTCTTTTGTAAAACCTAAGGAAGTAACATGTTTTCTAGCAAAAGGTATTCTGTGTTATCCATTTTGTCTCCCTTCCACCTCTTCTGTCACAAGTTGTCAAGGGAAAATGAAAGCGAAACATAAAAGATAACATTAACAGATAATGCATTTTAAAGGAATCTTTTGGATAAAATAATTTAATAATAAAGTGAATAAGAATGATGAGTCTTTATGTATTTATTTTCACACTCAAAACACTTTAAAAAGATGAATTTACTGGTTTGGTTTCTGTCATAAGGATGCCTTTTGAAATTGTACAGCATGAAGGAGTCGTCGTTCCTGGCTGTTGTAATTAATTTCAGTGGAATATGATTGGCTTTGGTAGTATAAAAAGATAATTAATTTGGTAGTGAAACAGAAGAGATAGGTGGGTCATGTGGGTAAACTAAGATTTAATTTGTTTGACCACAGAGGACAGATGACAGAGACTCAGCAACTATATGAACTTTCCCCCAGGCTAAGTCCAGTCAGTATTCTGAAGCTGCAGTGATTTAGATGGAGTCATAAGTATGTTGATCATTTGCTCATTTTCCCTGCCCTTCACTGGTGGGAGAAGTCAATCAATGACAGTTCTGTCATTAACAGCTTCAAACGCTGACAGCTGTAGTTATTCCTGTCTTCTCTGGAACAAAGACAGGCAGCATCTCCAGAAAATTAGGACATTCATGTGAGAATGGACATTACAGTTCTCTCTAGTATTAACTGAATTTTTATCTAGTAACAGTTAACAGTAGATTTTGTCCACATCCAAGAGGAATAGACTAGAATTCAGGATTTCCATATCTAAAAAAAGCTTTGGTGTCACTGAGCTGCAAACTTAAGTGTACTCTTGTTTGTGCTGCTTTCAAACCTTGATTCTTTATGTCCAGCTTCAATAGCAGAAATCCTTGAACATTCTCTGACAGAAATGTGATTCAGAACAATGTGTATTCTCCTCCATGTCAGAGAGCAATATTGCATAAACCTCTATTGTCTTGTGTAGTTCCTAATATCTGGAAATCTAAAACATGCTCAGCTGGAAAGCACTTTTGTGCTTGCTCTGGCACATGTAATTACCAAGAAGTGGAGGGTCAGGCTGATTTTTGCTTACATTTACCATTCATTAGTCACAATTGTTTTGAATTGTTGAGAATAATTTTTTTCTGCCTATCTAGTTTTATTATTACCCTACACACATGTCATCCCATTATTAAAATTATTCCCCAAAGCAATTCCTGTAGTAAATAATACATCTGGGAAAGCCACTTTGCAGAAAATGAATCAGTACTTCTGGCAATGAAATGACTGAGTGTCTTCTGCCAGTTTTACTGAATTTTGATGAAACAGTGAGACAGCATCCCATGTGGTGGACAGCAAAAATTATTCCCATGATAAAAACATATTTGCAACTTTGAACTTCTTCCCATTTTTCCAAATTAATTTAATTCACCAAGCCAAACTAAGCTGGCCATTTTTAATTACTTAGTGCCTGATACCTAGTCTAGCTGAGCATTTTACTAGTCATAGCAGCTGGGCGTCAGTGTCTGCTACAGTGTCTGTCAGAGGACCCACATGTCTGCTGTGAATGATGCTGGTCAATAAAGGGACATAATGAGAAATTTTACCAAACAGAGATGGCTGGAATGAAGCAGTGCTTTGGCAATATGTCCTCCTCAGTGGGAAAGAGTCTAAATTGCCAAGTAATATCTCCATGAAACTGTAACTTCTGGTGGACAGAGAGGACTTGCTTTAGAAAAAGGCATCCATGGTTTGGTGATTTTTTAGTAACTGGAGAAGCTAGTCCTTCAGAAGGCATATTGTCCTACTGGTTAATAACATATACTGCCAAAATTGCATTTCTTGTTTCATCATCTGAATGATCTTCCCTTATCTTAGGGACAGTGAAAATTGTTATGTCTTTCACATGTAAATTAAACAGTCATCTATCAGAAATCTTTCTTTCTGTGTGTCCTGATTGTGATCAAGCCCCAGCCTTCCATTTGTTATATTAAATATTCAATCATTTTACAGTGCTTTAGGTCTTAACAAATATATGCAAGTACCCTAAAGTTCTGATTTTGACACACAAAATAATTAATATACATAGGTATTGTAGACATCAAGGTACAAATATGGTCTTTAGGTACTATCATGAAGTTTCATTCCACCACGGTTTTTGCTGATACAAAACAAGTGTGACTAAACATGTCTGTGTATTGGGTTTGTATGGCAATGTTTTGCCAGTGGGGGAGCTACAGAAGTGGCTTCTGTGAGAAACTGCTAGAACCTTCCCATGTCTGATAAAGCCAATGTCAGGCAGCTCCAAGATGGACCTGCCTCTGGTCAATTCTGAGCCTATCAGTGGTATTAGTAGCTCCTTTGTGATAGTATAGTTAAGAAGGGATAAAAAACAGCTGTGCAAAAGCAGCTGGAAGAGTGAGAATACATGAGAGAAACAACTCTGCAGACACAAAGGTCAATGAAGAAGGAGGGGGAGGAGGTACTCCAGATGCCAGAGCAAAGATTGCCCTGTAGCCTGTGGTGAATACCATGGTGAGGCTGGCGGTCCTTCTGCAGCCCATGGAAGTTAATGGTGGAGCAGATTTCTGCTTGCAGCTCGGACCCCGCACTGGAACAGGTGGATGTGCCTGAGGGAGGCTGTGACCCTGTGGAAAGCCCACACTGGAGCAGGTTTGTAGGCAGGACTTGCAACCTCAGGGGAATCCACACTGGAGGAGCCTGTTCCTGAAGGACTGTACCCCATGGAAAGCACTGACACTGGAGCAGTTTGTGAAGAACTGCAGGCCATAGGAAGGACCCACACTGGAGAAACTCATGGAGGACTGTTTCCCATGGGAGACTCCCTGTGCTGGAGTAGGGGAAGAATGTGAGAAGGAAGGAGCAGCAGAGACATGTGATGAACCAGCCACAACCCACATTCTCCATGCTCCTCCACTGCTCAAGGGAGGAGATAGAGAGTTTGGGAATTAAGTTGAGCCCAGGAAGAAAAGGTGAGGTGAAGGTGTTTTAAGATTTGTTTTTATTTCTCATTGTCCTACTCTGATTTGATTTGTGATAAATTAATTTGCCCAAGTAGAGTCTGTTCTGTCCATTATGGTAACTGCTGAATGATGTCCCTGTCCTTATCTTGACCCATGAGCCTTCCATTATATCATAGGCATCTTCATGGAGCTGAGATGAGCAAGAGACACTAACCAGCAAGTAAAGGCCAGAGATAATACTTTTCTGGCCAAAAAAAAAAAAAAAAAAAAGTCATATATTTAGGAAACTGAGTAATGCCCATTATATTTGAATAATATGAAACTTTCATTTTGTCTCATAAATAAAAAATCCAGGTGCAAATTAATCCTGGTGTAGTCGCTTCTTAATGCAAAGAATATCCTTCTCAAGATAGACGTGGTTCAAGTATTAATCTGTGGAGTGGAATCCTTGAATAATAGAAGGAAACATGAAGCATCTTAACTAGTTGTGACATTTGGGTTAAGGTTAAGGGACAGAGCTACTAATTTCTTTTGATATGAAGCACAGGGAGAAATTAATTGAAAATGGATGAAATTCCTTTATTACTCTTGGCACATTCTGTGGAACGCTGGGGAAGTAGGAAGGGAAGAAGTGCTGTCTTCTCTTTTTGAGGCTCATACATTCTAAGCAGAGACTCTCACGAATCCAGAAAGTGGAAATTGCAATGTGCCCTCTGAAAAGTTTACATATTGTTATGTGAAATGTACATGGTCTCTAATTGCTTGTCAGTCATAAATTACATTCAGAGAGATAAAATGAGAAGAAGAAAACTTCTCCAGGAAATTCTAAACCTGCACGGTGTGGGGCCAAAATTATCCTTGAAAATAAGAGCAGAATCTTCATAGTCTTTGCATTTTCCAAGAATTGAGGCTTTTTTCTCTCTCTTTTTTTTTTTTTTTTATTTGTTTTTGCTTTATTTGTTAGTTGATACTCCTTAACCTTCATCAGTTTGAAAAAGAACTTTATAGTTAGGTGTATTTATTCAGTGGATTCCTTTATATATCCATCTGCTTTTTAATACAGTCAGCAATTCTGTTAGCCTTTACCAAGAAAAAAGCAAAGGAGTATAAAGTCTTATAATTAGTAACATATAAAAGAAATTATAATGAGTGTACATAAGGTGAAAATGCAAATTTTTTCTTTGCCTTTGTAGATGAAGGTGTTGGGAATCAGTGGTTAATCCATGGAGATTTCATTAATGAGCCAACAGGACTATAACAATTCAGCAGATATTTAATAAATACCTAAAATATGTTTATACATCTGTTGCTGTCTCTTTTGTGAGTTGTAATTTAAACAGCAATTGTATCTCTCTTGGGCAGAATTGTTTTGAAGGCAACACAAGCACTGGGAAAGATATAGAAGAGAATGAATTGTTAGGTTTAGAAGATTTGCTCTCTAGGTAGATCTCATGCAGGGAGGGCTGGATTTGCTGTATTTTGGAGATTTTTAGTCTTCCTTACCTCAGTCACTTTTGCTCCATTATGTTAAGCAACATGCTGTCACCAATTTCTAAGCCTTTTTTTTTTTTTCCTGAAAAAAACCCAGTCCAGAAACATCCAACAGAATGTTCACTCACGGTTAAACAGCTGCAGAAAAGTAAAGTATGCTAGTATCACAGAATGAAAAACAAGTATTGATTTAATACCAACAATAGGAAACAGAAAAGTTCCATAATGAACTTTCTTCAATACTCTCATGCAATGTAGTTCTCCTAGCACTTCTAAGGGAAGTGCTTCAGAAAAAACGTGTTTTACTAGAAGACTTCTACCTTGGTGATTATTTCTTATCACACGGCATCTATATGCCTTTGATATGATTTATGTTACCTCTAAATTAAATATTCTGTTTGAGTACTCCCCTGTAACAATAATTATCAATGTAGAATTGGTATTTGGTAATGCATGAAGATTATCTTATCAGCTACTGTCTCTGCAAAGTTGACCCTCAGATTAATTCAGAATACACAATTTGAAATTATCATCCAAAAAATGTATTTCAAAAATAGCATAAACTGAAAATTGGGTTTAAAACAGAATATCTGTTAGATAAGGAATCTTTCTTTTATGCATTTATCAAAATATTAGTCAGAAAAGTGCTTCCTTCTGCACCTCTCTAACCAAGAACTCCATGGGTTATTTCTGTCAAGAATATTCCAGTTTAAAGTTACTAATTTTAGGGTTAATAAACTTCACCTGGAAATATATTCTTAAGAAAATACTTTGCATATATTTGAGAAAAAGCTATTTTTTATTTGTTTAGTATCTATCATGTCATTGTGCATGACCGCCATTCTGTTTCAGGTTGATGCAGGTTGGCTTTCCCACTGAGCAGAAACCTGCTTCAGCAGTGGTTCTGTCACGATATAATGCATCTTTGTCTGGCCTCACTGTAACTTCTGATTTAATATTTTTCCTTATAAAAGTGTCTCCACATCATAATACTTACCTCAAATTCTGAACTGGAGGAATAAAAAATATTTTATGACACATGTACTGAGGCAAGATCCTCTCTTTACCTTTTTCTCAGGTTTGTGTTTCATTATTATTTATTAATTTTCACCCTTGGAACATTTACATATCCAAGTTAGAAGCTGCAAAGTTCAAATGGTTTTCAATGATCTATTCCACTAGGAAACTGGTAGTCTCACTTTAGTTTTTATGTAGGAATATATAATTCATAATCTTATGCCTATGAAATGGCTGAAGGGATTTTCCTCTAATGCCCCAGAAATATTTGCTTTCAGAAGAAAGCCAAGCATGAAAAGGAATAAACTTTAAGAAAAATTTATTTTATTAAGTCCAAAAGAAGTTTAATAAGGAAGGAGGTCTATTATATAGCAAGGTTAAATTTAGATTTTGTTGCTATTGAGTGCTGTCACTTTACAAAGAAATGTAAATTTCTCTCCCAGGAAGGAACTAACTTCCTCATTTAACCTTTATTTTTAATGAGAACCCATTTTCCATAAATAGCAACAATTATCTCTCCAAAACTGTCTTCCACCTTGATTTTAAAAACAGCAGCAGGTTTTATGTACATACTATATCTATGTATAATATTTAGGCATATTTCTTACTAAAATGTTTTGGTTCCAATAAATCTGAAATGCAGGTTAAAATGTATTTCTAATCTGAATGATGTCTAAGCAGGTTGATGGTTAAATTGACTAACAGTAGCACAAAATGACAGAGAGCTTATCACAACAAATGTACACAAGAGGACCAAAATTAAGATAATTCAGCATAAAAAGAGAATGAGAACAAAGCACTAAGAGAAAGAAATAACAAGTAATATAACTTGTCTCAATTTCTTCCCTTTCTTCACCAGTCGTGAGGCCACACATGGAGTACTGTGTCCAGCTCTGGGTTCCCTAGTACAAGAGAGACAGTTGCCCTTACTGGAGAGAGACAAAGGGCCACTAAGACGATGAAGGAACTGGAGCACCTCTCCTCTGAGAAAAGCCTGACAGAGTTGGGACTATTCAGCCTGGAGAATAGAAGGTTCAGGATGGATCTCATCAGTGTACATAAATACATGAAGGAAGAATGCAAAGAGGATGGAGTCAGGGTCTTCTCAGTGGTGCCCATGACAGGACCAGAGGCAATGGGCACAAACTGAAATGTGGGACGGTCCATTTGAACTTCAGGAAACACTATTTTTTTTACTGTGAGCGTGACTGAACACTGGCAAAGATTTCCCAGGGAGGTTATGGAGTTTCCTTCCTTGGACAAGATGAGTTCCCTTCCAAGCTCAACCATTCTGCGATTCTGTGATTCTGTAATTCTGCGATTCTGTGATTACAGAATCACAGAATGGTTTGGGTTGGAAGTGACCTCTGGAGATCATCTAGTCTAACCCACCTGCTAAAGCAGGTTCATCTAGAGCAGGCTGCACAGGAGTGTGTGCAGGTGGGTTTTGAACATCTTCAGGAAAGGAGACTCCACAAGCTCTCTGGGCAGCCTGTTCCAGTGCTCTGTCACCCTCCAAGTAAGGAAATTTCTCCTCATATTTGGATGGAACCTCCTGTGCTTCAGTCTATGATTCTATGAGTACTGTGGTACTAGCTAATTTGGGACATAATTCTAATCTTTGACTCTGTTCGAATATCACTTCTAAGATCTAATTTGTTTGTTCTAGTTTGAATTAGTCTTCCTTCACTGATATTGGAAATAAAGAAAACTAGCATAGGGGATATGTCTGTCATAGTTTGTTGCTTAGGCCTGCCACTGGTGTTTATCTTAATTTGTTTGTTCATTTGGTATTTGAGGTTTTTTTCTTTTGTTTTTGTGTTGGTGGTGTTGTTTGGTTTTTTCCTCTTTTTTTTTTTTTTTGTTTTGTTTTGCTTTTTGTTTTTTATTTTTTTACTCTGACTTTGGCTGGTTCACAAGAAAATTTTTGTTCATTTCTGTTTTCTATGACGCTTTCAAGTGGCAGGTTATATGACTGATATTCACCTTCACCATCTTGAACATCTTCTTTCCTCCCAGTTGTGAGACTATTAAACTCTGTGCCTCCAATGCAAGGAAAAGTGAACTCACACTGTAAACCACCCAGCATAAACCTGTTTGTTTGGTTTTTTTAATTTTAATAATCGGGAGCATTGTCTGCATATAGTTGCAAGGAATATGCATAAACTCGCCCATTTTTGAGTATTTTTGAGACTTTTCAATTTACCAGGACAGTGAAATAGATAATATGTATCTGCCTATTCGCTGTTCATACAAGATTGTAATGTATTTTCCTATGCAATGAAAAGTGTTCATTGAGGAGAAAGGACCACTGAAAGCTTTCATGAGGTTCCCATTGTAACCACTTGTTCTCTCTCCATGTATTTTGAACAGCTGTCTAATTTGGAGTCTGGCTTTCAGAAAGCCTTATTCCCAGACTAGATACTTAAAGTACAACTAGGCATCTCAGTTGCTGTCTCTGTCTTGAAATAAATCCTGTCTCTGAAAATCAGCAGTTATAAGTGTTGAAGCCAAAGGCAATTTGTTTGTTGCTCAAAGTCAACCACAAGACAAAATCCCTTCAGAGATGAGATTTTATTAATTTTGTGCTTGTGGGGCAATTTTTTTTTTTTAAATAGGTGGGTCTTTTAAACTCCAGATTTATTGACTGCTGATGGTAACTTCCTGACATGGGTCATCAAGGAGCTGAAGAGACAAGGTGCTCTGCTGGACCTTACACTTTCAAATAAGGAAGAACTGGTATGAGATATGAAGGCTGGAGTAGCCTTGCCTTCATTGACTATGAGATGGCAGAGTTCAGGAAAGAAAATAACAAGTGGAAGGTTTATAACCTTGGACTTGAGGAGAGCATAATTTGGCCTGTTCAGGACTCTGCTTGCAAGAATCGCATGGGAGATGATCCTGGAGAGCTGCATGATTTTCAGTGATCACCTCCTCCAAGTAACTTATAAGAGATGGAGTAAGGACAAGTGGCCCAGAAGGAGGCTCTGTCCAAGCATGCAGGGTTGAGGTCAGGGGAACTAAAGCCCACCTTAAATTGAATCTGCCCATGGGTGTGAAGGCTTCTACAGGTGAACTCCCAGCAGAAGGAAGACTAGGAAATATGTTGACCTGCTGCTGGATGGTGCAGGAAACCTGGTGACAAAGGGCCTGTATGAATTTATGAAGGTGAAATCATGCCTGACCAAACTGATAGCTTTCTGCAATGAAATAACTAGGTTGTAGATGAGGAGAGTGCAGTGAATGTTGTTCATCCTGAATTTAGGAAGACTTTCCACAATGTCTCCCATAACATCCCCATAGGCAAAGTGATGAAATGTGGATTGACAACAAAATGAACTGTTCTGTGCAAACTGTTGTGATGAGCAACACAGTCTAGCTAGAGGACAATTAGTAGTGCTGTGCCTCAGAGGTTAGCACAAGGATCAATATTGTTTCATATTTTCATTAATTACCTGAGGAAGAGTGTATAATCAGCAAGTTTGCAAGTGAAACAAAACTGGGAGAAGTGGTTGACAGATCCAAAAGTTGCACTGCCATTCAGAGGTACCTTGAAAGGCTGGAGAAATGGGTCAATGTGAATCTCAGCAAGTTCAGAGAAAGGAAGAGTCAAGTCCTGCACCTGGGTAGCAATAACCCCATGCACAAGTACAGATTGATAGCTGACTGGTTGGAAAGCAGCTTTGCAAAAGAGAAGCTAGGGATCCTAGAGGGCACCAAGATAAACATCAGCCAGCAGTGTGCCCTTGCAACAAAAAAGGCCAGCAGTCTCTTGGGCTTCATTAAGCAGAGTGTGGTCAGGAGGCAGAAGGACCTATCTACACAGGACTGGTGAGATTATAATCCGGAGTGTTGTGTCAAATGATGGACCCTCTCCAACAAAAAAAAGACATGAACGTACTCTAGCAAGTTCAATAGAAGGAAAAAAAAAAAAAAAAGTTGTTAAAGGATTGGAGTATGTGTCATATGAGAGGAGGCTGAGAGAGCTGAGACTGTTCAGCCTGATGAGGAGAAGTAGAATAGTGGAACAGGTTGTCCAGAGAGATTGGTAGAATCTCCACCCTTGAAGATATTCAAAACATGGCTGTACATAGCCATGGGCCACCTGTTCTAGGTAACCTTGCTGATAGCGGGGATTTGGACTAGAGGATCTCAAAAAGTGCCTTCCAACTTGAGCCATTCTCTGATTCTGTGAGTCTACATTTGGTGTTTGACTCTGGGTTCTGGATTTCTGGGGCAGAAGTTCAGGATGCAGTGTTAACTCATCACAGTATCAGTTTCAAGAAGAAGCTATTTTTTCAGATGAAATCTGCAGAAATCTGATTTGACTTAAATAAAATTAGAATGTTAGACTAAATTCAAAAAAGGTCAATTGAATGTAAAATAAAAGATTAAACCAGCATTCTAGAGGACACTAGCTTAGAGCATTTCTCCATTCATTCTATTGAAGGTGTCCCATCTCTGGTAGTAAGTGAAATTTTGGAGCAAAAAAATCAGTAACATTCTAGAAGTAAGAAATCTAGTATGAATTCTAGATTTTTCTCAGAAGTTTCCTAACTATGATGTTCAAAACCATGATTTTTTTGTCTGAAATGTAATACAGGAATAAGTACTTTTCCTTCATTATGTTGTAAAATATTTCTGCGAGAAATGTCTTTTACTGTTTATCTTCATAGCTTCTACTACAATCAGGTATCAGTTTCTCCTGAGGGGCCTCCAAATACCTCAGTTAAACCAAAATGATGTATGAAATCTGTCATATATGACCAATACTCTAAATGATTATCAACCCAAATATATGAACTATTATCCAGACTGTACTAATCTCATGTAGTACTTTCAAAATACATTGAAAGAGAACAGCTAAGACTTATTAATGTTGCCATGTTCCTTCCATTCTCATGTATCCATCACCTGATATTTTTTCTACCTGTATGATAATTTTACCCTCGGAGTTTTATTAGTTTTAATATTAGTTTCATTGTGAACTTTGTTATGTTACATCCTACATACCTTTTAATAGTTTCTGTTATATGAAGAGATTTTTTTTTTTAATTACTGTATTTAATGACTCTAAGTTCTTCCCCTATTAAGGAAACTAATTCCGTGCAAGGAGATGAGCCTGTTTTGTTTTGGTCAAGTGCCAAACCCTTTCTGTGAGAAGCTGTTACATCAGACTTCTCAGCAAGAAAAAAGCAAGGGAATTAGTGTGTGGCTGGATCCGAGATGACAATTAGCTATTTTGAAAAATTAATCTCTGATAAATAAAACAAGGATTTATGACTAAATTTACAAGCAGCACAGATGTTATTTGATGATACTATCTCAAGGGGAAAAGCATTCTTTTTTACATTAAAACATCAGCCTTATATGTTTGGCATTATTTGGCAGAATCTAACACTTTTCTATATATGCAGTCAGTGCATCTGCAAACGGATGGTTAAATCATATTGGCAATATCTATAATATATTTCAAATGTGTACTGTATTTTCAGATTAATT
Organism: Nesoenas mayeri; assembly: GCF_963082525.1. Lineage (NCBI taxonomy): Eukaryota > Metazoa > Chordata > Aves > Columbiformes > Columbidae > Nesoenas > Nesoenas mayeri. The sequence goes on from NC_137541.1 coordinate 19,487,017, forward strand.
GCATGTGCTTTTCTTTAAAAAAGCAGAACAAAGAGAATGAAAGCTAGAAAGTAAGAAAGTAAGAGAAAGTAAGTACTGAAGGGCAGCAGTTTCTGATCTCAAGCTAAAATAGTTAAGCAAATCCACCTTTTATCTTGGGTCTGAAAGCTTCAGTGTCACTTTTTGTGTATATGTGATTATAAACAGGAAAAAAAGAAGACAAACCAAACAACGTGAATGTCACAAATGATAGTTACAATGATATGATCGGCTTCTTTCACTCTCTTTCCTGCTTCCCACTTTCTGTTCTTCCTTCCAACAAGTCTTTTCAGAACATTCTTTCATTGTGCAATTTTAGGGTATGTTGGTTACTTAGATGACATAAATCTCTTTTCAGACAAACTGATTTTCTTCTCTAAAGATCAGTCTAAACATCTCAAAGAATCTTACATGGAAAGTACAGAAACTGAGATTGTTACTTAATGAAGAAACCATGTTTTTCTAACTCAGATTATGGTTTCAAATATGAAATCAATAAAATGCCTTCTTAGTTTCACATCTCTGTATTTGAACAAGAGTTGGAGTGTAGATGTTTCCAGCATCTCAGGTACTGAACACGAGCTGTAATCTTCAACTTCCTTCCTTGCATCTCCCTTTCTTTGACCACAGAATTTCCACAAACTTAATTAATGTCCAGGTGATCTGTATCTTCCTGCTTCAGTGAAAATACAAATGGACTGCATTTTTGCTGCCTACAATTATGGTTAATACTGTGCAAGGATTTTCTCTCTTACAGCTTATTTTATTGCACTTCTTGACTCATCACTGCTTTTGCTTTTATCATCTTATTTAGACCTAATCTTTCTTTTGTACATTAGGAATGTCCTCTTTTATATTCTTTGGTCTGTATTTTACAGTGATTTTTACAACGTGGCAAATTGTATTTAGAGATCTTTCTTAGATTCAGATCAAATCCACCTGCAGTTCAATGTTCTACAATTTCTACTTTTGAAGCACATATTAGGAACTTTTGGGAAAATGGTAAGAAAGTAAAATGAAAGCATCATTATGACAACATAAATCCACCTTTATTTTAAACTTTCTAGCTCTTGTTCTTGTCCTCAAAAAGATGATGAGAATTATGGAATGGCTTTCAGATGAGAAGAAAATTAAAGTAACTGGAAATCTGAGGCCTGGAGAAAGGAAGACAATCTGCTCAGGGTCTTTAAAACACAGATCGTATGGAGAAGTTAAAAGAGTTAAAGAGTTAAAACCGTATTATATGTTTCGTTTTGTTTTGTTTTTTTCCACACTGGATGTTAATGACTCATGCAGATTCAATGGGACTAATTGTTCACAGATCTATAAAGACAAACTTGAATACTTTGCTACATCAAAGTGCTCACTGACGTGCTGAGATGAACCTATACTTAGTAAAAGCATGTATTCTAAAACAAAAATTGAAACACAGGAGGATACTAAAGAAATACATTAATTATATACTAATATTGAATTAAGAAAAACTAAACAAGTGTTTGGGGTTTTGCTTGTTTGTGTTTTTTTGTTTGTTTGGGGTTTTTTTTGGGGATTTTTGTTTGGTTTGGTTTTGGTTTTTCCTCCTAATGGATGTTCTGGTCAATTCTATCTAAATATAATAGAGTTCTCTCAATGGTGTCAGTCAAGTTTCAGTCAAAATCAGTAGGAAATAAGATTTATAGGGACATTCTATGGCAAAAGTTTTTTGTCTTTATTTGAGACCTTCAAGTGAAAGTATCAGGATTTTCCCACAGTGTTACCATACCTTAATTATCAAAATATTTCCAGAGTCTCCCTGCAGAATTAGAATGCGAAGAGTTTAAAATAATTTAACTTTTTCTCTTTTTTAAATATTTTGTGTGTGTGTGTGGTTTTGTCTGTGTAAAAGAAACTAAAACCTAAATATACTTCACATCCAGCCAATTTCAATTCAATTTCAGATAGAAATGAGGAAAAAATGGGTTTTTCAATGTTGGAAAATCCTCCTGCAAAGCAAAAAGTCCTTGCCTAATTGATTTTTGGTTTTGTTTTTCATCCAATTTGTAAACATCAAAAAAGCTTCTTGTATATTAAGATCATATAGCACAGAGCATGGCCTCATTAGTTAAAGAAGATAATGCCTATGTTTTCGTGCTTTGTAATGCTTTTCTTCGTCATAAAAAAGGTGCAAAAATTTGTCAAGCCACAAACTAGATTCAAAACTGTTTTGTCAATGCTGGACTCTATAGCATTGTAGTTACTGCAGTCTTCACTTACAACAGGTCTTATAGATAGTTGTATCCTTGGTCTTAGGAGAGTTATTCAAAAAGCAGCGATGTGATTCTTGAAATTGACTGCTATATACCAGTTATTACACCTCACTCCAGTCTTCCACATAGTGATGTTTCAGAAACAAAAATATAATAATAGAGAATGCACACAGATACACAAATATTAGAGGACTTAATTTCATTTCCCTGTTTTTCTCTAAAGCTCAGGTGTGTCTGAGGTATAAAAAAGGTGAAATATTAATAACTGACCAGAAATGAGTTTGTATCAAAACCTGATATATTTTTTTCACTATTATTTACTAAGCTGAAACATACAGACACACACAGAGACACAAAAATTCCTTAGGAAAAAACATTTATTTTTCTTTGCTTTCAACTTCAGACTTTTCTGTAGTTTGCTTTTTCATGAGGCAGATACATATTATATTTATTTCCCTAGACAGAATGAGAACTTGGAAGGAAAACTGAAAAAAAAACTCCTTTTGTTTGCTTGCTTTAAAACTTATAAAATTAAAAGCATTGAAAATATAAGGACATTTTATATTTGTAATATTTACAAGTGATTTAAAATTTGAAACTGAACATGTAAAGCCTGAAGACTGGGGAAAGGAATGGCTTGAGAGAATTCAGAAGAGGAAAAGTTCATTTTCAAATGATATAATTAATTGGTTGCCTTGGGACTGAAACTAATTAGGAAAGTAATAAGAGCAGAAAGAGTTGGTTTTTGTTTGGTTTTTTTTTTTGGTTAATAATCTGTGTGTAATATTTGGTCTGAGACCCATGTAGTTTTTACATGAATTTCTAGGACTGAGTTCCCAAAGGAACAGCAGAATATTCTGAGTGCTTTTCCTCTACTTTGGCCTATATAATCTTGTATACCATCAGCTTTTTAACTGAACCTCTTGGGCAAAGCATCATAACTTAATAAAACTAATCAAACCAAATAAATATACCTGGAGGTAACATCTCTGACATCAATTCAATGAAGAGTTACAGCTACAAGAAATTGGGCTTTCATCCTGGATTTAAAAGCTAAATCAAGCTGAAATATCTTCACAACAAAGGTTGCCCAAGGAGATAACATATAACCAATGAAATGCCTCACTCCTATAGCTCACAAAACATTATTGGGAAAAAAAAAAAAAAAAAAAGAAAGCAGGAAAGCAGTAGTCACATTGCCGTGCAATGATCACAGGATCAATATATATGCTTAATACAAAATGAAAAAGTATAAAAGTATCTTCCTTTATTTTGAGTTACAGAGTGCACCTAATATTTATGTTTTAATTGCTTTGAGAAAGTCATACAGAGAATAAACTCACCATTAAAGATGCAGAGTTAAAAAAAAAAAAAAAATTAAGCTCTCTGAAACACTCTAGGGGCTTAGTTTCCTCTGGCTTAACATTCTTTAGATGATGGCCCTGTACATTAATATTTTGTTTCTGAACAGTAACAAAATTCAGCATAATTGTTTGTGTTTTGAAATTAGCATTAGTTTTGCATTAAAAAGAGTTAGTATATCTAGATTTTTAGTAGACTTTTTCTTTTTTTTTTTAATTTTCCTGTTGTCTGTTTGCTGTTGTTTTTCGTTTTGTTTTGTTTTGTTTTTTAATGCAGTGCATCTCTAAGTGATTTAACAGTTAAGACTGAAATATGTATCAGATATGCATACTGCATGAAAACATGAGGGTCTTGATGGGAAGGAGTGCATAGAATGAAAGCCCGCAGTAAACTGGGTAAGGTAACAGAGAGTTTTGAAGCAGATTAGTTTTTTGTTGGATTCAGCAAAGATACAGATTTTATTCTCGTGTCACAGAACCACAGAGTCCTTGAGGTTGGAAGGGATGTCTGGAAGTCTTCCAATCCAACTCTACTGTTCAAGCAGGACCACCTACTGACAATAACCTGTAGGACCATATCCAGGTGGCTCCAGAGATGCTCCAGTGCCTTCTTCATCCTAGTGGCCTTTCATTGGCCTTTCTCCAGCATCCCATGTGTCTCTTGTTCTGGGGAGCCCAGGACTGGACACAACACTCCATATGTGGCCTCATGAGAGCTGGGAAGAGGGAAGGATCACTTCTCTTGGCCTGCTGGCAGCATTCCTCCTCATGTAGCCCAGAGTCTTGGATTCTAATTAAAGTCTGAAACAATCAATTCTAAGGTATTTATCTGTGAATATAAGACACCACTTGAGCTCTGGGCATTAGTTTGAAAGTATTGTACCTAAACAAGGAAGCACAGTCACTGGGTTTGCCTTTCAGTTTCTTCCCACAGGAGTCAAATAAAATGTACATTTCTCCAACAATGTGTTCCAATATGAAGTCAAGTAGGTCAATTTAAAGCACAGATATTTTATCTGCTTTCCTCTGGCTGAAAATATGCAACACATTCTTACATCTGAGACAGGCACTTGACAGCTGAGACTTTGTCAATAAGGTTGCCTCTGTTGTACTCTATCCTACTCCTTTATTGTTACCTGAAGTGGATCTGCAGCAGTGGACTGGGAGAGCAGCTTTCAGTGCATGTGGCAGCTGCAGTGCTTCTCATGTTTGCCTATGCTGTATAAAGACAAATTCCACTGTACTTTCCTGAGCAGTCTCTGTCCTAAACCAAAGAGTTTACAAGCTCAAATTTAGGGTAGTTCTTAGTATGAAGAAGCTAGTTTATCTTCAGAGATTCCTTCCAATTTACATTATTCTGTGATTCTGAGCAGTAGAATAGGGCACAAATTTGGACTTAAATAAATTAATACAATAGATCTACAGCTATAGGTAGCTGTAAAGTCACGGAAGGACAGTAAATGGAAAGCCTAGGCTAAAGTACGCTATCTGTCATGCTGAAGACTTGCCATACATAGGAAGTTTGTATCCTGACCGGTGGTCTGTAGCTCTGTCCCAGGATGTGTGTTACAGGGATAGGGACTGCAGGGACATGAGAAGAAAGTGAGTTGTAGAAGAGGCAAGTTGACCCATGGCCATCCCAAAGACGAAGCATTCAGGAGAGGCAGTCATTATCAATAAGGTTTACCCAGTGGAACAAAAATGAAAATCTTGTATTTGGATTTTGAATTGTATAGTGCAATATTTGAATGGAAGTCTCAGTCAAATAATAGAGAGCTTTCATTTCTGGTTTGGGTTAAGAAACAGGAAAATATTGAAGCATGTATTCAAATACTTTTGAGGCCTGGGACTTTAGTACTTCAGCTGTGGGAACAGAACGTGGAATGCTAAATAGTTGGGAATGATAATAGTTAGGAATTAGTACAGGTTTTTTTCTTCAGACATTCACTTTCAAAAACTTTGAACTTAAATGCTTAGGACAGTTACTCACTTCAAGGAAGTACACAGATTTCACACATGAGAAAAAAAGCAAGGACTAGGTACCAAATATCCATTTCATAGACCAGAAATATTAATTGTGACAATCCATGAAATCAAAGTGTGAGTAAAATGCTTTCCAACTGAACAGCAAATTGTATTTGTTGCTTCTGAATGAACGAGGAAAAAGAGGTATTAATTCTCTGTTTGGGGGAACAGTCTGACCTCATGCATGCCATGACAATTCTCTACAGTCCTTTCATTTTGTTTCTTCTTAGTGAGTGCATTAAAAGGTAGTCCTTTATACCTTTTTACATAAAGCACTTTATAAATTCAAGTGTTGCTAAAGAGATTACTGGGAGTTAGAGGACACAAGGGCTGGTTTATTTTACCCACATTTAAATTCTATATACTCTTTCCTCTGTTTCATTGACATGCTGGTAAGCAGCTATGTAATTCTTCACTTCTTTAATCAAGTATATGAATAAACTATATGGAAATAATATGTAACATGTACAAAACTTCTTTAACAAATCAAATCTCAATTCAGAAATACAAATGATGAACTGGGAACAGAAATATATATCTATTTTTTCCCAAATAAAAAGCACTCTACCAATAAAAAAAGACATTTTTTCACAGTTAAAATGTATAGCAGAATCTTTTTTCTTTGCATTAACAAAGAGGAATAGGAAAGGATATGTTCCTAGTCACTTGAAACACAAATTGGTTGGCCATTGGTCGTTTTCTGGTACCAATATATCTTTGTGAAACTATGGAATATTTGAGTGAGATTTTATGGGTTTTTTTCTTTCTCTTCCCCTGACTCCTTCCCTCTCTCATGTAATATGCTGCTTTTTTTTGCTCTCTACTTACTCAGACATATTTCTATGAATTCATTTTGTTGAGTTTTCACTTCTTGATATGTAGTCCAAATCTGGTTTTAACGGTACTTTTATTTCATCATCTTGATTAATCACAACAAAATTATTCAATAATTTTGTGTGGAGAACTTCACAAATATTACATACTGATACAATTGCAATTTGCAAGAGATGCCATCTCAAGTAGTGGTTTCAAATAATGGAACAAGCTGTTAACCTTTTGCTCTACACAACGTAAGTGTAACCTTGAAAATAGTAATAACCAGATCTCTCACTACTGAAAACTGTTCTGGTTTGTGACAGAGAAATTCTGTATCCAAGCAGAAGTTGATAAAGTAGGTCAAGCACATGGTTAACTTGCAGACATCAATCACTTTCAGGGGAAGAAATAAATTATCATTGTTTTCTAACCATCTAAGCAGATATTGCTTTCTTGCTGCACATTTTGAAAACTATGCCTTTGTCTTTTTGCAGATTAATCTGAAATATCTAAAAAGCAGCCTAATCAAATAACAAACAGCAAGCATGTGTGAATTTCTCACACACCTGTTTAGGGCTCCAGGATTAATATAAGTCTTCCTGGATTTTGTTACCATATTTGAATATTACAGGAGTTATGGCAGGTAAGCAAATGTTACTATCTAAAATGTTTTCAAGGCCTTGAATGTTTTCATTGATTTTTTTTTTTCTTTCTTTTGTTTTTTGGTTTTTTTTTTTTTAAGATAGAAGTCATGTAAGGTGAAAAATGCTCTGCTGCACTGTGAGGAAAGAAGACAAGGATGTGGGTGAGAAAAAGGTCAGAGGCACAGATCCAGGTTGCACACATAACTCCAATCTTGTGGTACCTCTGTTGCCACAGCAATCCAGCAGTGCAAATTAGGATGGAGCAAGGATGGAGAAAGAAAAAAATATATGTCTCATATCGTTCATCTTAGCTTGTGGAAGTAATGGCATCTCTACATACGCCTGTCCCCAGAGAACATCCACTGGAGCTGCATGTTTGTAAGCATCACTCATGGAACGTATTCTCTATGCATTTGGCATGTTTTATTCTGTTCCTTGATAGAGAAATCTTAGTTTGATTCTACATTATTACTTCAATAACCTAAAATTGTAAACATCTCACATATTTATTATGCTAAGGCATCCTTAATTTTTGCTCTTACATACCCTTCAATCTAATCACTAAGTTACTATAAATATATCTTTCTTAATATTATAACTAACACATTATGCTTGAGTTTTTATACTGTTATCCTTATTCCTTTTAAAGACAATACTTTTTTAAAAAAATGTTTTATTTCTTTTTATACATGATGCATAGCTCTTATTTCTGAGACCCTTGAGCATTAATAAAAATAACACATTAGAAAAATTGTTGTTGTTTAATTTTAAATATTTTAACATATGAAAATAGTGGTGTGTGTGTTGCAACAAGATATAACTTGATCAGCACATTTGATGATGAAAAAATTGATTTGTGAATAAGTCAAATTTTTTAAATTATGAATTTTTCACTTAATACTTCAAATATTTTAATTCAAAACCTTTTAGAATCTGAAGAACTATTATACAAGTGCTTAGGTATATAATTATGCAATGGTTATTTGATAGGATCTCCAAAAGAATTAAAGTGTTTAATTCTCCATTACATCAATAAGAATTTTGATGAAATGTTGGATTATTTGAAGCTGACAAAAGGTTCCTTCCTACATTCACATAGAGAAATATTTCTAAAACCAAATATTTGCCAGTATTCCATGGGAAATGTTATTTTTATTGGCAATTAATTTACTAAAAGAACAAAAAAAGTTTCAAATCAATGTATCAAGAGCAGTAGAAGGTAGGCTTTTAAGTTATTTTAGGCCTGTGCTCTTCTAAAACTCCAATCCTGATTGCCAGGAAAACTTTGTGTAAGACTCTAGTTCTTTCTTTATTTTACTTAGAAAATGTATTGCTATATGTGAACATAAGGAAATAATTTATAATTGTTTGTAATATTTAAATGACAGATTCTCTGCCGAATATGAAATTGAGCTCTATACATTTATCACCAGTGAGGATATGGTTTTTAATCTGCGTTGCAAATCTTTTGCAAGCATCTTTTCAATGGTTAATCTCCAAGAACAGGTTGACACACAGGGTTGTCTGGTTGGACATAGCATCAAGGATGTTGCATTGGATTTTAATTGCATAGATTAATTGGTAGGAAATGAGACTGTCATGGCTTAAGCTTGAGCACAACAACCTGAACAATGTCTGTGTAATTCTAAGTAGAAACTAAGAATATTTACAGAAGACTGTATCAGTGTAAGGGCTGGAATATTTCCAGGCTGGTAAAGGAATAATTTGTGTTGCAATTCTTATTTATTATAATGAATGCTTGGTAGGGGGAATGCCAATAGTTAACAAGTACTGCGTATTACCATTAAAAGATTGCTTTAGAGATCTCATAAGTGATTTGTGTTGGAGCTTAATAGCATAAAATTGCAGCCATTATTCAGAAACAAATTGAATCACTATAAAACAGCATTGCAAGGACAAGGGTAGCTACATGACAGACCTAGAGGCTACTCCAAAGCTGCCAACATAATTGTCTGAGGAATTTGCCAAAGAGACAGATGCTGCTGACAGAAAATAATGTTCCACTCCCTGGCATTTGGTTATAGCAAACCTAAGATAAACATAAGTGAAAGAGTGTTCTTCATTCCCACACAACGTTATTTCATGTCTACCGAAGGTGAGCACAGTTGTATTTTCCCAATTCTGTCTCAGACAGATTGCCAGAGGAATTCTGCAGCCCTCAGAAGCTGATTTGTGCACAAAAAAAATAACATTTTCAAACTCTGCTATGAATCTAATATGTCACTTGTACTGCAGCACACAGATACTTTTAAAGAATGGCAGCTTGAGAGAAAAAAGTTTTAGTACAATCATAGTGATCTTCTTAACTCTCAAGTTCAGCAAATCAGAATTGATAATGTCATGTTTCTATTTTTATTTTTTTATTTCTTGCAGAATTCCAGAAAGAATTCTCTTGGGTTATACTGTGTAAACCCTGTTGCAGACAAGAAGATAACTTAGAGCAGAAAGTTCTGTTTGCTCTACCACTTAACACTTAAATGATACATCAGGTAATGGGAAACCTGAGCTGGAAACACTAATATAAACTATAGGCCTTCCACCCAAAATCCCATTTCAGAGTGGACCACATCGCCAGTGCACAGTGCCTAAAATGTAAGCTGTTCATCAGCCATTGCACAGCTGATCTGAATCTTCTGAGTTTTTGAAGATCAGAAGGGCAAAGGCTCAGTGTATGTACTAAAGGACTGCTCTGTGTTGAACGTGCAGGCAACATGTTCCTGAGCAAGAGAAAATTGAGCACACTGAGCACATTGACCCACCACAGGCATAGAGCATTGATTAGAAAAAACCCCAGAAGAAGCACTGTTGGAAAGGTACAGGAGGTTGCCTTTAGGCTGGCCTTCTACTGAAGAGTCGAAACCAATGAAGAATTTAAGATAGATTCAAAAGCACAAGTCCTGAGCAGACAGCAGTTTATTTATGTTTTCATTTGAACTATGAGGAAAGGGCAAGGGCAGTAAAATGTCAAATAAAATGCAATGTCTGTTGTTCACATACAGAAAATAATCCTAGTTATCCAAAGACTGTGAGTCTGAAGATCTTGGAGTCATTGTGGTTTGTTTTCTGAAAATATCAGGTAAGTGAACATCAGTGACCAAAACATCAAAAGGGACATCAGGAATTATTAAGAAAGAAATCAAGAACAAAAGAGAAAATTCCATTATGTCACTGTGGAGAACTTTTTTTCTTTCACTGTCTTTAGCACTGTATGCAGGTCTCATCCTCCCATCTCAAAAATCATGTAATAGAACTAAAAAAGAGAGGAAAGCAAAGAAAATGATGAAAGATACGAAAAAGTTGCTGTATGAGGAGAGATTAAAAGACTGTCACTCTTGTTCCTGGGAAAAAAGACAGTAAGATACATGTTTCTAAAATCAGGTTGCATTAGGAAGGTGAACTAAAGGTTTATTATCTAGATTTACTGGAGAACTGAAACAGACAAAGAATTAGGCAGCAGGCTTAGTTGGTATATTTTCATACAAGATATAAAAAACTGTGAAACTCACAAAAAACTGTAAGGTGATTCCTAAGCGAGAGTCTTGAGGTGAGATAAGAGTTGCCATTGGTGTATTCTGCCCTAAGCAGTTTGCTCTGTAAATCCATCAGGGTTCTGCACAGTAATTTGACTCTGGATCTGAGCACTAAAATGGGGAGACAGCTGGCAGCAGCTCAAGGCAGCTGTTCTCTTCCTTCTCTCCCTGCTGCCGGGACAGGTGGCCTCTCAAAATTATCTTGTTTGTTAATAAACATATAATAAAATTGCATCCACTTGGTTACACTTGGCAAAAATGTAATACTTCTGTCAGTCTTCATCAGGCCCCTGCCATTCATGATGTTGCAGTAACTAGGGACTGAGTTGGTGGATGCCTCCTTCAGTACTTCTGCAAAACAGATCAGGTATACTGGACCAAATCCTGCTACTGGTCAAGACTAGCTGAGTCTCTGCACTATTCAAGGCACTGTAGAGAGTTTGGGTTTAGCTTACCCTTTTCTGCTTACTCTTTTGTAGTGTCACCTACGTGTTCATTTCCACTTTGTCGAAGACAACTTAGAATTAGAAAAAAAGAAGTCCATTACTGGACAGTAAGAATTTATCAGTCTCTTAGATTTCATTTGTTAAAATTAAAATAAGAAATCTCTACTAGCTCTTAATAAACATTTGGTCAACTGTTCTTCAGAAATAAAATGAGACAAAATAGAGGAATATGCACTTTATTTCTTCAGCCTCCAAATAGCTGTTAAATTGTTTAGCATGGTTCTTCTAATAACTTCCCTCTGATGGCTCCATTTTATATACCTATAGAAGTTAAATCTAATTAGAGTAGCTGTATAACTGTTTGGCATACATCTCACAAAATCCTTTACCCCCTGCTCTCCTCTGTACTTAATAGTTCCTAATTAACTCTGAAAATAAAATGAAAAGGAATCGACACACATATCAGTTTTCACCCAGACAAACATAGTAGAGGTCTCCACAGAGTACGACTGAAAACCACACTCACAAAGAATGATTCAATTAGTTTATAAAACAGAGAAAATACATTTTTAAAATATGATTTTCACAGAGATCTTCAGGTTCTAAAATATGTCTTTCTGCTTATAAATATCCCATGTAGGTTAGTTTAGGTCAAGACTATTGTACTTTGCATTAAAGATTAAGTTTGTACTTCTTAACTATTGTATTTACATATTCATAACACATTACAGTCTGCTTCAACAGAATACAATTCTCATGGGTTATAAGAACAAAAAAGAAGCAGTGAACAAAGGAGCTCAAATGATATACTGACTACATGAGTAACTATTAACATCTAAGCTTTACAAAAGCTGGGATATTTTTAAGCTAATACAGAATTAGACTCTGTTGCTCAGGATCAAGAAATTGAGAACATACTCCCTGAAGGTGTAGTATCATTGTTAAAACTGCTTTTTCTCCTGCAGATTGCAAGCTTTTGAGGGCAGTGAATATATCTGATATGTGCATAATGGCTTATAGTTTTGGTTAACAATTGAAATGGTCCTAGTAGGCTAGCCTTGGTTAACAGCCAGAGTCCCATCCAGCCACTCCTCTCTACTCATCAGAAAGGGAAAGAAAATAAGAAAAAAACAGTAATGAGAAATCTTATAGGTTGAGATAAAGTCAGAGAGATTACTTATCAATTAGAAATGTGAGTAAAATGGACTGGACTTGGCAAAAACCTAATTTAAATAGATTTGGCCATCGAGAAACAAAAAGACAAACAATGAAGTGAGAACTTACCTCATTCCCCGGCTCAATTTGACTCCATCAGTACTGTCCCCCACCCTGGCAGTGGAGGAGGGATGGGGACAGGGTGATCAGTACACAGCAGTTTCTGCAGCTCCTTCCTCCTCACACGTCTCTCTGCTCTGACGTGTGTTTTTCATGGTCTACTGTGAACACCTGCACCAGAACCATGGAGGACGTCCTCTTCCTCCTCCTCTGACTTCGATGTTCCTACTGTTGTTTTTCACTGTTTTTGTTCCCTCTTCCTTACCTGTGTGGTGTTTTCTGCCCTTTCTTAACTACATTTTCCAGAGATACCACCAGCATGGCTGATGGGCTCAGCTGTGTCCTATGGAGGGTCCATTCGAGCCAGATAGAACCACCTGAAACCAGCCGTGCTGTCACAGGGCAGCCCCTGCTCCTCCCCCCATAGACCACCCCTGCAGCCCTCTACTGCCAACACCTTGCTACAGACATCAAATACAATGGTTAAAGTGGCTCTAGTCCTTGGGCATCCATCTTGTTTGCTGTATTTACAGCTTAGTTGTCCGTGTTGCATCATGTAGCAATTATTTCTCTACATTTTCCTTTTTATTTTAAAGGAGAAATTGAATTAATAGATCTATTTCCTATTGTAATTAAAGGAAAACTGCCTTGAGAGGGAAATACCAGATGCAGACTTTCTAATAGTAATCATTGTATTGGTTTATATACATTTGTTTAAAATTTCACTCAACTTTTAAAATAATCTTCAGACATTTACTGAGTTATAATATTGCAGAATTGTATTTTCTAGCAACGTTTTAATTTTATAACACCTGGGAAAGGTCAGATCCTACCTTATAAACATCCTGTAAGTGTTAATCTGTTCAGTTTTTCTATTCTGTTATGCTACAAAAGACTTTGTAACACAAGAATTCCTGAAAAAGAAGGGGAGGTAGGAGGGTAAGAGGAGGGTGAGCAGGCAGGAAGGAAGGAAGGAGGGAAGGAAGGAAAGGAAAGAGAAAGGGAGAAATTACAAGATGGAAGGAAGAATATAAAATATACTGACATACATACACTTAGAAAATTTAATTCCTCAGGATGTCATATTCATAGCATAATGAACTTTACATATGTAGTGGAAACATATGTAAGGCAGTTTTTCTTGAAATTTCAAGTAAATAAAAATACTAGACATTAATCTGCAGTCTGGTGTGGATTCTGACATTTTTCTACCTTTCTATGAATCCTGTACCTCTTCTGTAGACACCTATATTTAAAACAAAACCCACTATTTTTTTTTTTCATACAATGAACTCTGCAAAGGTAGAATTCCATCAGTATTTTCCATGCAATTCCACATACTCAAAGATAACTGCCCCCTTGATCTTTCTGGTAAAAGTTCAATTTATCATGTTTCTTTTTAAATTCGTGTGAAATAATAATATCTGTGCATCACTTAGTATGAAATTGTATTAGCTAAAATAGTCACTGTGTCATGCTTGGGAATGTTTGTGGCCAGGATGTTTTGCAGTCTGCTTGGTACAGCATTATTCCCTGAAATTCTTTGAAACATTGCATTAAAACAAATGGAAAAAAAAAAAAAAATCCTTGTTTTGTAACATAAACCTTTTTCTTGTTAAAAATAAAAAATACATTTTCTGTCTTTTTCAACTTTTTCAAAATTCAGTTTGTTATGACTACCATATGTCCTCTCCTACTGCTACTCAAAAGAGCGTTTCCTGCAACACAAAAAGCCATGCCTGTCTAACTGGTCAGGTAGAGATGAAGTGAAACTGACTGTACATATCCAGTTAAATGCAAGAAGCAGACAAAAAATATTAAAGGCATGCACAGTGTTTTACACTAGTTGATATTTCACAGGCTGGGTTTAATTTGGAGCCAGGCTCTTATCGGTGACAACCAATGGTAAGACAAGGGGTAATGGGTTCAAACTGGAACACAAGAGGTTCCACTTAAATTTGGGAAGAAACTTCTTCTCAGTGAGGGTGACAGAGCACTGGAACAGGCTGCCCAGGGGGGTTGTGGAGTTTCCTTCTCTGGAGACATTCAAAACCTGCCTGGACACATTCCTGTATAACCTCATCTAAGTGTTCCTGCTCCAGCAGGGGGATTGGACTAGATGATCTTTTGAGGTCCTTTCCAATCCCTAACATTCTGTGATTCTGTGATTCTGTGAATGGCTCCTATGAGATGTTTCTGCTTAGCTCTCCCTCTCACTGTTGTGACTATCATGTTGGCTACAGTTGTCAATCATCATTTGTGTAAAAATTGTTTTCCTATCAACATTATAATAGTTTTTTTGATGTCAACACCGATATCCTGTTTAGGTGAATTTATTAAACTAGCTCAGAAGCAGAAAATATAATCTGAAAATTAAATAACAAAAATCAACTGCTGGTATAATAGGATGAGGCTAGAATAGATTATTTTTCTGAATCAAATATATTTGTGTCCCATACTCATTTTCTTTTCATTTATCCACATCTCAGTTCTGATTACTTATAATATTAACTAAATAATAAATATAATAATCAAAGTGTCACTTGGTAACCATCTTCCTAAAATTTTGAAAACAAAGGTCAGTGTTAGGCTAGGTGTTAAGAGAAATTGAAGTGATATTTTGTCTGTCTACAGAAGCATCAATAATCTTTTTCAGCAATTCAGTGCTTTTTTAACCATCCTAAAATTGTTAAATGGGTCCTACTTTTACTATTATCCTTGGGTAATACTCATGTGGGAAGGAAGTGGTGAGAGTGGACTGAACATGAACAAGGTGATGGCTGGGTTTTGAATGACTTAGCTGCCACTCCATGTTATTCTTTGTGCTCCCTGTAGACCTGATCCAAGTACTACCTTGCAGTACCTTGTTTTCCTGATTCAGTTTCCCTTCAGCAGCTCATTAACAGTTGCAAAAGGGATCTTGTAATAAAAAGATTTTAAAAGCAAACAAACAAACAAACAAACATTATTCAACTGCTCCTCCTATTCATCTCCTATTCATCATTCCACCCCTATATGGTGAAAAGACCTCCCAGATATCTTTCATGTTTCTGCATCAAGCAACTATAAAGAATTGCACAGGGCTTTAAGGGGGAAGGATTCACTACCTCAGTGTCTCATCACACCTCAAGAGGAAATTTTACCCTTACAAGAAGAGTATAGGGTGTTTCTTGTTTTTAATAGTTAAAGTTGGGAAACAAACAAACAAACAAAACCCACACCAAAACAAACAAAAACCCCCACAAAAGTCATAATAATAAAAAAGCCAAAAAAAAGAAACCAAAACGAACAACCCAACAAAAACACCCCCCCCCCCAAAAAAAAAAAAAAAAAAAAAAGGAATCAACACACCTGGTCTGTGTCTGGTAAAACATAAGATAGCCAGAAGACAGACAACTACTTTATCACATACATGTAAAGTTTGATAACTCATGTTTGAGAAATCAGCAAACTACTTTCTCATCTTACAAAAGAGATGGCAGTTTACAAATCATCTTGAACAATTATTAGCACTCACACATCTGTTTCCAAAGCTGAAGAAGTACCATTTTCTACTTGTACAAATTTCAGGAGGAGAACTTTTCACATTTCAATCAGATTTGATAAGAGCCTGAGAACTGGATCACTGGTGCTAGATAAAGGTCTCCAAATCCTCATCTGCCCTATCCTATAATCAGGGAAAAAACACAAAAAGCACTGTGATGAAGTTTTCGGATAATGCATCCTGTTCACATGCATAAACACACACACATGTAGACTTTAAGTGGTAACCTTCTTTTGTTTTGATCAGTATGATAATAAATGCCTTTCTCTGTTTCAGAAAGAAGATTTACTGAGGTATCACTAATAAATTAATCACTCACTAACAGCACACCAGTAAGCCATATGGCTTTGCTGACGAATCACAAAGACAATGTCTTCCCAAAATATATTGACAGTATTCATCGAGAATTTTTGTTGAAGTTGTACAGTGAGTTTGACCTTTCTGAAAGAAAGGAAAAAAAAGATTAATGGTTCAGGTATCTGAGATTCAGGTATGTGAGAGTAAAGATAACAAAATAATACAGTTTGGAAGCAATATAAATGAACAATATAGTAAATTATAATAATGGCAGTCAGCTCATATTTATATAGAGATTTTTTCTTCTTGTTCAAGTAGAAATCACAGTCCTTTCAAACTTTACATAGTTTCTGTATACAAGATTCTTCATCTTTGCCCAGATAATTCACACAGCATAAAAAACAAGACTTTGTGTTAAATAAAATGATAAATAACATACATATAATTATTAATTGAGAAATATAAATAACACATGCCACTTTATAGCCTTATTAATATTTAGTTAACTGGATAATGTAGCTCTCATGTTACAGTTGGTCTGCAAAGTTCCTACCTTTTCATTTTCTATTCTTCATTTGCTTTACTTTTCTTGCCTTTATATCTCCGTTGTTTACACTGTCACAGAAGATTTACATTTTTCTTGTTTCTAGTCCAACCCCACCAACTCCTCTATCTTCCTATTGAAGTCCCAGATTCATATCCCTCTATATCTGCAGAGTTCCTCCAGCTTTCATAGTGAAAACTTCTCCTGGGCATAAGCAAAATTCATTCAAACTGGCAATAGTTATTAATAAAGATATTTTCTGTCTAGTACAACCAGCTCCCTAGAAAAAAGCCAGGTAGTTGTACAGCTTCTGTTATCACCCTGGATGAAAAAAATGGTTTAAATTTTTTTATGTATTTTCTCACATAAAGGTAAGCAAAAAGATACTGAAAAACAAAAGCAAGAAAATTCAAAAGCAAGCAAGCAAAAAAAAAACAAAAACAAAAAAAACCCCACAAACAAACCAAAAAAACCAACAACACACCTCAGGGAGAGTCATGAAAAAGTAAGGAAGTAAAATATTTAGTGTTGGGAGAAAAAATTTAGCATTAGACACGGATAAAATCAGTGATGTTATTTAAAACCTGCCATTTTCTATGGATGTTATTTTTAGTCTAATTAAAGGTACCCATACTTATGCAGTGGATATTAAATCTAACCCAAGCCACAATATCTATTAAAATGAAGCCTCTTGGTAGCTCTTAAAATCATACAATCAAAATATATAATAACAAAGTAAATTCTTCATACCATTTGTTCCATTTAGAGAAATGTTGCCGTTGGTTGTTGGACCTATAGTAATGATCTTTAGACTTCGGGTATCATGAAGTGTTAAGTAGAACATACTAACCTAGTAAATCCCACAAGCAACTTCCTTCAGCTGGGTTCTTGTGATATGTGTTTTCCAGATCTAAAAATTTAGCTTCTGCTGAGTAGTCTTTGCCTTCAATAAAATCTTTATGAAGTGCACAGATTTTCTGGAAAAAATGTCAGTGTAGGAGTATAAAAAAAATATTTTGCATTCTAATTTTGAGTGATCATTTTTAGTTATTTTCTATACATTCCATTCAAAATCAGCTTTGAGGTAAGATAAATTTCAGCAACCTTGAAATAGGCTCCATTTTATATGTTCTGCTAATTCAATAAAGCTAATTAAGTTGGTTCTGCTTTTTGATTCAGTTTACTTGAGTTTAACGCTTATGTTTGGTAAGCAGACGGATAGAGATAAATGGGTCACTGTATTTATAAATGCTTATTATTTCCATTAATATCCATTTTGAATAGTGTAAGTTCTGATTGCAATTAAAATGCTTTTATGCCATTTTAGCAGTGTGGCGTCCTGGTCCAATTTTGGACTCAGGAATGTTCAAAAATGGTTCCAAGAGTGAGATGGTTAAAGACAGAGTAAATTTATTTCATTTTCACACCTAAGGCTACAGCAACAGAGACTAAGGGGGAGAAATTAGGAGGAAAGTTAAGCAAGCATGCAAGAAGATAAGCAAGAGACAGTCACTGCCAGGGATCCAAGCATTGTTTCCTGTGGGGCAGCTCTCAGGTTTCAGGCCTTGGTATCACTGGCAGTTTTGCAGGTCTCAGATCCTGGTAATGCTTGGTAGTTTGAAGGTCTCGTGTCGTGCTGGCATCAGAGTCCAAGTCCCGATAGTGTTAGCAGCGCTCAGGTCCGCCCGTCCCAGGTGACAGTTTTTGGTCCTGGTAGTGGATGGCCACACTTGCCAGTCATAACTTGGTCATTTTATGGCAGTTGGTGGTGGGCAATCACCATCAATTATACTAACAATAAATTCTTAGCTCCAGATATATGATGTGTTCATTTTTGCCTAATGAAAGATTTTGCCATAATTTTGTTGAAACATCTCTTCTTATTGAATCCAATAGTTACATCAAAACTGACATTATACAAAATATAAATTACTTTTAAAAATCTCAGGAAGAAACGATGTTGAGCAAAATTGAAGGATGTCATAAAGAAATACACAACATGCTACGGCTAACAGAATGAGTTGCATGAGAGACAAATTACCCTCACAAAAAATTTTTAGATATTTTGAATTCTGGGGTAGAAGATACAATGACAAATGATATAATGATATAATGACAAAATTTCTTTTTTCTTAATTTCCTAATTTACTAAAGTTCTGCATCATTCCTCTAAATATAATGATAATAGTTTAGGTTCAGATAAACCACAACTGTTATTTTAACTCAGACTCTTAGATGTGCTAGCAAGGGCCCAGGAGTCTATTCTGTGTCATTAAAAACAGATGTCATAGCTACCTTACTAGCTTTGCATCAAACCTACACACATAGATGAAAAAGAGTTTGCAGTTACTTTTTGACAATTCAGATTAGAAATACATCAAACAATCTAAAATTATGTTTTACAACAAGTTATTTCAGTAAATCAAAGTAAGTGCTTTGAAAATGCATTTAAAAACACATTGAGATTTTTACATGGTGATGGAAAACAGTTCTTTTAAAGTAAAATAGCAGTGGAAAGTGCCATTAACTTCATGAAAAGATGACAGCACTGGCCTTTTATCTTAGAAAAACAGCATTGCAACTTGGTCTGGAGGTCTAACTGAACTGAGATGCCACTCAGACAAGCTAATACAAGGCAAAACCAGTCCCAAATTCTAAAATTGGAGGTAAAGAAGATGGAGGTATTGATTTCTGACTACAGGAACTACTTTATTTAGCTTACAAAAAGGCAATTGAAGAAATATGTGATCAGAGCCACCGGAGGGATAAGGAAAATGGATGAAAAGATTAAACCATTTAAGTTTAGGTAAACAAATAAGGGTTTGTATGTGGCAGGCAGGTTCTCCAGGCTCACATTATCATTGTTGTCAAGGGATAGCTGGTTAGGGTTAAACTACAGTTACTTGAGCCTAGGGAGGCATTAAGCTGAAAAATATTTAGTTTCCGGAGTTCAGGTGCATAGTGTCATCTGAAATTCCGTATAGCATCCCAGCTAGCCTCTAGGTACTGCACTGGGGCAGCTGTGTTCTGTAGGTCCTTGTATCACACCTGCTTGCCTTGGTAATTTAAAAACCTAAGTTTCTCTGCAAGGTAATTCAACACTTCTGTTGGTGTATACAGTTTATTCTATTTATCCATGTACTCCATTTCAGAGTACCCCAAATCATTTTCAGTGTACACATTGACTTGGTTCTAAGCAGTCTTAGAGACTTAGCTCACATGAACATCTGTCTATAGGCACCAACATTTATTGTGAACTGGCAGCTGTTTCTCACCTTTCACACTTCTAATTAGCTACAGGAAGAGGGGAGTAAGCTGTCTTCCAGGTTCAGTTCAGTTACTCACACATGAGCATCTAGTGCTGGGTTTGATTTCCTTGGGAATCCTGGTTAGTTTACATCTGTCATACTGAAAGAATATGAGTGGTTCGCTGTGTCCTTTAGCATGTCCTAGGACTAGTTGGATGGCACAGGACATCTCAAAGGCCAGAAGAAGTCTACATATAAGCAAATGAATCAAATCTTCTGTATCTACTTAAGATATGAAAAGAAGCATTAGACTTTCTGCAGTCACTGGTCCCAAAAAATAGAAAACCTGACTTCCACATTTTTAAAATCTTTTTAACTATAGGAATATCAGGAATATATTCCTTTACTCCCTCCCTGATCTTGTTATGCTTCCATTTGTAAGGAAGCTAGAGCAGGAATAATTAATCATGTTCAGTAAATATTAATGACCAAAAGTAATGCTATGATTTGATATTATGCAGCTTATTAGACTGGGAAAAAAAGGTTCAAGGAAGTAAAGTTCTTCCTAATTACGAAAGCTATCATTATTTAATGGGTTTTCAGTGATGTCAGGAATACTATACTCTCTCTTCTTAATAAATTTGAAAAAAAGGTCATTAAAAATGTTCAAAATCTGGAACAGCAAATTTTTATATGATATCTATTTGAATAAAAACTACCTACATGTATTTCAAGCTCTATGTCATGGTGAAATGTTTTTAATTGGCAATTGTAGGTAAACATCTGAATAAAAAATAAGGTACCACTGAAAATGTTATTATATATTATTATATGTCGTAATTTAACCCTAACCAGGAACTAAAGCACCACACAGCTGCTTGTTCACTCTCAGGATGGGGGGTAAACTGAAAAAGTAAAGGTGTAAAAAGGTTGGAAAGGGTTATATGCTACTTACTAGAAAGAAATCTGTGGATCATGTTATTCTGGTTAATAAAAATGTTCCTTTTATTCAAGTGTCTGGCACAACTGGTACAAAACAGAACCTCTCTGAATCTGAGACCAGAGTTTCAGAATCTTGGGTTTGTTTGTTTTGTTTATTTTTCTTTGGTTTTGTTTTTATAAACAAAAGTTGCTGGACCTATAAGTAGCCAGTAATAATGCTGCTACTGGTATTTGAACATTCCTAAATCTGTAACTGTTGCTCTGAACAAGGTGAAATGCCATACTTGCCTGTTAATTTGGAACCCAGCAATGAGAATTTACGTGTTAATCTTGACAGTTCATTGATTGTGACACCAGGCATGAAGGTGCTGGAAGATCTCAGAACATCTGCAGTGACTGACAACTCATTCTGACACAGTCATCAGAGAAGAGCTTGGTAGCAAAACCTTCTCTTGCCACTCTGCAGCTAGGGCAGAAGCTGATTAACTCAATTTGCGTGGAGTGTGAGTAACTCAGTAAAATGTGTTGGTACATTAAGATCTCAATGAAAGACGGGTTGGAAGTTTCATAATTCTCTTTTCTAATGTAAAGGCTGGTTATCTCTGTAATGTGTTATGCAAAAAGCAGACATTTGGCATTTTCAGTTCATAAATGAAATAATTTCTTACATCACATGCACAATACAATGCTAACAGGAGTTTTGCCTTAAAGTTCTGTGAGAGTTCTCAACGTTGAGAAGGCAAACATATTTGATTATTAAATATCAATGTCAACATAATGTACATTAGACTAATTAATACAATAAAGTATATATGTTATGCCATACTATATAAAATAGCATATGGACACATATTCACACACTTACCATACACACAAATATATTTTAGATCTATACATACAAATATATTTTAGATCTAAGTGTATGTACATACATACAAAGAGACTTCATATAGAGCTTTTAGATTCAGTGTAATTTATTTTTAATATTTTTGCTAGCAGGAGCAAAAGCCAATTTAAAAAGCACCTATTGATCTATTACTTTCTATCTCTTTGGATGCCTAGTCTCATTGCAGTAGCACTTATATATGCTTGTCTATACAAACTTTGTGATAAAATGTGTATGAAATTAGAAGATACACTACAAATCAGAAATACAGTTTTAGGGATTAGGAATAAAGAATACTTAATAAACTACTAATGTATCAGATTGTTCATACCTGGAGGCAATTTTGTTTATGCTGTCAAGAAAGCAAATTATTCTGATTCCTGTATTTTTAGAAAAAATTCATTTATTGTGATTATTTGGTCAGACATAAATTCAAAAATATACCACAAGACTATAGAAATACTAGAAAACTTTTATATAAAACTGGTAAAAATGGCTCTGAATACCACGTATCGCCTTTGCATCATTCTTTTCTTATGAGACACATTGTGAAATAAGTCACAGTTTTAGCCTGATGCAGAAAGGAAGCTTATTCCTCCAGAATGTTTGCCTGAAGTTTAGAGTTAGAGAAATTATTCTTAATATTTACACTAACATAACATTTATAGCATTTTATATTAATGCAAAAAGATTGAGACTTAGATTTACAGTATTTATAAGCCTTTGGCTTTATGTAGTTTAAAAAGTTGTCTATATCTTCAAGGCTTCCCCTTTTGGATACTACAGGGTCGAAATAAAGGTAAATGAAAGTTTATGACTGTCTAAATGTATGGACAGAAAGAGAGGGAAGAGACTTAGAGTGCAACTGCTTTCTGAGCCCATGCTCAGAGCCCCTACACATATATGGTAAGAAAGTAGTGTATAGATGACCTAATTGACAAGATGTAGGAGATTGTTATGGCTGGATTATGCTCACTCATGTTTGCATAACTGCATCTAACTTTCTTGTCTCAGTGTCCTAAAACAATCACTGACAATTAAGTCAACAAAATTTCAAGAATGACTCATCTTACCCTGAATTAGACACTAAAAAAAAGGTCACATAAATAGTGTGATGAATAATGTCTGTTTTCTTCCATTAACAAGTAATGGAACTTCAAATCAACTGCTTCATATGTAGAAGTAAGAATTTTAGATGTCTAAAGCTAAGTATCACAATTCCATTTAAAAAACATGAAAGAACACGATGTACAAACTGTAATCACAGACAAAAATGGTGCCTTAGTATCTGAAACACCTTGGCCATTATAGGTTTCCACTGTTTATACAAATCCCATTCTAACCTAATTGACTAAATGGTGCTAAAGGGTAATTATTGTTTGTAGTGTACCTAAATCAGAGTAACATTAGTAATGATAACAACAATTTCTTTTTATTTCAAACGTTGACTCTTCAAGGAAGAA
This sequence comes from Nesoenas mayeri, assembly GCF_963082525.1. NCBI lineage: Eukaryota > Metazoa > Chordata > Aves > Columbiformes > Columbidae > Nesoenas > Nesoenas mayeri. The sequence continues at coordinate 19,510,323 of NC_137541.1, forward strand.
AGCAGCAAAATTTTTTTTTTTATTTCCCTAGTGAAAACTGGAACATTTTAAATGTTTTTTGATTTACAGTTATTTAAAATGTATATTTTATGCTTTCTTCAGGAAAAAAAAAAAAAAAAAAAACTCCAAAAAGAAACTCAAAGTTTGTTTTCTTGATAGTTTCTGTGTTATACGAAAGCTGAAGGTCTAATGTAGTAAATGGGCTTCCTACTAAGCAGTAAACTCTATCCGTGTATGATAGTTTGCAGCAGCCTGGTATCTGGACCTATGCTTCTAGTTTGACTTTTCATTTTAAATTAAAGTATTAATTTAAATCATGAAGAAGAGAAGATTTGCAGACCTAAGCAATCATTATCAACCACAACATATTTTGAAAGATTGGCAATGCCATCAGCCATCCCTTGTGAAGAGTAATTTATTAGTTGTAATTATTATTCAGCCAGGCACTTTCAGGTTGCTCTATCATGAGTATATTCTTTGACCTAGGACATGACTGTTAAATCTGCAAGTCAGTATTAGGGAAGATGTCCACTTACAGCATCGTTGAAATGTATGAGCATAGCTGCCTGTGCATGACTCTGAAAGCTTAATCAGTTTCAGTAAATCTCTTACATTCAATTATGGGTCAGTATGTGCTATTTCTATTGACCTCCTTATTGGAGAAAGCAATTAAAGTAGGTACATTTGTCCAGTTCACAGTACTGCACCATTAGCAGTTAGAGTGAAGGTTGTGGGAAAATATAACAGAAATGGGCAAATAATTTGGATAATTCAAGACACAAATAGGGCAAATTTATACAGTAAATTGTAATTATATTGTAGTGAAGAAAAAACTATACATTATGTAATTGCCTACACCACTTGTGTGCTGTACTTAAATTCCCTGACTTTGAGAAGCAGGACAGTTTACTGCAAGTAATGGAAAGCATTTGCTAGGGTGAGTTGAAGTTTTATTTTACACATTCTTGATGGACCTCCTGTTGAGTCTGAAAACCAGCTGTCAACAGAAAGGCATGGATTCATAAAACATACACTCACAAGGGCAGAACAGTAGATAGAAGCACAGAGGGGTGCATGCTGCGTTTCCAAAGCTATGTGAAGCGCCAACCACCACCATGCAAATTAGTATGGTATTGGCAGGTAAAAGTTTCCAGTCGGCTATCGATTAATGGAAACATCCATGGGAAGAACTAAAGGGATCACCTGGCATTACTGAAAATATCTACATGGAACTGGGGCTAGAGGCTGCAGAAAGGAAATTTTATGAGGAAAGAGTAAAAGAACTCATGACAAAGTATAAATGGGTAATAATGTAGAGCTGTAACTACTCTGTAACACAGCAGAATTTTAAAAGGAGTCACAGCAGCCTGACCAGAATAAAAATCTGCTTTTGACTGCATCTAACACATTAAAAAAATGAGTTAAGAAAGAGAAGTGGGAGTAAATCTGAGCTAATGGACTAGACTGATTTACCAAGTTCTTTGGAAGCATCAATGAGGACAGTGATAAAAAGGCAATGCAACACCATTCTGAGATCTGCTACAATGAGCAGCACATCTTCAGTCATGAAGGGCAATTGGATTCTTGCTTGACACATGGCTTGCACAGGGTAACATTCATTCCAGCTTCTCAACAGAATATTAGTTACTTTCAGACATACCATTACCTTTACTGATGTTATTATTATTAAATTATTTTACATGTTTATAAACACAATAAATAAGCCTCTCCTCAGGCACCTTAAAGCCACAGGCATTAGAAATCTTGTGAGCCTTAACCTTTTGAGTGAGACATTTTATGCTTACATATTTTAACAGAAAATTCAGCAGCGTCTGGTTTAAATGAAATAATGTAAAATAGTAGAGTATTTCAGAAAAATATAAGGGGATGAACTATGTCTTCAGAATATGCCTTCAAACCTTCAAAGATTTAGTCCACCACTCTTATCTCATTAGATTAAAGCAGAAAATAATAATTTTCACAGTTCAAAATTTTTCATATTAATTCCACATAGTAGTGTTTCCAGGACATACTGTCTAATTGTTTTGTTTCCCAAAGATTTTATATTATTGTCATAAGACTTGTTTTGCAAAACACCATCGGATGCTCCTGTTGTAAATGTAGTTCTAAACACCATATAAATATCAGGGTATGAAGACTAGGAATTCTACCTACTTTTTCCTGGTAGAGTAAGAAGGCCACAGCAGATTAATCTTTTCTTGCCAGTGATGCATGCAATACATAGAGGCTACTTCTGCATATTATTCAAATAGTATGCATGTAGTTCCAAATTTTAAGTAGATACCTTATAGATAAACTAAAGCATCATTAATTTAATTGATTGCTGTGGAAACTGACTGTGTGAGAAAAATATTTCAAAACTGTGATAAAAGTAATTATTTTGTTCCATGGTACCTTAAACATTTTAGAGATATTATGTGACTATAGAGCTAAATAAGTTATATATATATGTATATATATATTTAAATACATTTTTTTCTTTTCCCCCAAGAGTTACTATACCTGTGTACAAATTAATTTGAATATTCTAATAAATAACTCCAGGATATTTCACTCACTCAGCAGAGAATGAGCTGACTACCTTAATGTACTTGTAAAGAAGGCAGAATTGTGCATGCATCAGGAGTTTGAAAACCAAGTTATTCTGACCGTTTTACAAACAAAAGAAACCTTAGAAAAGACAGTGATGACACCTGCTTATGTAGGAGTTTTTTAAACTACCATGAATGTTAAATACATACAGTCAGGAAATTACATGAAATAAGGAAACAAATCATGTTCAGATTTTCAAAATGTGGGTGTCTAGTCACTATCTTGCTGTTTCATTCTCATTCAAATCAGAGCATGTCACATGCCAAAATTTCTGAGAACTTCAATTTTAGTAGTTCAATATGAATTCTTACCTGAATGAGGGGATGCTGATTGCATGAACAAAGACTTCTGTGTTTCACAGGACATTCATTGCAAAGGCGAAAGAGTGGTGTTTATATCTCATTCTCTGATATTCTACCAGAGCCTACTGGCCTTGATTTGCAGCCAGGAATCTCTAGCAGTCCTTTTGTCAGAAACTGCAATGAAACAGTAGATTCCTGAAAGGGTTGATTTGGCATTGACATAAAAAAAAAAAAAAAAATCTTACGCTTTTCAATGGACTGTAAACTAGCAGATGGAGTGACCTGCTAAACCAGGAGCTGAATCATCTGCATATTCAAAATATTTCTATGGAAGTGGGCAAAATTTAATGAAATATAACAAGGGTAAGTGTAGAGTATTTTATCTGGGCAAGAACATCCCCAGGTTCCAGTATAAGTTGAGGAATGACCTGTTGGAGAGCACTGTAGGGGAAAGGGACCTGGCCGACCTGGTGGACAGCAGGACAACCATGAGCCAGCACTGTGCCCTTGTGGCCAGGATGGCCAATGGCATCCTGGGGCATATTAGAAGCAGGGTGGTTAGTAGGTTGAGAGAGGTTCTCCTCCCCCTCTACTCTGCCCTGGTGAGACCGCGTCTGGAACATTGTGTCCAGTTCTGGGCCCCTCAGTTCAGGAAGGACATGGAACTGCTAGAGTCCAGCGGAGGGCAACAAAGATGATTAAGGGAGTAGAGCATCTCCTTTATGAGGAAAGACTGAGGGAGCTGGGTCTCTTTAGCTTAGAGAAGAGGAGACTGAGAAGTGACCTCATTCATGTTTATGAATATATAAAGGGTGAGTGTCAGAAAGGTGGAGCCAGGCTCTTCTTGGTGACAACCAATGACAGGACCAGGAGCAATGGGTGTAATCTGGAACACAGGAGGTTCTGCTTAAATATGAGAAGAAACTTGTTCAGAATGAGGGTAACAGAGCACTGGAACAGGCTGCCCAGGGTGGTTGTGGAGTCTCCTACTCTGGAGACATTCAAAACCTGCCTGAACACCTTCCTGTGTAACCTCATCTAGGTGTTCCTGCTCCGGCAGGGGGATTGGATGAGATGACCTGTCAAAAGTCCCTTCCAATCCTTAACATTCTGTGATTCTGTGATTTTGTGACTACTTAAGAAACCGAGCTAGCTGTTGTTGATGGTTTAATTGAAATATGAGGTTCTATACAGCATTGGTTCCTCTGGGTCAAAACCAACTTCTTGTTTATTAACTGAGGTTATCTACTTTTTTTCCAGAAAAGCATTGAAGGGAACTGAAAAGGCCTGACAGAAACATTCTAAGAGTCAAGGCTCCCCGGGGAAAAAAAGGAATGAAACCAAAATTTTGGAAATTATTCTTAAAAAATGGCCCTCAGTCTGATGTTGTCACCCTCAAAATACTCTCTCAGATGCAACCTAACTTTGGCAGCTCCCAAAATTTCTGAAAGAGATTAATTTTTCCCAAGCAGCTGAATTTCCACTGCTGATCCATGCAGGTTAAATAGCTGAAGGAATTCAGGTATAACAAACAGAAGCAGAGTTGTCCATAATTTATATCTACTTATGGTAATACAAACCCTGAAATCACATGAAAATTATTTGCCTGAAAATAGAAAAGTGAGCAATCATTTCAGTTCAACTTCTGATGCAGACATGTCACTCAAAATGACTTCACATTTGACATCACCTGACAGCTTTTATTGGCAATTTGACACCCTTAAAAATGATCACTTCAACTTATGGTTTAGGCTCATCAGAGGGGAAATCTCTTCATAGCTCTGACTTAGATCATCTGAGCTCTGAATGTTGCAGGGACATCAGAGGAATTACACTTCAAGGTTATAAACACAGACCTTCAAGGTTATAGCTATAGACACATATATTCAAAGATCTATAAAGAGAATTACAGTGCATATGAGATATCCATTCAAATGTGATCACATCAAATAATATAAACAGTATACACCTTGAAGTGAACTCAGTAGTATTTTGCTGTTTAATAAAATCGTTCATACATCATTATTTTGATTTGTCTCTACTTTGTGATGTTAGATAAATTGACTTCTTTATTCAGGTGCATAGTACCGTGACATATTAAACCTGGTTTTGACATTTATAGAAAGAATAATGAAAATTCATGGATAGGAAATATCGTATCTTTCATGCTTATTTAGAGTGAAGCACCATGTGTGAATTGTTGTTCTACTACATTCACCTTTCACTTCATGTGTTACAAATATTACAGGAGACAGATATTTTCACACATTAATTAGCAATTAAAAACCTTATAAATAAAGTCAATTCATAAAGACATGTCTTATTAAAATGCAAACTATTATTACAGATGACTTTTAAATAAGAAATGCACAGAAATGCTGAAGACTGACTACTAACCATGCAAGAACATCTTCAAAAACAATTTGTTGAATATTAATGAACTGAAAATGTCATTTCTGGTCCAATTACTGCAAGTAATTAGTTTTTTTTTAATTATGGAGGAAATGGAATTTTAATAAGGTCAATTTTACAATTACAGTTTTGAAAAAAAACCCCTAATTGTATTGTCATCATCTTATATAAAAAAATGGAATCAACTCAATAACATCTGTTGAATGTAATGTAAATAAGGAAGAAATTACTGTGTTAAGTCAGTAGGAAGTGACATTTTAAGGCTTTTTTTTTTTTTAATGGAAAATAAAATATTTTAGTTCTGTAACTATTAGTTATAGTAACAAAAAAACTGATGCCATTACATTCAAAAACATTTTTATATGAATTATTAAAATCAATAACATTAAACTTTTGAAATATTTACTGTGTAACAGTTAAGATTACTAAAATCAAAATAATTAATAACTTGAAGACAGATAGCACTTTTTACTAACATGTGTTATACCTGCATTTTTTTAAAAAAAAGGTCAGTCCTTTGTAATAAGACCATAATTTAGTCAAGATTGATTCATATTTTGAGCTTTTAAAACTCACAATATCTTTATACACATTGGTGTTTTGTATTTATATTTGAGAAAATATATCCTTATTGAGTTCTTTGATGTAACTTTAAAATTTGATTGGAATTCAAGTAATTTTCACCTTCACATAGAGTGTGAATTTTCTTGAAAACATATAAAATTGCATTAAGCTAGCCCAGGTGCAGCTAGTATTGCCATTACAAGATAAATTTTCCTAATCATGTACAATACCTGCTCTCATAAACTAGCAAATGCAGACCAACTGTTATACATGCAAAAAGAAATATAGGTCCACGTATTTTTGTTGTATGAAACTGATCATTCTGTGAAAGGGATTAATACCTGGGCAAAATATCAGTAAAGACAAGCCCTAGGATTTGCAAATTTTCCTTGAAAATTTTCTTATAGAAAATAATCAGGGGAAGAAATCTATTTAAGCTGTAGTATTGTTTAAAAAAAAAAAAAAGAAAAAAATTCAAAAATGTATAGAATTTGCTTGAAAAGAATCTCTGAATCTCTGTATTACTAAAAGCAGAAAACTGTAATCCACACATAGAAAAATCTCCTTCCATTGTATCATCTAGACTGCATTTTAATTAATTCCTTATGGAAATATCAAATTAAAAAGTATCATAAGACTTGTTATCTGGCAAAATATATTACACCCATCCCTTGTACTTCTTTTAGACAAAAAGTGGCCTTTTTTTGTTGTTTTATTTTGGGTTTTTTTTAATAATTCTAAAGAGATGACTACAAGGTCACAGAGTAATACGTCAGCATTTCTCTTTAATAAATAAAGGCAATGGATTAAGAAACAGGTCTAAGAATCAGTAGCACATAATCCCAGGATTATGTTCAAAATTTGTCTTGCAAAGATAGCATTTTAATTAGAGACTAGACATAGGTAAACAATAAATTAACCAAAATAATTTTCTAATCTCTGTGTGTGTGTGCGCATCTGATATCCACAGTCAGTTTATCCAATCTGATGAGTTCCTTATTAAAATGAGGACAAGGTGTTTTCTCATTTATAGCTTTGATGTCCTCTAACCATAAAAGAGAACAAAGAAGCAGCAACAGCATCCTACCACAACTTGAAACTTCTTGTTCTCCACAAGTTCAGCTGGGTATGAGACATTTCTGTATCACAGATTTCTGGTTTTGTAACTGAAGTCCAACTACATTTCTAAGTTTAAATATATATCACACTTTTCATTTATCAGATATTATAAGAAACTTCAGAGAAACTGACAGCTGATACTGCTTACCTGTTGAAGTTCCACTTTCTAAACAAAAATCTACATGCCTTTTTAGTGTACGGTCAGTTATGTTTGACAATAAAATAGCAAAAAGCAGGATTTTTATTTTTTTTTTTTTAATGTTGATTACTTTTTTCCATTAGAATAAGATGGAACCAGAAACACATCCAGATTTCTCCCCAGTGACACCTGATGTGTCAGAGAGACAGAAGCCTACTAAAGATATGGCCTGTCTGTGATTATTAATTAGAGCATGTTCCAACCAGAGTTGGATACTTGATACTATATTGATACCATATTGATACCAATTTGATACCATATTAAATTAAGAGAAGATAATAATTTTTAGGTGTCCAGAAAACAAAATAATAATAAAAAATCTTTATGAAAAAGTAGAGATTACAGGCAGGTTTTTGTGCCCTTTTAGTCTCGGGGAAAAAGAGTACTATTGCTTATAGTAGGTTCTGAGACCCCAGGTTTTCTATGCATTTGTGCTGCTTGGATGCTTTTGTAGCTTATCATAGCAATCATTCAATGGTCAAATGACTATTGTTTAATTTATTTTAATTTTTGCTTGTGTTCATATAACTGATATAATTTTGGGATATGCATACCTATGTATGTATGTGTGTATTTATTTGTCACAGACAGTTCATTCTACACCAAAAAAATACTTATTGCTATTTTTATTTAGGTATGCATATACATGTATGTATACATAGTTATGTATACAGATACATTCATTCTGTGTAGAATGAATTGTCCATGACCTTAGAATAAAATGTAGCATAGAGCTGTAAAGGCATAGGATGTTCTCAAAGGCCTTGAAAACACTGTCACTGGTTAATATAGAGCACCCCTGTAAACAAGCCATAATTTACTGGTCAGTTATTGGCCACAAAAGGAGCAAAGTCTTGGGAGATGGGTAAAACCTGTTTGGAGAAAGGAACACAGAGAACGAAGAATAAGAGTCCAATGTAAGTGAAACACATCATAGTAAATTTAAATTCCAAGCAGTGAAGAAAGTGCAAGGTTTTAAGTATGTCAATAAACATTGAAAAGAAGATCTCAAGGGAAAGGAATGAAATCATCAGCATCTGCATCATACCTCCAGCAGAGAACTTATGAAACTGATGGCTCCCATGAATACCTCCCCATGCACAGAGACTGAAGGCGCCACCTCCACATCCCACCTTTAGGAGTCAGAAGGCCCAAAGAAAGATGGGCACAACATAAAAGGGGCAGATAGTAGGCATGTTTTGCATTTATCATTTTAACTACATATTATTTCAACTGTTAATGTCATTGTAACTCTAATAATAATAAGATTTTCATGTCAAGACTCCAGTCAGGAGTGCAATGAGCATTAATCACACACTAGATTGCATTCACAAGAGAGTAGACAGCAGACTGAGAAAGTGATTGGTTCAACAGTCTGGATCCTTTGTACAGCTTTGGAAATTTTCTGTCCAGTAGAAGAGAGATGTTGAAAAAAAAAGAGAGAGACAGTTTGGGATATATGGCTTATGAGATGATGCTGAGGGAATTTAATTTGTTTAGCATGAAGAAAAGGCTGCTAACAGGGGATCTAACTGTAATTTTCCACTACCTGAATGGGGCTGTAGAGAAGGTGGAACCAGACAGAGACAGGCACGCAGCAGGTCAAGAAACCATGATCACAAGTTGCAGTAAGGGAAATTCAGACTCAATATTACTATATTATTCTTCACGGTTACAGTGGTTAAGCGCTGGAAGACATTGCCCAGAGAGCCTGCGTATCCTCTATCTTTGGAGATATTTCAAGGCCCTGAGTAACCTGATCTAAATGTGAAGCTAACACTGTTTCAAGCACAGGTTTGGACTAGACAACCCTCAGAAGTACTTTCCAACCTAAACTCCAAGGAAAAGACACAAGTTCAACTAAAATGTATCTATTGTAGTAGTCGTATATAGCTTTATTTCGGATAATACAAACCGATAACTGAACTATTAGAATCCAGTCCTTTCCCCGAGAACTAACTTGTCTAAGAACTATCCACTGAATATCAATTTAAAAGTATTGACCATTTTAATTTGCCAATAAGACACAGAGGTATTCTGGGTCATAATCAGACTGTTCTTTATTGTTTATATCTCATGTTTAAATTTCAGAGAACATGATTAATTTCCTCTGTCCAAAGCTTCCAGACACTTAAATTATTTTCCATAATATGAAATTTCACTGTAGACAAATAACTTGAGCTTTTCCAGTCTAGTTGATTTTTTAAAGATCTGATGAGATATTCCTCTCTTGTAAAATAATACTGTGATCAGGGAAAGTTAGGTGCACAAGATACAGAAGACCACATGATCTTGCATAATAATGATGGAAAAACTTTTATGAAGCCAGTGTTTAAACTACAACAGTCTAAAAAAGATTTGTGATTGTTTTTAATTTAATATAAAAGTTGACGTTACTTTTATACAAACATGTTGATTTGACTGTGAAAGAGTGTACAGGTCTCCAATATACTAATTTGTGATGTGTGAAGTTACTTTAAGCGTCATAAACCTGAACATGCATACATGCTAGTTCAAGCAGTCGCATGCAAAGCAAGGTGGCTAGTGTTGCTTTAGTTTAACTCATGATGGCTGATGTGAGACTAGTGCTGTGATGCTTTGGTAAAAAAACTATTGTATCTATACTTTGTGTTAGACCAGGGTGCTAGACATGAAAAATTAAAAGACTATTCTGGAAAGAACCCTGGTCCAGTCAGACATGGAAATTTTGTAGTGTTTGCAAATGTCAAACTGTCTTTCTAATAACGAACCTTATTTCTTACTGGCAAAAATGTGTTGATTGTAATGGTTCCAATTTTGATTAATAGAGAAGTGTTTTAGTGTAATTATAACGATTTAAAATTCACAATCCAAAACTGCAATTTCTTTTGCACCAATCTGATAATTTGTAAATGCTAAAGGCACTGAAGTCTATGGTTGAACCTTCCTAGAGGACTTCTGTGACATGGGATTACTTTATCTTTGGAAATATGTCAATTTTTCCTTAAGCTATACAGTATAAACTAATTAACAGTCATTGCTACTGTTAAATTCTAGTGATAACTCTCCATTATCTCATAGGGTCAAGATAAGTAAAGCACAGATAGTAATTGTGTTAATGGCATTGTTTCAGGCTGCACTTGTAATTAAACTTAAAACAGTGTCTGAAAACGTTTACAATGATTAAAATAATATTTGATCTAGAGTTTCAGTTTATGAAGATTTTCAGATGAAATCGTATTTCCTTGAGATTTAATTATAATGCGTATGCATATTCATATCTCTTCCTAAATATATTCGTACAAAAAAATCCACTGAGATACACAGTATTCTTTTCTTTATCAGGGAACATTTTACAGCATAAGCAGCAGCTGCTAGTAGTACAAATGCAAAACAGAACTAATATTGTATAGTTACAGGGTTATCTCCCTCATACATAAAAGCAATATATACAGCAATAGCAAATATCACACTGAAATTAATTTTAAATTTGTACATCTAGATTTACATCTTTAAGCATGACACTGGGGGAAAAGAGAAAAGTTAGAGCTAATATATGACCTTGAGAAAGATTTTTTTTACTCACTCAACTAATACCAAGTCCCTTGATAAAATCTTTAATGTGTTAAATTAATGTATATATTCTCACATTTTGTATCTCAGAATGGATACAGGTTCCTGAGGCACGGAGTATCCTTCAGTGCCTCTGATTATCTGAGTACCCAGGAAGGACAAAAAAAAAAAACCCCTATATCGTGAATGGGGAAAGAAAACTGGTATTAGGTTTCAAAACAACTGAAATCCAATTCATCTCTGCATTTAGATATCTGAGTGAAGGGTATAGGTTACAACCTTTGTTAATTCAGTATGTTTCACTCAGAATTCTCATCTAAGCCTAAGATCTTCAGCTTCTTGTTAGAAGGGGTGATAAGAGTTCACATTCAATTTTTTAATTTCATTTTTTAAAAATCTACATAAAGACAGCCTACTCCCCTTTTGTTTTGCTTTCATGTGTTTTGGAATGTGACTAAGAAGAGGAACAGCTAATTCAAGCCCATTTCTTTCAGGAAGAGATGGCAGAGAATCGCCAGAATTTTTTCTGGTGAAACTAGTGAAACACTCAATACAGTAAGCACAGAGGACAAAGTATAGGCTAGTTTAAGCACCCACCACATATCCAAGTCCACCTTCTCTGACATTTTTAAATCTGGTGCACAAACTTCACAAATAAAAGGCTTTAACAAAATCAACCAACCAAACAAAAAAGCATGGTTTCCTTGCTTCCTGCCTTATTTTCTTTTCCTACAAGAAACTGACAGAAATATTAAACTAGCGATAGGAATTAGAAATGCTTTCTTCAGCTACTAGATGGAATTTCTCTTTAGCCTAAAAAAATGGAAGGGAATGCTCATTCAGACACAAAAGCAGACAATATCTTTAGAGTTAAATATAACCTTATAAATTAATTCTAGTATGTTATGTTGTCTCATTACTACAAATCTACACTTTTAAATAAACATATTTTCCCCAGGGCCTAATATAGTGGGAAAGTTAAATCTAAGTAACACAAAAAGGCATTCATGCCATCTCTTAAATAGTAAAAATCATTAAAAGTAGAATATTAGGACACCATTATCTGTTGAAGAAGCCTAGTTTATGGAAGGCTCCTAATTTAGGTCATAAAATTAAGCAAGATGAATCCTCTAAAATGCTATCTAAATAAATTTTCAAAGTGCTAAACATTTATTCTCTCTTAAAAGGTTTGTGTTTTCCCCCTCCCCCCCTTATTAGCCTATTAGAAGATATCTTAAAGGTAAATGTGTATCTTTCACATTGCTTAATTGCTCTACTAATATAAAATATGTAAATCTAGAACAAAAGAAAACTGAAAAAACTAAAAGGTTGAAAGCTTCTCCACTGAAAAGCAAAGGAAGACTGACAATAGTGAAGCCAATAGAGAGCTAGAAGAACATAGAAAATTAAGGGAAAACACTTAAATAGTGTGAATGTAATTTGAGAACATTGCTTTTTCTATACCTGTGGTTTTTCTCTCTTTTCATTAACTCTTACCTTTGGACCACAGAACACGAACCTTTTAATTTTTACATTTCACTATTTTATCTATTCTTTTTACCTAATCTGGATACATATCCCAAATTTTCTAAAATAAGTAGCTGCTGAAGAAAAGTGAGTATGCTAATAAATAATAAGTTTTAAGTACCAAATAAATCCTATAGACAGAACTTGGTTTACTATCTACTCCACTCGCTATCCTTTACGTTAATAGTCTGACCAGCATGGCTAGTGTTTTCAGTTGACATCTAAAGTTCATCATAAAGAGCCAGATAAACTCTGGTCTACTATTAAAGTTGTGGTGTTCATTTGGGAAATGATAGACAGTCATTTTTAAAATAATGTTGTTGCTTTTTTTAATAGTGAATAATATGTTATATTGTTACAAATGTTGCTCATCATTGGTATTGAACTGACAAATAAAAGCCATCTTAATGGAGCTGGATCCTGTTATAATGCAGAAACACAGAATAAAAAGACAATGCCTGATCCTTGCCTGTGCCCTAAATAACTCAATGTATACTTCTTCCTGAGGATTTATTATCCTTAAAGCATAAATGATAATGAGTTATTTGATTAGAAGTTTTACAAAGCAGACAATATAATTCTCCTTTGTTTTTCCACATTGAACTACTTAATTGAAGACAATGCTAAAATGATGCAAATCAAAGGAATACTTCATTGTAACAGTCACTACACTACTACTGATAAAGTTCCATTTTGCCTAAAAATATTTGTTATTTGATAAATCTCACTGGCATAATTTGGTCAAAATACCAACCAACTACAATTGCTAAATTCAGTACAGAACCAAAAAGTAATTGTTTTGAATGCTAACTGTTTCACAGATACAGTTAAGGTTACTGTAAAATCATAGACAGGAAATGAATTTCATAATGAAGTATGCCATAAAAGAAAAACCAGTATAGAATGTAGTGTATAATAGATGGCAATATTAACCTAGTGAAGAGACTTCCAAAGACTTGCTAAGTGCCTAGGAGTAGCATCCTAGTTGTTTGTTTTAACTAACTCTTTCAATGCATGAGCTTGTGTTACTGCAGTGATTAATTCTGAATTAACATTAAGCTGTAAATACATGACATTGAATTATACTCCAGTTGGAATGATATCAGTAATAGATGTCTAAGCTGCACTAAATTCATATTAAGGTTTTACCATCTGAGTACTGTCAGTGAGAAGCTGATTTTAAAAACATTCAATTTAAAACCAATTTACTTATTAACTGAATTACTCAAAAATTTGACTAACAGAAGAATTTTGTTCAAACAGCAGGTCAGTGTAAAAAGATTGCCAGAGTCATGACCATTTTTCTCCCAGTAAATTTTAAGCTGTCAACGTCTTCCAAAGCACATTCCAAAAATTGGAATTACTCCAGAATACTCACAGTATTTTGGAAAAACAACTACTTTGACCTACTGAAAGACTGTTGTTCTATTTTCTGTCTACCAGGACCCTTAGTTTCTTATGTGTTAAGCTGCTTTTCATCCAGACTGTATTTTTGGATAGGTTAATCAGATCAAAGTGTAGGATTTTTCAGGTGTCTCCACTGAACTTTGTGAGGTTTCTGTGAGCTATACCTTGCTATGTTATTCTGCTAGCTACTCTTTTCTGTATTATTGACCTGTTATATAATCCCACCTCATGCTAGGGTGGTGGTTTGATTGTTTGGTGGGGTTTTTTGTGAGTTTTTTCCTTTAGTTTGGGACTTTTTGTTGCTCGTTGTTGTTGGCTGGTTGGTTGTTTTTCTTGGGACGGTATTAAAAAGAATATAGTGGTATTTAAAAGAATATAGTTGTTCCCAGTAAGAGATACTTTTTCCTATAATTCAAGTAATACAATATAGTAAACATTTGCAGCAAAGGGTCCATTAAAGAGTTTTGCACTTGAGACTTCTCTTTACCCATAGTTAGCTCAAGAGCAGGTCAAGCTTTGGGAGAGAGAAAATTGGAAATCCTCCTTAGAGTAGGAAAATTTTCCCACTAGAGGTGAACCTTTTGGAGGTACAAGGATTGATTTTTAGAGGTTCAACATCTGGAACTTCTTTTTCTGTGTTGGGGTTTTGTGGTTTTATTACTGAAGACCAGAGTTGACATATGCCCTTGGTATCTACATATATTTCACATGTGTTCATGTGATTATTCTGGTATGTCAGCAAGACATCTGGATGTACACTGAAGGGAAAGTAGGGAAGTGAGACTGAGGAGCGAATTTATAAGACATATATTAGAAGAAAAGTGACTTCAAAAGTGCTATTTTGACAGAGGTCTCTATATGTACTCAAAAGAATAATGTCTCTTCATTACTTCTCTTCCAGCATTCAGGGCACCACAATTGTCAGTCTTGTAGTTTGGAATAAAATGGAGTCTGAGGCACATTTCAAGGATGAGTACATTTTGGATTTGAATCACCTAAGTTAATGGACTGAAGGAAGCTTATATCTCAGTACTGAAGGCATGTTCATTTTTTTGTGGTCATTTATTTTCATATCCATCTTTTGTAGCAGCTATGTCCCAAGCTCAGTTCTCTGTGCATATTCAAAATATAATTTAGCTAATGAATCATAACACATTCACATGAAATTCATACTATATATGTTCCATGAACAAATCTGTTTTCTCTTTCTTCTATTATGCATAAAAAATGATAGATGATTAAACTACCTCAAATCACCCCCAATTTTTTTTGTAGAGAGCCATTTTGTGTGTATAAAGAAAGCAATATACACTGCTATGGTGAGTTGCCATATTATCAATAGCTATATTGCTCTTCTTGTTCATTCTACCTAAATACAGAAGACAACCAAATCTATTTAAGAACTATGTAAGCAGACTAAACAAAATGACATGTTGAAAGAATATTTTTAAACATTCTTGTTTTGTTTGATTAAAAAATGCTTATAATTTACCTGTATTATTTATGGTGTTGTCATACATTTGCTTTTCCTTGTTACGACAGTGAAATGCTTCGTTCTGCAATTTAAAAATTGATATGGACACCTCAATAATACAAATGTATAAATATTTTATTACTGTCCTAAATTACACCTTTTATTCGTACATAGAGATATTTCACTCATTTATCACTAATAAAACCATTAATAAGTTTCATATCTAGCAGTAGCCATATAATTATATTTTTAAAGCAATTAAAATGATAAATTTAAATATGATGGGCTGATATCAATGACAATAATGAACTGGAATTTCCTAAGATTGTGTGCATATACTACTTGAGCTCATAGTCTGTAAGGAGTTACTAAAGAAGGAAAGAAAAATGAAACTAATCATATTGATTTTACTTTACAAAATATTCACTGTTTATATTTTTTCTTTGATAATTAGATACAAGATAAATGCCTTCCAAAACTCATAAATAAAAATCTTTCAGGGGCAAGTTTGAAACAAGTTGCTCAGCTAGATATCAACTTACATGCATTTAGAGATAACTTGGAAAGGAAAGTGTGAGTTTTTACTACTTTCATAACTTAGAATCCATTACAAAGAGCTCTACCTGCTCAGAGAAACAGAAAAAAGGAAAAAAAAAAAAAGTAAATATGAATGGAGTACCTGGCAGAGAGAACACTAAACTGTAAGATAATGTTTTAAAAATTATGAAAAAGTGTTCACTGAAGTTACCTCTAGAATTTGTATCTCTTCTAGACATCTAAGTTAGACATGAGTGTAGGATTAAGATTCATAGTTTGAAACTTTATCCTGACTTTAATTTTTTTAAATGGAAAATTGCTTACTTCTTTTTTTCTTGTCTTAGGACAACAAAATGTTATTTTATGTTTCTTAAAGATTAATCTATGTAGCAGAAGAAAGATGGCTGTTGGGGATCTTAGACACACAATTCTTGTAGTAAGTGCATTTTGTGTGGTTAGTTTTGATTTAAGAACTTCACCCCAGAAAGGGGAATTTCACCCCAAGATCTACACACCAAGAGACTGACCTGTAGAGACACAAATAGATGATGAAAAGTGTAAAGTAGTCTTAACCAGTTGAGTGGTATCTTATTCAGTTGTCATGTCTTGAAGGAAACTGTAAGAGGCAAAATACGTATTTTTTTTTATTTTTTTTTTCCAAACACTGCATATGATTCCTTATCCTTGAGTTCCATAATCCTTGGTGATTAAGAATATGTTGTACCAGCTTTTCTAACAAGCCAACATTTGTACCAATTAGTTCTACTAGAACAGAACTCTATTTATGGGTGCACTCAAACATGACAGGTATACTGCTTTGATTTTCTGTGAATCAAATGTAGCGTAAACACTCTTAAAATCTTGTCAGAGCAACATTCTGTGAATTAGTTGTAAACTCCCCTTTTCAGCTGTGTTGGACTTTGCTGGAGATTTCAAGGAGAAATTATACACTTGAATGAGAAGAAATTTGCCAATACATGTTAAAGGATAAGATCTTTCACTGATGGCGTGTCTTCAGAAGAAAAAGAGTTGTGTAATATTTTGACATGAATCATTCCAGGAGTGAACAAATACACAGGAAGAGCAAGGCCATTTCACTCTAGCAAACTTCTCCATCTGTTGCACATACACTTACTCTAAAGGTCTAAACTATATGGTCAGTTAAATACAGTTTAATTTATGTAGTCAACTGATCATAAACATTTTTTAAAATATTCTTCTAATTTCATTGCCAATAAATATATATTTATTCACATACACATAAATAATTAAACTATAAGACAGTACAATTTTTATACTAAATAAAGGATTTTAGTTGCCTTAATTCAACCTTCAGGTATGCTGACTCCTAGAAAGAGAATCTGGAACTCAGACCCTGAGTCACAGGGCTCCAGGTCAGGATTTCTTTTTTTGCTTCCAAGAATGTTGCGCCCTTCCCTGAAAACTGACAAGGCTTCCAGAAAGAGTCCCACAATACACAGCCTTATTCCAAACAGCTGCCTTGTGATTAAAAGAAAATTGTTGCATGGAGATTGTAATTTATTACAAAATAAATCCAGCCATCTAGCAACAAGATATATTATTATATAGACTTTCGGTAAGTATCAGTGCTGTCAACTCTCTTTTTTCAGTGTATGATCATCTTAAGCATTAGGCTTGGTCTCTAGGTGCTTCTGCCATCAGGTCTCTCAGAAAACTGGTCTCAGGAAAAACCTAATTCCAAGAACAGAGACTGAATGAGTAAAACATTTTCATTGACAATTTTAGAATTCAAGTGCCTTAACTCCACAGAAAATTTCATGATAGCTACCAAGATTTTTTTTTTTTTTCATCTAGTCTTTAATGTCTCTCTGGTTTTGGTTAGCTACACAGTTTTCAACTTGTAACTAATGCCAAAGAAACAACAATGTAATTATGAATACACTTTTCAAAAAAACAGTTTTCCTTTATTTTGGGAGCTCTGATTAAGTGACAGAGGTATGGTATAAAATATCTATTCATTTGTCTTCTGCTAATGTATGAATATAATCTCATTAATTCACTGGGAGGAAGAGAGTTATAGAGACCTTTATGTAGATCAGAAATACATAGGAAGAAATAAATTACGCTATCTTCTTCTTATTCATAGTTTAATAGTGAAATTTCTTGTTTTATAAAACAGAATATCCTAATACTTGGTTAATCAGGAAAGATTTTTCAAATACATATATAGATAAACACATAGATATAGATGATATGAATTTAGATCTTGATATAAATATAGACATAGAGACAAATAGCTAGCTAGATAGATAGCTAGATCTTTCATGTATCCACGTCTGCTACTTATTGCAAAAGGAGTTCAGGTTTTCTTCAGAAGTTTTACTTATAGCTAATAATACTTATGAAATGCTCCAAACAGAAATTAAATTAAAACACAATTAAAAATTAATCGTGAAATTACAACAATTTGATTACCTTAATTTCATGACATTCTTTTACCATCAACAGGAACCCTTTTGTGTTCAATCAGTAGCAAATCTTGACATTGAAAAATGTGTGGGGAGATGCAGAGAAAAAAACTCCACTAACTTTCCTGTAAAGCAAAAGACTCATATGTAAAATTCTTAAGAAAATAAAGCTTTATTTTTAATTATGATATGAGTCTTACAATTAATATAACAGTTATAAGTAAGTAGGTTTAGTCTATGCATTGTTAAGAAATGACCTCACAAATATTGGTGAACTTGTGGTCATGAAAACAGATTGCGCATTATTACACAGCTGGACAATAAACATGCTGCAGGGAAGGAAGTATAGTTTTTTCTCTAATTTAGGTTTTCATTTAAAAAAAACACAGAGAGTTCTTTGTTTGTTTTATTTTTTGGGTTTTAAGGAATTAAGTAAGTAAGTGAAAAATACACAAGTAAAATAGCTAGGTAAAGCGGAGATTTGTATAGAATAGTTGAATGAAGTTATGTATCTGGAATCTGACCTTTGGTATTGCTTATGCAACAAAGTAACATTTAGCACCTTAAGTAATGAAAATATTAAACAATTTGATGTAGTAGTAATAATGTTAAGAACTTAAAATGAGATCAAACAAAATATCTATAACAGACACAGTAATTCAATGCATCCACCAACCAGCAAACCTCAGGATTGTAACTATTTCCCTTCAGCCAGGGAATATTCAGTAGTTATAAGTCTCAGTGTCTCTTCTAACATAACTGACAAAAGAAATAAATTGGGAGGGTAGTAGGGTAGAGGTTGGGGGATATGACATATGTGACATACCAAACCAAACCAACAAAAACTCTGTGTGTATTTAGTTGAGTTAGAGTTGCTCTGTTATCCTCCAACAAAGACAGTATGGCTGAAGATCTATTTCAGTGAATCCTAAAGCACCAGGATTTCTAACGAAATATAGAAATAATGTGAAAATAATATTTTGTTTTTATAAGCTATTTTGCCTATTATTTTTTGCAGAATTTCTCAGTAGTGTTGAGTCGGTACTTTATTTTCTGTAAGAAGCAAATCTGATACTCCAGATTTCTTATGTCATTTTCACCCTTATGGAGAAAAAAAAAAAAAAAAAAAGAAGGAAGGAAGGAAGGAAGGAAGGAACGAAGGAACGAAGGAACAAAGGAAGGGAGAAAGAGAAGTAGAGACCTTAACGTCTCTAGAGCCCTAGGGAAGTTTGGAAGTAGCCACATATTGAGATCTTTCCCAATCAAAACTATCTGCAGGAAGTAAACATAATATGTGAATGCAACACCTCATAAAGTACCAAGAAACAAGGACTGCATAGATTTTAAAGAAGGATAGAATCCTCTTGGGAGCAAAGCCTTTACTGTTACATCTTTGAACATTTACTGGGCAGCTGAATTCTGATGTGAACTCTTAATTCCAGGTAATAGGTTTTATTTTATTATTTTCTCTATTATTATTAGTAGTAGTACTATTATTATTGGCATGTCTGCTAATGTTGCAAGGTAACATTCTTTCACAGATCCTGAATATTTCTTAGGTAATTTTCTGATAGAAAGAGCTTCATTGTTAAAACTGGGGTCCATTATTAGAAGCCTAGGTAACAAGAAGATTCACTTTATGGTTAATGGAGAGAATTAAATATATCTGAAGACTGATAGAAAAGGCCTGTGTGGTAGAAGAAGCCAACATGAAGGTTGTCACATTTCTGTCTGGGAACAGGTATTTGCATGAAATGAAAATTAGATGTCTTTGTGTACTGGGGGAAACACTTTAGTATAAATTCTGTGGATATCAAGTACAGAACATAGAGGAGAATGAGAGGATGTAGCATAACTAGAGGCTGATGAGTTGGGCTTCCAAAAATGGAACAAAGGAGATATCATGGCACCCTGGTCATTTCGAACATTTGATTATTTCATGAAAAAATTATTTGAGATAAAGTGTATAACATTTTAAGAGGCCAGAAATTCATAATTTCATATCACTACTAAATACTAAGGTTGAGAGAGGCTTACTTTTATCTGCTTTTATTTAAGTAAAATGAAATGAAGAGCACACTTATTTATGAGACTTCATTGTCTACTAGCATGGCTTTGGGATAGGGTAACAAGGCCTATTACACCAAGGCAGGCCTAGAGACAAAGATTTAATTACATGCACAGGTACATGGACTATAGAGTCATAATGAGTATGATTTAGTTGTTTACAAATAGATATCTGGCATTATTTGAGATGTGGCAGATTATTAGAGACATCTCATGTTATTTACAGAATTTCACAACATCTGGGACATGTATCTTTCTAGAATGGCAGCTGGAGGCCAGATAGGACAACCAAGGGGTTCACACATTCCACTAGTTACTATATTTATATAACTGAATTAAGCCCAGTGTGTAAGCTGTATTTCAGTGAAATCGATATTCTGATAACTTTGTTAGATTTTAAACAATAGCTGTCAAATAGAACTCCTGAAGATTTAGAAGGACGTCTCTGCCTGTGTGAGTCAGAAAAGACCTTGTCAGGAAGCAGGTAGGGAATGTACAGGTGTATCAGAAGTCTAACATAAGCAGCATTGTGGCTGATCAGGGAGAGCCTATAGACTTTAGATATCTATGGCAGGAATTAGTGATTTTTTTAATTTATGATTTAGACTTCTGTATAGAATAGCGTGCCTTTCTGGAGTTGGTAGGCTTGTGCTAAGAAAATTACTTTATAGGGGCCTTATTTATTTTTGTTGCTAAGCCATAGCACTCTTTGAAGTTCTGTCATAAAAATTCTGTGTCTGTATTTGAAAAGAAAAAGAAAACGGGGAGGGGGGGGAGAGGGGGAATATTAATGCCATGCAAAACAAACAAACAAACAAAACCAGAACAAACAAACAAAACCCCTACAAACAGGCAAAAACCACACAACTAGACAAAATCCACTGAGAAACACATTAAAATGTCCTAAACAGAGTTAAATTATTTCTCTTTCAAATATAATATTATTAAAGCTACTAACTAATCTTACTTCGGCTTGCAATTGAATTATATCTAAAAATTCAAAATTCCATTTTACATGTAAAATATATGTAGCTGTGTTTAATACCTGTTTTCTGGTCTTTAGGGACATGTTTACTTAAGAAATATACAAGCTGAAAATTGATCTATCTGGTAACCAGCATTGCATGAATTAGTTCTCACTTTATATTATAAGAATTGTAGGAAGCAAATTCTCTGCTGGCCCAGATCCATTTGAAGTCAATGAAGCAATGTCAGGAGAGAGTGTGGCCGTTGTTCCAAGTGTATTTTGTGATTAATTTAGCAACATTCATTAGATATTTTATTTTAAACATAATCTGTTCTATATCCTCTTTTTTTTTTTCCATACCAACATGATATATTACAAAGAATGTTTTATTTTTCCTGGTTAATTTATGCAGTCCTGCAGGTAACATTTACAATGTTATAATTACAGTTAGTATATTTATTTTTCCACCAGTAATTACACCCTGCCTAATTTCTATTTCTGTTTTTCTATTGCACTTACAATGCCCAAGCTTTTAAAATAAATTAAAATACAGAACATTTATCCAATTACACTGAGGGTGATTTTTCTTCATTAGAATGAATAGTGATGTTAAGTGGTGTACATATGTCTCTAGCAGATTTTTAGAACAATTGTCCCCTGACTCTTTTTCCAGCATGACATTTTTTGTGTGTGTTTGTGTGTGTGTATGTTGGTTGTTTTTCCCTAACTGTACAATGCCTTATGAGATTTAAAGTTTTATCACATTGAAGCTTAATAGTATTGGGTGTTGGCTCCAAACAGCATTTAGAGATTATGATCTGAGTTGTCTACTATATAAATAGCTAATTGTTTAATCTGACATTGCTCATTACAGGAAGGAAATGAATTAGGAAACTGATATTTATTTAAATAAGGATTTCATAAGAATTTCCCAAACTGATCATCATCTTCTTACACTAGACATTTACTTCTTTTAGATACGTACATGTTGCAGCAACAGTGCTAATATTTGTTACTTTATAATTATGTTTTGGTCCATAAGAAATAAAACCAAAAATATCTAATAAGGCTTTAAAATAATCAGCTACATTTCCAACACTGTTTTCCAAAAATAATGACACTTCTCTGCAGCCCATTCCAGGAATCATATCTTATCTCTATGATAATTACATATTCGCATCCTAAATTTAAGGCAGTTGAGGGAGTTAAACCAGCAGACACAGCAGTTCATGTGTAGTTTCTGGGCTCTGCTTTGTAATCTTCTAGATCTCCTGGGAACTTTGTCCAAGATCATTGAAAGACTTGTGGGAAATCTCTGAAGAAAATCAGCGTGCCTGATGCTGATTGGGAAGGATCACCATGGGGGTCTGTGACTGCCAAGCTGCCAAGCTCTAGCAGCTTCTAAACAAGCTCTATGAGCTGTCCTTATGAAAGCTTTTGTCCCAGCTGACCCTAGGTAAAGGATGGCCGGGCAACCTTGCAGCATGTACAAGGTAAAAAGCCATATAAGAGCTGATCTTGAGTACAGCTTATTGAGGCAGCTGACAGATGTACCCTTTTGTGCAGAAAGGTGTCAGGATCTTTGCTGTGGGCAGTGTATGCCTGCTCAGCGTTGGTGATGAGGTGCTGCACCACAACCTCTGGAGCAGGTGTCCCTGTAACATCAGAGACTTTGACCTAGGCTAAGTTCTTGGGAGAGTACACAGCTATGCAGCACTAGAGCTGCAGAGGGTATCTGTGGCCTCTTGCTGGGGCAGAGAGGAATACTTCTTGTCTGCAGGAGGTGGGCATACTAGTGGACTACCTATGCTGCCAAATAAAGGAGCTGGAGGAGACTAGCAGAATGTCTCATCTCAGGTGTTACAGAAATTGACTGAATCTTTTCTAAGACCCTGCAGCTTCAAGAAGCTGAGTTCAGAATCCCAAGAGGAAGGGAAAAAATTAATAGTAGGAACACAGTACTGGACTTTGAGAGAAGACTTTAGTCTGTTCAGGGACTCGCTTGCAACAGTTCAGTAGGAGGTGGTCCCGGAGAGAATAGAGGTCTAGGAGGGCTGGTTGAGTTGTTTTGTTTGGGTTTTTGGGTAGCTTTTGGGGTTGTGTGGGTGTAATCATGAATGGTCCATCACAATGACTAGGTTATCAAACAAAGGTGACAGGAGATATTCATGGATGAAAAAAGACATCCTCACTAAATTCACACATAAGAAAAAAAAAAAGCAAGGTGTGGAAGCAGGAGGAATATAGAGACATTGTATGAACTTGTAGAGATGAGCTTTGGAAGGCTGAAGCCCATCTGATGTTGAATCTGGAAAGGGCTGTGAAGTACAGCACAAAGGGGTTCTACAGGTACATCAGTAGTAAAAGGAACTTTGGAAAATGTGGGCTGAATGGGGCAGATGAGCTTGTGACAGAGTAAATTAAGTCATTGAAATGCTGGCCTGTTTATTCACCTTGGTCTTCACTGGTAAGATTTGCCTTCAGAAGTCCGAGGCCCCTGGGACCCATGGACCGGTGTGGAGCAAAGACAGACTTACAGGAGGGTTGGGCTAGATGATCTTCAGAGAACCTTCTAACATCAACCATGAGATAAAAACAATTTTATCTTCCACTTCATGACACCTTACAAGATATTTACTTAAAGGTACACTACAGTGTGCAGTGATGTACAATGAAAATAAATCTCATTTTTGAACATCAGTCTTTATCTTTCCAAAAGAAGGTTTATTTAAATGAATTGCATAAATGATTTAGTCATGAAAAGTCATTTTCTTGTAGATATGACAGAGGAATCTGTTTATCCTGGGAAACATTCCCTTCACTATTATTTTTTGTCATAAGGAAACATGAAAATTTAAAACAGTCCTGTCAAGTAATATCTTTCATTAAATACAGCATCTTTAAAACACAAAAACTTACATCAGATAGCTTTTCATAATCCTGTTACAAATATTTCAGTAATTTAATGGCAACACTTGCTCTTGATGAGGTTATCTATTATTTCTATTATTTTTAAATAAATAACAGCATTTGTATAAGTCAATGCTTACTAAAGATTTTGACAGAGAATTATGTGCTATTTTGACAATACCTGTAACTAGATTTACAAAAAGCCAAAATATTTACTATACAGATGCAATGATCCTCATGGAAAAATAAATGAAAAAAAAAGAATCTTCCTGTATTCTGGAAAAGAAAAACTAGTTTGTGAAATGTACAGTCTAAACTTATTACATTTACAGGCAAAGTAAAATATTTTTTATTGGAATGAGAACTAACGTTGAACGCACTATTGTCTTTAACTTAAATTTCCAAAGGCAATGACTTTTAAATAATGTCAGAAGATTTATGTACAGATATTATTCATTAAGCTTTGGTTTCTACATGGATCTTGTATTATCCATTTATCTTTCTTTTTTTTTTTTTTTTTTTTTTTTTTTGGGGAATTAAAAAGTTCCTATAATGAAATGTATATTAAAAAAAAAGGAGAGAGAAAATGGTCACTGGGCTCATAGCAAAAGATAATTAAACCAAGCATATTCCTTTCCAACTGATTTTATTCTCATGTAGAATCTGTTCACACATCTAAATTTTCTACTTTGTTGCTAGCTTTTCAATCATAACCTTAAGGGAAGAAATATTGAAGTTGTGACCTTCAGGGCTTATAATCTTTGATGGGCACACATTGACAGGCAGATTCAGATAATTTAATTTTAAAATGAACTTTTTTTAGTTAGGTATTTATAAAAATTGAAATTAAAAATTAAAAATTAATTTCATTATGATTAATTTCATTTTTTAGGGAAGGCTAGAAACATACAGCAATGGATATCAAATCTTCATACTATCTGCACTCCTGATTCAGCTGAAAAGCAGGCTTTAGGTCTGATACAAATCTAAGATTGAGTCCTGGTATATATCTGCCCAGTAACTTGAGAGAGCCTGAATCCCTTTGTTTAGCAAGCATTGCTGTTGCTGTCCTTGTATGTTCTGGGAGACATTAATCTCTCACTGAAGGATGGCATGATATGAGGTCATGCTCTAGTCACTTTCTGCACTGGCCTTATTTAACGTTATTATTAGCAATCATCCACTTAGTGTTATCAACTATAAATAAGACATCCTCGGGTACTACAGATTGCATTTTTTATCTCTGAAGTGTGTGTGAAAACGGTAAAACTTGTCATTAAACAGATTCCTATTGACTAGTCCTCTAAAGAGGTTCAATAATATAAGTTATTCTTTCTGAAGTCACTTGGAATTTGTACTCACAACATTACCTCCATATTTACCTCTGCAAAGTGGGGGAAGAGGAAAAAATAAACCCAGTTAAAATCCAGAGCATGCTAATTTTGGACATTAGATTTGGACATTAGATTTCATCACTTTTAAAGGGAATCTTCCATTAAAATGAAGACTTTAAGGTAGAAAAGCACATTTCTTTTAGTCTGATGGAATAATCAACAATCATTTGAAGTGCAGTGGCCACCATCAGCAATTCACATGCTTAACTTGTTCCAAATGTCTGAATTACATAGTGCAAAACTAAAGGCAGAATTACCCCCAAAGGATGCCACTTTAGGAGCCTCTCTCTTTCAGTTGTGGCAAAATGATTCATGGTTTAAATTAAGAACTTCTAGAACCCTGCAGGGTGAAGCTACTTCTTTGGCTTCTGTAATTCTCAGTAATTTTTTTTTTTCCTTTATCTCAGTCTGTGCTGTAAAACCCATATAAGACAAAAATTTTCATAGAGAAACTGCAAACCAAACCTAAGTTGGGACAGCTTTTAGAATAAAACCTAGGAGGAGAAAAACAAGTGTCGCTAGAATCACTTTGTAAACTATGCAGAAATATTCAGGATAAACTGCATATTTTTCCTCCTGTTGATTGATTAGCATGTTCATTCCTGCTATTCCTCTGCTTCCTATATTCTACCCACAATAACGATAATGCATTCACTCACCTTATTGGCAACACAGTGCACATGAGGACTATTGTGTTATAAGAATACTACAACAATAGCATTGGAAAGCAATGGAAAATATATATTTCAGTGCCATGCTTTGTTATAGTGTCCAAAAGAAAGGAGGTCTGGCAATCAGAGCTGTTGAACTGTGTAGGAATTAAAAAATTTGGACTGAGGAAACATCAGAAGTTTACTAACAGTGAAGAAAAATGCTGCACAAGACTGGAAAAGACTGCCTTCTTCCACCTTCCTTCTCTGACTTTGTTTCTGTCATTTCTCTGCTACTGTGCAGATCTTCTCATATTTAGTTTGCACAGATGATCATCATATGGTATTATTGAAATGAGGTGAAGTTACATGAGATTTTTTTGATTATTTTTGGTAAACAAATAATCAGACACTCATTTCAGACAAAGACATTTCCAATCTCAAGCATTCAAAAGCCTTGTACCATATCTGAAAATGATTATTTTAAATATAATAAATTCAGGTTTTTTTAAAACAAATATTCCTTATATTTTTCATCTGATCTTGAAATTTTGGATTTATTTGAAGACTGGTTTTCAACATTTCTGCATAAACTTCTTACTCTGAGAGGAAAATTTTATTTTAACTAAATGGAGGTAAAGATGGCATAGTGGAACTGCAGAAACTGAGACTTAGAGGTGGGGGGAAGAAGGATGTCATCTCACATTTCTCAGCACAAACAGCAGACATACATAGCAGACTTGTATTTTATTGTCTTTTCTCCTCCACGTACTTGTAATTCATTATCTCCTGACTTGGTATTTTTGTATATGTCTCACAACTTACACCATAACTTTCTGCTGCTCTTGGTTTTCTTCTGTTTATTTCTATGTTCTAAAATGATATTTTAAAAAGGTTTTTGGCATATCTTTGCTCTGTAGAACACAGTTCTTGTTTTCTTTCTGTTGATATCTTATGAGTCTCTTTAATTCCACAAAAGGTCTCTCTTCTTCTGTGTTTCTCTTGTGCCTGCTCATACTGGCTTAATATCAAGCTTCTGCATTTCAGCATATAAACTTCAGTTTCTGTATTTTTCTGAAGAGGAATGCAGTTTGAAGGAACACTGAGTGATAGTTCTTCTGAGTGCTTTTCAAAATGAATAATTGTTAAAAAAAGCAGTGATCATTCCTCCCATTGTCAATATTGCAGTTGTATGAAGCAACATTCGGCAAATAATTTGTATGGTGATTCATGTTTTTGAATGTTGAACTACTATTATTTATCAATTTGCACTTATTATAGAACTACGAGGAAATTATCCTCTCTGTTCTTCCTGGTAAATAAGAAGTGTTTATGTTTATTATTTAAATTTGCAGTGAAAATTGAAGAAATGTTACTTCTCTGGCAATCTGTCCATTGTGGCATTTTGTTTTTCATTTTTTTGTGTTTTTGTTGAGTTTTGCTTGTTTGTTTGTTTCGGGTTTTTTGTTTGGTTGGTTTTTATGGAAATTTGAAGGAAATTAAATCTGTTATAGTAGATGGTACCTTCCTTTCAACTCCAATCAGTTTGTAATAAAGAAACATTGTCTTTTAAGAAATATGTAAAAACCATATGCAGAGAATGATAGAAAACATGCTGGTTGACATTGAGGAATTGTAGCACATGATTATTACAACACTTGTGAGAAGGGAAGCCTTGTCTTCTAATTCTCTCTGTGTAACCATTGATAATGATACAGAAGAGTGAAAGCTGTGTGTAGCAGGTTACTTCATCCTTCACCCATTTCCTATAATATTTTCACTGGCATGATGCCTGGCCTTCTTGATATCAAGAGTGATTGCACAAAACGAAGGGTAATGGAAATCATTTTACAAACACGCAGGTATACACATAATTCATGGAAAGAAGATCAGTCATCAACAGCAGGAAAAACCAGGACTCATTGTCGAGGAAACAGGGAAACAAACGGCTAAGCACAAGGCAGAATCAGCTGGGGTTTGCAGTCCAGAACTATAGCGCAACAGCTCTCCATACCTGTGCTTCAAAACCTTGTACCAGAGGCAATTCATTCCACTTTCCTTAATGTCAAGCTTCCCTTCTTATTATGTGTTTGATGTAATCAGATTATTTGAAATGGGGTATAATTGTTTAAAAATGTAAATGGACAGTCTAAACTTACTGCAGAATGGGAAGATCCTGTTTCAAAAGAGTGATACTCATTAGAGACACTTAAATGTCCTTTTGTATCTACAGACTGGCAAATAATGTATATTCATTAGCCTAATTCCCTTAATTTGAGGATATTAAAGCTCTTTAAAAACTTGAGTAAAACCTCACTGCCCTATGTGAGGTAAGTAAATATCCTCATTTTACTGACAGATAAATTGAGACTTTGGGAAGACTGACTTGAACTAATGTAGATGTGGTGAAATCAGAGGCTATATCACACTTTCCTACCTCAGTAAAGTTCTATTGTTGTTGCTTTTTGAATATTTAATGTAATGGTGAAATTTGAAGCAGGAATACTGAAGTTTGATAGCTGATATAAAGGTGAATTCTAAGTAAAAATGTAAAATATCCAGAAATGAACTACAGCAAAATCCATAAAGATTTGCAAGAACACTTCAGTTCATAACTATCACCAGATAATAATGTGTTATCAAAAGAAATAGGAAATCTGCCCTGGATGATTTAAATTTCAAAAGTGACTAAACTGGATGTCTTCATTTTGAAAGAAGCAACTTGAGGCATCTTGAAGAGGGTGCTTTTTGGAAAGATGTTGATCCCTCTTGTACCCTTAAGGGTATGAGACACTCAAATACTGAAGCATATTTAATCCATAGATTTTTTTTTTTTATTTAATCTTTAAGATGTTTGAACCAAGTAATGCCTGTTTCATAAAATGTTTCCATAGTGCCCGCCTCAATTGAATAGCTATAGTGAAATAAGTAATATCTCATAGAAATTTTGCCATTAATCAGCATATCAGATTCTTTAAAATAATATCAGATTCTTTAAAAATATTTAGCATTTCCTCTTATAGTATTAAGCAAAATGAACTTAAAATAATTATGAACAGAGCAATAAGAAATGTAATTACAATATTGTACTTTATAATTGTCCATATTAATACACAGTAATATTTGCAATTCCCAGCTCTAATAATAATATTTGTAAGCAGAATCTTCTGGTAAAAAGAAGGAATAACACTTCATTTTGGAGGGCATTTTTTTAAATTGGCCTATATAATTGTCTCTTTTCCCACTAATTTTGTTCTTTAAAATTCACATGATTTTTATATCAGGTTCAGCTCCACTAGAGTATGAGCATTTTACAATGCATACATGAAATATTAACCTGCAAGCAATGTCATATTAGCACAGACCTTTGTACTATGTGAAGCCTAAATTATTAATATTAAAACAAAGAAAGAAGAAATAACCAGCATGAGACACAGCAAACTACCATTTTATTATGGCACTGACTTTTTAGGTTCAAAGTATGTTCTTACTGTTCGTTATTCACTCTTTTTCAAATAGTTTAGCTTATGTTTAAAATATAAACTCTTCTTTCTACCTAATAAGTGGGAAGAAATCTTTACCTTTTTTTTTTTTTTTTTTTTTTTTTTTTTTTTAATATCCTCATTTAGAGTTAGAACTCCAGCTTTATGTCGAGACAGATAACCTTTTCTTCTTGAGAGCATTAAAGTAACGTTCTTGGAAGATCTGTAACTGTACATTCACCTGAGAAATGATGCAAAATACTTGTTCTCCAGTGAAAGTAATAAACCAATTAGGTCATCAATAAATATCGGAGTGAGAGAAAGGAGACAATGAGTAAACATTTTTAGCCTCTTCCATATAGTTAATCCTGGTGCAGTTCTTTTTTTTATATTTAAAAGTTGTATTGTTGTGAATTGTGGATGAAGTCTTTACTTAATTACAACTATAATTTAAGTCTGAGAATGGGGTGCTTAGGGCTTTAGGATTTTTTTTTTTTTTTTTTTTATTTAATATATAAAATACTTGAAGGATTTGGCTTCTTAAAATTGTGTAGCTATTTGTTTTTAAATACACATTGCATTCTGAAATGTTTAGGTTCCTAACTTCGTATGAAAGATCATTTTCAGAGTGAGTTCTTCACATCCTTGCTCACTTACATGTAATGTTTAGTATGAAGTGGTAGGATCAGTAGATTCTGAACACACTACTTTTTTCCACTGTTTACTAAAAGTGATTTATAAAAATCCAACCTTTCACTACAGTTTTTGTGTATTCATTTTCTCTTAACCTTTTTATACTATGTAAGTTTTCTTAGATAAATAACAGATATACTGCCCATTAGCTGGTGACCAACGACAGGACATGAATGAGGAAATGGAATCATGCTGTGTTACAGGAAGGTCAGATTGAACATTAGTAAAAGGTTTTTCACTGAGATGGTGGTCAGTCACTGGAACAGTCTTCCCAGCAAAGTGGTCACAGCACCAAGCCCATGGGAGTTCAAGGTACATCTAGACAATGTTCCTAGTCATATGATTTAGAATTAGGAAGTCCTGTAAGGAGCAAGGACTTGGACTCAATGATCCTTATGAATCCCTTCCAACTTGAGAAATTCTATGATTCTGTGTCCTAGGACTATTTCTTATTTATTTCTGTGCTATCGCTCAAGAATAACCAGGAAAATTCGGAAGGCTCATTACCAGTTATCTATAGAGAAATATAAAAGAAATACACTCATGGTAATTAAAAGTAATTTTATTAAACTGATAAAAGGTTGTTTATAAAAGAATATTCCTAGTGTATTTCCAGACAACATTTTAAAAAGAGGACAAATATCTCAGCACTGAGTAGTAACACTGCTCTGTAATCAGAGGAAATGGTGTATAGGGAAGAGAGTTGAGAAAACATTTACAAACAGGAAGCCTGCATATCAGAAATATAACATCTATTTGACTCAAAGAAAAAGCAAAAGAGAAACAAAACATGACAAAAATTTAGTGATCCTGAGATGAGCTTGAGTGGGGAGAGTAGCTACAAAGGAAAAACAGCAATACAAAAACATAATTGTTCAGAATGGACCTAATCCTGTTGACCTCATTAATATTCATAAGACCTCATTAATGTTTATAAATATATAAAAGGTGAGTGTCAGGAGGGTGGAGCCAGGCTCTTCTCGGTGACAACCAACGACAGGACCAGGAGCAATGGGTGTAAACTGGAACACAGGAGTTTCTGCTTAAATATGAGAAGAAACTTCTTCTCAGTGAGGGTGACAGAGCACTGGAACAGGCTGCCCAGGGAGGTTGTAGAGTCTCCTACTCTGGAGACTTTCAAAACCCGCCTGGATGCCTTCCTGTGTAACCTCATCTAGGTGTTCCTGCTCCAGCAGGGGGATTGGACTAGATGATATTTTGAGGTCCTTTCCAATCCCTAACATTCTGTGATTCTGTGATTCTGTGAATTAAAAGAAGCTCTAACAGGTTCTGCAAGCAAAAAGTGGTCCTATAAGTTTGGGTGATAAAAAAGGACTGAGAGTTCTAATGAGAAGAGCAGAGCACTCTGAAAGTGTTCATCAAATTTTCATCTGCAGCTTTACCAGTGAAAACAACCATTCCTAAAGGCTTATAATAACTTTGCAATTGCACATTTTATCTGAAGACCACTATTATGTGACAGTTTGTGAAATCCCTAGTGACTAGAGACAAAGTTGAGAAATATATGTTGTCCGATGCAATGTGTTCACAAGCCAGGGTGAAAGTTCACAGTGGAAAAAGACTGTAAGAATCTAAGAGTAAGGAAGCTGAAGGAAGCTAGCTGTACGTTAACTCATTCTAACTCCATAAAATACAAGATACATCTTTTCTGCTGTTGGGGTCCCTCTGGAGCATGGGATTTTGGAAACCAGAATCAAGAAGTCAGAATTTGGATTTTAATAAATTAGGAGCAAAACAAATTAGGTCATGGTCTCCATTTTCAGACTTGGATGTACTCTGTCCACAGTGTGGACAATATGAGGCTCACTAGATTAACAAATAGTGGCATAAATGGAAAATGGGAAGCAGAAGGAATAATAAAGTCACTTATTTCAGTAAGTCTCAGGCCTGTTTGACAAACAAAAATGCAGACTTAGCTTTATCTCCTTCAGTGGAAGAAGGATGGAGTAGCAAATCTTAATATTAGTAAAACTCTAAATTGTCCTCCTTTCGAAACTTCCTAAAATTTTAACTTAATGTGAGCCAAATACTGTGGGGGAGGTTTTCTTTCTTCTTAAAGAAATATTCAGAGTCTGTGGATATAAGAATGTTTGAAATCTCTAAAGCCAGGCTGAAGGTCCTTTATATACTTTATATAAGTATATACTTTATATACTTTTTATATATGTTTTCCAGAACAAACATATTCTGTTCAGTGATGGCAAAATGTCACTGTTCAGAAAGCAAGCTCATCGGAGAAGATAAAAGTAATTTTTTAACTGAGTACAGCAAAGTTGTATTTGCACCATCTGCAGGCTATCAAACCATATTCACAAGGACTTCCATATTGAAGAACACCTGTTTAGACTTGCAAGATCTACATTTAATTTTATATGTCAATAAACTCATTTAATCAACCCCATTATCAGCACACAGATGAATCATCTGTCAAAATATGTTTTGCTCTCTCACATTACATTGTGTGCAACCCTGTAGAATCTGAGCATAATGTATTGTCCTTGAGACAGCATTCCTCATGAAACCTTTTATGTTGCTATACTGATTTTTAGAAAGCTGCAGTCTGATATTTCTTTCGTAAAGCAGCAATATGGCTAAAAAATGGAGACGATAGTTTATTTCAATTTAAAACTGGTATTATATAACAGGAAATACCCCATTGCAGTTTCCAGAGAAGTATATCTTTGGTGCACGCCAAACTATCTGCTGAGATACCTCTACTACTTCAGACTGCCCCCGCAATACAAACGCAAGCTCAGTCTTATTGGAGTTGCAGATTTTTAAAACAACACATAGGTGCAGAAAGCTGATGCTGACTCAACATAGACTTGCTAAGGGAAGTTCTTAAGGAAATTCTAACAAGTTTCATAAAAATATTTTTTTAGAGAAGTCCACCTCCACACAAAGAATCAAATATTCTAACTTACATTTTTAATATGTGTTTGCACTGGAAAGGAGATGCACAAAAGCACAATCTGGAACCTTCCCTGTCTATAAAAAAGGTGTAGGGAAAAAATCAGAGACTGGCAATAATTTGATACCCTTTCTACAGTACACTCCTTCTCAACACCTTCTCCTGCAAAGGATAAGTTACAACCCTGACGCATATACCTCAGGAGTAATAAAGGCACTGTAATAGGTAACGGACTTAGTCATGTAAGGCATTCTGCTTAGGATAGATTAATCAGAGAGTTTGGATGTGACTACTATTCCTCAAATTGCACAGGGCAGCTCGGAAATCTACATTTATCATTTTATTTATTTTCTGAGATGTTTACATAATCACAATGTTTAGAGAGGTAGAGTTTAGGAAGGGCAGAAGAGAAGTAGGAAACAAAAATTTATGTGAACTGTGATAAATAACTATCATTGCATTTTGCAGCTTTTCCAAACATAGTCTCTCATCCATGCAGAAGGCTCTTTATGCCTAGTAGGATGTTTGTTAGACCTGATCTCTGTTGGGTAGTTATTTTGGGAAAGCTAAGAAAAGTAGGGAAAACACACTTACAGATAGATGACCAAAGTGTTTCTTTCTCACTGCTGAAAAGCAAATGTAAAATAAGAACCATGTCATGACTGGGTTTGCTGTTTTGCAGGTATAGAATTCTTTTTTCTTGTCTGCAGTTTTTTGTTGTCAGAAGTTCATGATATAAGTGTAATTTGACTTCCTAGACCAAAAGTTGTGTTTTTATTCATTTTTCTAAAATCCATGGGCAACCATGTGCCCCATTCTAAACTTATACTTTTTATCACCTTCTATAAAAGTTTTTGAGCAAATTTAGTATTTTCATCATTTAATGCAATTCTAAATTGTTAATCTAAGACAATAATAATCATAATGATAGGTAACACAGGATTAGAGAGCAAAAATCCTGAACTATTTATAGGGTAGCTTTTGGTTTTGTTTTTGTAATAGAGCAACAGCTTTCCAGGACAAAGTTCAAGCTATATAGAGTACTGTATTCAGTAGTTCTACAATGATACCATAGTCCTGAGTAAATATTGATAGCATAATGTAATGTGTGTAAAGATAAGAGAAGACAGTTTCTTCATAACTACAGCAGAGCAGAACGGTTCATATCTTAGATCCATTTGAAAAAAAAATATACATTGAAGAAAAGATGATCTCAAGTGACATTTGGTGAAGTTCAATTTCAGTCCTGCTGTGTTGATACATAGTAATATGGACAGTTTTTTTCATGAACTTTGGAAGTCTTCTCAAATACAGCATAATCAAGGCAACACTGTATTCCAGGCATGTTCTTGAAGATTTCAAACATCATTCTTTGAAAAATGATGGGTGTCAATGCAGGTCTGTATAGTCATATTTAAAGTGGAAAAGACCGAATTATAAAAATATTGAGATCTGTGTCATACTTAATAGCATTATTTAGTGTCAAGCATCCTTAAAATAAGAAAAAAAGGACAATTTTTCTTCACAATTTAAGTATTGCAAATAATTTATCTGGAAATGAATGGTTGCAATCACAAAAGTTTCCGAAAGCTGATACAGTTTTTTAACCTCACTGGAAACACTCAGTTTCTTCATTATTGTCTTAGAACTAAATTTTAAGCCTTTGGAATACAACATCTCTCACTTAAAATGGTGTTATGATTTCCACCACACACAACTGATACTAGGTTGACCTTTACTCTTGTGAGCAAACCTTTCTCTCAAGCAGACTTTTTCCTTTGACACTCTAAAAAGCAGAAATCGAGAGTCTGAGGTATAATAGTTTTTGGTGGTTTTGAAATGATTTTCTCTCTGCACAAGCACAGCAGCAAATCAATTTTTGTTTAGGACATGAATATCACTGTGCACTATATACAATCCAGCAGGTGTTCAAAAGGAATCAAAAGTCATATTTACTTGCAAATATTTTACCACAGGAATTTTATTCCTCAGTAGCTCTCTGGATTTAATCTAAGTTTAGTATATAGCAAACCTCTAAAGCATTTTCGATAAATAGATTTATGTCAGTATAGAGACTGTTGAACCAGTTTCCAGCACTAACTTGACAGAATAAGGTTGACCTCTTCAAACAGTAAAAATGTTTAGAATATGTATTATTACATACACACAGTATTTGGGATTGCTTATATCCACACAACAAAATTATTTCTCAGCCACATCATGTAGCTGCTGTCAAAACTGTGTGATAACAATACCTCCACTTTTTCCAATACTTGTTGTACCAGTATAGTTTTTGTATGGCACAGCACAGTGTTAGAGATTGTTCTGAATAACAGCAACATTTGGCATATTTTGGATTGGTGTCTACCAATAAAATGTTTGTTTGTTTGTTTGTTGCAGCCTATTTTTTTTTTTTTTCCTGTTCTATCAGGTTTGGGGGTTTTTTGTTTGTTTCTTTTTGTTTTGTTGGGTTTATTTTTTGTTTTTGTTGTTTTGTTTTATTGGTTGTGGGTTTTTTGTGTTTTGTATGTTTATTTGTTTGTTTGTTTAATGGGATGTGTTTTAAGTGAAATCTATAACAGTTATCTGACCAGTTCTTGTTTAAACTGTCTTAGGAACATTGATTCCACTATGCATTTAAAACATTCTCCTGGAAAACTGGCTGCTCATGGCTTGGATGGGAATTCACTTCACTGGGTAAAAAACTGGCTGAATGACTAATGAATTTAAATCCAGCTGGTGGCCAGTCACACGTGCTGTCGCCTCAGGGGACAGTTCTGTTCGATACCTTTATCAGTGGTCTGGATGAGGGGATTGAGTGCACTCTCGGTAAATTTGCAGACAACACCAAGTTGGGTAAGAATGTTGATCTGCTGGAGGGTAGGAAAGCACTACAGAGGGATTTGTACCAGCTGTATCAATGGGCTTAGGCCAATTGTATGAGGTTTAACAGGGCCAAGTGTTGAGTTCTGCACTTGGGTAACAACAACCCCATGCAATGCTACAGGTTTGGGAAAGAATGGTTGGAAAGCTGCCTGGTGGAAAAGGACCTGGGGGTGTTGTTTGACAGTCAGCTGAATATGAGCCAGTAGTGCGGCCAGGTGGTCAAAAAAACCAACAGCATCCTGGCTTGTATCAGGACCAGTGTGGCCAGCAGGGCCGGGGAACTCATCGTCCCCCTGTACTCAGCATTGGGGAGGCCGCATCTCACATAATGTGTTCAGTTTTGTGTCCCTTACTACAAGAAGGGCATTGAGGTGCTGGAACGTGTCCAAAGCGAAGGGTCTAGAGAGCAAGTTTTAGGAGGAGAAGCTAAGGGATCTCAGGTTGTTTAGCCTGGAGAAAAGGAGGCTGAGGGGAGATCTTACCGTTCTCTACAACTACCTGAAAGGAGGTTATAGTGAGGTGGGTGTCAGTCTCTTTTCCCAAGGACCAAGGGACAGGATGAGAGGAAATGGCCTCAAGTTGCACTAAGGGAAGTTTAGATTCAATATTAGGAAGAATTTCTTCACAGAAAGGGTGATTAAGCACTGGAAAATGTTGTCCAGGGAAGCAGTTGAATCATCATCCCTGGATATATTTAAAAGACGTGTAGACATGATGCTTAGGGACATGGTTTAGAGGTGGAATTGGCAGTGTTAGGTTTATGATTTGACTTGATGATCTTAAGGGTCTTTTCCAACCTGAATGATTATATCATGCTATGATTTTACGTGACTTTCATTAAGTACTCTTTGCCTAAACATTGGTACCTAGTACCATTATAGAGTTCACCAGGCATGAGACATGCATAGGTGTTGCAGATATACCACAGAACCAACTCCAGAGACCTAAAGCATTCTAAGAAATAGGTGAGGATCTGGTGGATACCAGATGAGTCTCAGTGGGTAACAGATACCAATGTTTCAGCAGCTAAACTCCCATAGTCTACAGAGATGATAGTCTAAGCGAGATGATATGTTTAGAGGACAATCCACCCAGCAATCAGATATGTCGCAAATAGATAGGATGGGATCAGTTCTGCCTAGTAAAGAGTCCAAGAGAACGATTCACCTGCTTAAGCACGGGCATGTAGCACCATATAAAGTATCCCAGAGTTTTCCTACCTCTTCTCAAGTTCTGTCTCAAGAAGAGCACAGGTTGTATAGTACCTGTCAGCTGCACATGGATACCTACGTGTCTCAAACGGCACAAGTCACTTAAATTTAAGCTGCCCTGAATACCTAAATTAGGCAAGGAATTTTCACCTAAACAAAGGGCAAATATAATCACATTTAAATGGTCATGGGTGTAAACTTGTGTAACCTCATGAAAATTTATGTAAGGTCAAGTATGCATTCTTTAATAAGAAAATAACTATTTAAATAGTGTTCTATGGGCTGATTTCAAATTATCTTAGTTGTCCTACTTCTAAGATGGTATGCAATAAGTTTTTTCTAGACAGTAAATGGTGTTCTGTTGATTCAGTTCTATGTATGTTAACAAATTATATCACATTTAGCAGATCATTAGTTTTATGCACAAAAGTATTTTTTACTGTGCATGTGCTACATTGTTTTAGGATCTGATAGGCGAAACATGTAACTCTAAACATATCTTTTGCTGCAAGGCAATGCAGACTCAGCATACACTTGGATGCCTCAGGATTTTTTTTTCTTACAACATTTCACTATGTACTTTTCAGATAACCTTATCCAAACATTAAAAAATTAATTACAGACTCATCATTTCTTTGCAGTGTAGTAAGATGGTCTCATCACTCCTTCTGTTGTGTAGACAAGTAAAAGTGTTATGTTCCAAAATATTAAATAGACTAAGAAATAGAAATATGCAGTAATCACACCACATACCAAAGACGACAAATTTAGACAGATCTTAACCTTTTGATTTACATAGATCATTTGAGTGTGCCGGTCCCTTTTTTAATGAAAAAAACCTAACACAGTAACTTTAAAATTATCTTCAACTTGTAAGAGATGCCAGGAAAAATTATGACAAGCTCTAAGAAGGCTGCAAAGCCATACACATCCACATCAACAGGAAATGAAGGTTAAAACTTCCTTGATTACTTACTTTGCAAAATGTAATCCTGGGAGCAGTTCAGAAACTCTTCCCTGACATGCAACCTTTGCTAGGTTCAGCGTAGGCCTATCCAAAAAACTTCTATCAGAGTGTACATTTTATTTTTTGAGAAAATTTCAGGACCAAAAGTGAAAAGCACAGTCTCAAACTTGTACACACATAAAATCACGAAAATTAAATTCCAAGTTTCACCACTTGTGCAAGAAAAAGCTTCCAAAATAGCCTTCTTAGTCTTCACAATTTATGATACTCTGTTTTTTTTTTTTTGTCTTCTTTAATTTTTACCATTGTTTATAAACACCTACAGGACAACAAATAAATAAGTAGTTCTGGGATTTTTTCATTATTCCTATGAATGTTAGTGACATTATGTGAGAAACCTGGCATTCTAAGATATGTGACTGTATTTTGCAGGTTGAGGGAGTAGGAGAGAGAACATATTTAAATACATAACCAACAGCTGAAATGTGGCCTAAAAATAAAACAGAGACAGACTGAGTCTTCTAGGAAAGAAATCCTGTTGGAACATCAGAGATTTTTAGACCTTTAATCAGAGATTAACTATCTGTTTGCTTTCTAAACGAGAGTGGGGTCATATTCCACCTTTATGCTACCAGTATAATAAGCACAGTCAACAGAAAAGTTTGTTTGTGTGTCTACTAGTGCTGCACAGCATATTTTTAGTTTACAACAATGAAATTCAGATACTGCAGACTTGTATGCAGGTTGGTGCCTCTGAGGAGTTTTCACAATTGCAATCTATATATGAAGAGTTGAAAATACATAATGACACAGAATTAAAAGTAAAGGCCAAAAATTTCCTATAGTGAAAAATGTCAGAAGTTATCGGGTTAAAAAATATAAGAATTAATCACTTCTCACAGTAATTAAAAATCAGAAAAATAATTTAAAACATAAATAATTGTAAATTAGTCCCAAAAAATTAAAACTTTAGCAGAGACCCAGTCTCAGGAGAAAAATATAGACATTATAAGAAAAAAAAATAAAAATACAACCCAGAATTTCAGAAAGAAATATCGGTTTTATAAAAAGATGAACTTCTTTCAGTTATATAACTGTTTAAGCATTCTTATTACTTTAACACATTTGCAGCCTCCTCAAGAAATAAATTATATACTTGAAATTTGACCCTTGCCCAAGAAGTACATAGGTTACTATCAGCCTGCATGAAATTATTTATAGAATTAAGCTGTTATAAACCAGGAGTAAACTCCATATCAGTTCTTTGAGTTGCGGACTTCAGTTCAAAACTTTCAGAAAACCTGAAAGCAAATATATGTATAACAGCTTTGTTTTAGCCTTTGTACTAGGAAACCCGGTAAAATTTGCACAGAAATGTGTTTATTTAAAAACAAACAAACAAAAGGAGAAATAAAGAAAAGTACCTTTTTTGTCATGGGTGGTGAAAACATGGAGGACATCTACTTTTGTTATTTTCTAGTACTGAAAAAGCACACAGTAGCATTTTAACATTCCTGCTAGTTAATACTTGTGTTAATTTTAGGAAATAAAGAGGTAAGGGATCCACTCTTATTTTTACCTGTAGTACCAAAATAACACACCTCTGACACAATTATTGTCTACCTCTTTTTTAGTCTTGCAATCCCATGTGTTAAGAAATGAGAAAGATGGTAAAATTATATGTTCTAGAGTTGACACTTAGTGTGTTAATTTTCACTGCTAAGTACATTTCTTTCTGCCAAGCTATAAAGCATTGAAATATAGGGTTTATAATATAAGTACTGCTACAATTTTGAATATAACTGAACAGATGACACAACTTATATGTTTACACTCTATAAGAAACATAATGTATCCTGAACTCATAATTTGGTTATTTATTTTCTACA
Organism: Nesoenas mayeri; assembly: GCF_963082525.1. NCBI lineage: Eukaryota > Metazoa > Chordata > Aves > Columbiformes > Columbidae > Nesoenas > Nesoenas mayeri. The sequence continues at coordinate 19,550,527 of NC_137541.1, forward strand.
ATTGTATTTTTACTTCTCTTTAAATGAACCTTTATAATTTTATAAACAGCATGGTCTTCTCACTTGCTTGACCTAATCACTTCTTTTTTTATTATTTTTTTAATTTTTTATTTATTTATTTATTTATTTATTTTTACATATATTTTTATTTAACCTCAGCCAGCCAAAAGCAAAGCCTGGTGCAAAGCTATTTTTCAGTTCCTCCATGAATCATGTCACTCAATCAAAATACCTCCTTTTCAAGGTAATGATTGTTTTTTAAATATTGTTAATATTAATCAGCTTAGGAGACATCATCTTCTCTCTGCTGGAACATGGAAAATGATAAACTATATGAGAATACATACCTAATATTGGGAAGATTATAGTTTTTAAGATGATGTTTCTCCTGCTAGAGAGAATTTTAGTCTAAACGTCAAACTCTTGCATTTGTCTCATTTGTCTGTCTTCTCTTTCATACTTTTGGCTTCTCAGGTGCGATTATGGATTTCAAGTTGTACTAACAGAAGTAATTAGTTAATCTGGTCTGACCTGTGTAACTCAGGCCATCAAAATTCTTTCAGATACATATTTAATGACTATGACAATTTGTGTTTGTCATTAATGACAACCAAACAATTTTTGAGATTAAAAAAAAGCATTTTAAATGCTTTTATTTTTACATAGTAAAGTTGATTCCAAACCTTACAAAACAGAAAATATCCACAGTGTTTTTCAATTAACTCAGAAGAAATAAAATAATTTTAAAACAAGACAAAACAAAACCAAAGCCAAAACAGCCATTTATTTGAGCCATACCAAGACCAAATAGTTATGCTACAATTGGTCCCCAAACGGATGCTTATCTCAGAGTATACAGATTCCCTTTCACCTGACAATAACTTTGACTTCAGATATTCCCCACTTCATACGCTGTAACTGTATGCTCCCTGTGAAACACATTTCTGATTGTGGCACTGCTATTGTTTGAAAAACCATTTTATATATCTGATTAACAAAACCATTCAGGACAAACAGACATGTACATAATGGTCATTCAAAAAGAAAACAGTTTGTTACTATTCTGTGAAAAGTTTAGAAACTTGTTACAGACTTGGAGGAATTAAAATGATAGAACAAAATATATGTGTAGGTCTCATTAATTTTCTTACTACTTGAAGTCCATAGAAACTTCTTAGAAATATAGTTTAAATTTTCCTTCATTTATGCAGGTGCTGTTGTACATATTCCCAACAATTACCCCAAAAGACATTGTTCATTACTCAATAAATCTAGAGATTCATCTGAAAAGGTCTAAATTATAGCTTTTCATCATGCTTTTAAAGAAATGTGTTCTCTATTCAGTCAAAGTATTTTTTCATATTATCAGAACATTCAGTATGCCACTATATTTTAAATACGTTTTCAAATCCATCAGGAATACAGACCAAAGATATTTAAGCTTTTAAAGCTGAAATGCAGTGAACTAAAATGAATCCATAATGATTAATGAATCTGAAATTCATCTTCAAATGTTTTTTCTTCCAGTGCTATCTAATTGAAAATTATGGTGTGGTCTAAGATTTTATTCTCTGACCCTAAGAAACTTTCATTCTAAAACATGAACATTCTACATGATAGGAAAAAATAAAAAAAAATCCAACCAATTAAACAAAAAAAAAAAAAAAAAACACCACAAGCCCCACCAAAGTCCCCAAAAACTCATATAAGGTTGACTGAAAGAGGGAGATAGGAAGACATCTACAAATTTCTGATAGGAAGAGGTAAAGATGATGGACCCAGGCTCTTCTCAGTCACACCCAGTGACAGGACAAGAGTTAATGGTCAAAAATTCAAGAAAATTTCACTCAACCATAAGAAAAAAAAACTTTTACAGTGACAGTGGTCAAACACTGGAACAGGTTGCCCAGAGAGGTTGCAATGTCTCCATCTTTGGAAATATTCAAAACCCAACTGAATGTGATCCTGCATTGAGTATGGGGCAGGACTGCATGATCTTTAGGGTCCCTGTCAACCTCAGTTGTTCTGCAAAAAAAACATGAACACATTCAGAGCACTGCTACCATTTACCTAGATACCAGCACCACCGGAATTCAAATTTATTATTCTAAACATACTACTCTAAACATTGTTTTCTGTCCTCTGTTGTATGAAGAGATTGCTGATTGAGAGGTCACTTCCAACCTGAACCATTCTATGATTATATCTTTCTATGCTTCTGTACTCTCCATCTTAGAAAACTCACAATAATGTGCACAAACCTGAATTAATCTACCCAGTACATGGTAATGGTGTTGTCACCCAAAAAAATAAAACCAAAGCATGAAGAGAAGGAAGAACTGTTGGCCTCCTCTTGGAAATGCAAGTACAACTTCCCCTAAAAGCTCTTGAAAAATCTATGTCCTACTAGAGATCTTCTTTCAAAGGTGAATACAAGGAAGGCTTAACATTTCTTGAGGCTACCAGACTGCTCAGCAGCAGGTGGAACATTACCCTCAAATGATAAGAATGAAAGGTATAAGAAGCGTTAAGGCAAAAGCTCTTTTTGCATCAAGCATGCTATCTTGAACTGTGGTTATCAGTAAACTGACAGTATAAGGAGAAAAAAAAAAATAAAATGTGTAGAGATATTTTCCCAAAACATTTGTCTAACATCAACAAGTCTGTACTTTACACGCTTATGGACCAGAGATAATATCTTTGTATTTAATACCTCTTTTCTTGTTTGTATTGCTTCCTGATTATTCAAAACCTTTCTATCAAAAGTTACAGTTTTGAGGAAGTCTGTACAGTGGTATTCACAGAAAAACTTCTGGAAGTCACAAAAGTAATAACTTTTTAAAAGAGTCCATGAATCTGACTCATAGATTGCTTAGGAAAGTACCAATGGTCCTGAAATCAATATGGAAAATCACAAAGTTGAAGTTTCTAAATTTACATGACTGCATGTATGAAAATGCTGCCCTGTTCTTTAAAGAATGATTTTTGACAGCTCTACAGATTAAATACTTGATTTTTAAAAATGTTTGTTTGTTTAGACTGGCTTTGCATCCTTAAGACAGATAGGAGTTTCAAGCACTTTTGAAAAACCTGAATGATTCACACTTAAACAAACAAAAAAACATTCATCTCACCTCACTCTTTTCTCTTGTCAGTAGGTAAAAGGAGCTTCCTCTACTGTCAGTATTACAAAAAAACAGAACAAAGCAAAACACTCTTAATTAAAAATCTTTATGTGAGTCAAAAAAGCCCCAAATGGTCTTCTCAAGAGAAGCAGACAGATAGTTCCCAGAGGCCATCGTATATCAGATACCAAGATAATGACAAACTATGTCTAGGAAATTTAATACAATGCTAGAAAATATAATCTGATCTTTTATGAATAGTATCTGAATATAAGCAAATAATTTAAAAAAAAAATTCATTGAATGGTGGAATGGTACCTGCACCCAAAGAAAATCTTGCATTCCTTTCTATGAAACTGAGGCAGGTTGTGCTTATGGATCTATATAAAAATGTTTCATCTTGTAGTTTTCTTCTATTGTTTACCTTATTATCCTCGTGCAGAAAAAATATAGAACCAGTCCATTTAAACTGTCTAAAATTTTATTTATTACACACACTACTTTCTAAATGTAGTGTCTAAATATTTTCATCTTTCTTGGATTTTGAATGTTTATAATGTCAAATCTTTTAAATGATCTAACCTTACAGAACAAAATGGGAAAAATTCTAAAATAAAATTATATGTAACCTTTCTACAAAAAATAAGGTATGACCAATTTTTTAAAACTACAATCTAGTTATTTTATCACATCAATAGGTCTGACTATCTTGTCTCTGACCACTAAAGAAGGTAATACTTTTCTGCTAAGATGTTTATGCTTTCACAGCTTCGAATGAGTCTAAGAGAAATGGCCATGAAAGAATAAAAGTTTCTAAAAACAGATAGCTTATCTTTTCACTAACTAATCAAATCCAAAGACATCTGTTCAAATTTCAGAAGACTTCACTGAAGTAGAACTGATTCATAGAAAAACTGATTAAATTTTAATTGATTTATGTGTCTTTACCTTTGATAAAAATAAAATGTGTATGTCTGGAATAATTTTATATCATTAGACTTGACACTGAAATCCTGCAATAAGTATGTCTTAAAATGACTTTGTGCCGTAACTCTGCTACTGAAGTGCATAATTTCAATAATTCTTTTATCCACTTTCATGCATGTTAAAGCATTTCCAAATTTTATTTCTTCACATAAGTTGTTTTATGTTATCTCAGATAGGAGGAAGGCAGAATGCAAGAATGGTAGGAAGAAGATTGAGTTGCAAAATTAAATAGCAATTTGGTTACCTTATTTACAAAGACACATCACATGACAAAAGTATTTTTGAAATAAATACTTTAAGTAATAATTGATGGACAAAATAATGTGAGGTTAGTTTATCTAATCCAATTTAATTTAATCTAATATATAATTTGTGGAAAAATACAAAAGCTTGTAAAAGAAACCCTCTCAAGACAAAATAACATGGAATCAGTTTTCTTGCAAAAGTGGGAATGAGGAGCTAAGGAAATCAGTTTTTATCACACTCCTAACACGTAAATGACTTAGTTATGATGAATCTCTATGATAAAAACTTCCATTTGAAAAAGAAAAAAAAATATATATTGCAGTATAGTATACAGCAAATACTTATTCAAAGTTTGCTTTTCTTGTCCTTTCCACTCTTTCAGAAAAGTATGTTTTAAATAAATTAAATTGTAATTTCTGAAAGTCTTACATGTTCCTTGAGGCCACAGAGAGTGTGCATTGATGAGAACTGCACTTATAATAGTGCCCAGCCTACTGCAGTGTAAGCTTATCCTTGAAGAACTATTGCTTTTAGTTTTGGGAGGCCTCCTGGCAATGATTCAGCAACAATGTGTTAGTATATTACAGAAGCTGGCTTCTTTGAAGTGAATAATTAAGACTCTCTAAAAAATCATTGTTTCTAACTGTCTTATATGGCTTAGTGAGAGCTTAGGATGCCAATAGAATTTACTGGTCAAAAGTAGTGGTTATTGGACCTATATCTGAGAAAGTGGTTACTGTTTTCTTGTAGTTTTCTTGGGAACAGTACTTCAGGAGGTTAGTTCTTCTCTTTCAATAATATATATTAAAAATGTCAGTGATGGAGGTGTCTACAGACCTCATTTTTCTTCTGTGTGTGAAGAATAGAAAAAAAACCATTTTTCTTAAAAAAAAAAAAAAAAAAAAAAAAACCCTGTACAAAAATTGACTGAACTTATGCCATCTTGATTTTCCTTTGATGGTGGATATCAATGTTTCAAAACTTGAGAAGTAATACATGAAATATGTAACTTTTTTTTTTTTCTAAGTCTGTTTTCTAAGACCAGTTTTGTTTAGAATTTGATTCTGATTTTAATCTAACTTTGGTTCAATTACTATTAGTTTTAAATTAGGTAAAGATAGTTTGAAAAAAAAAGCAAAATAGAAGCTGTGATTCTTCTTGATATAGATAACAAAAAGATGTTATCTTCCTTTAAAGTTATAGGTGTCTTGTTTTCATTTATGTCTAAATGCTTCCAGAAATCCTGATTCTTTAAGATTTCTGATTCAGAGAATTTCTTCCTTCCCCATTGTAATCCATTGATGATACTGCCCATATAAATATCATAGATTATTGCATAAATGACAGGAATTTATTGGTTATGGAAACATTTAGAGAGGAAAAAACAGTCTTGCATATGTTTTTTTCCTGAAGTCCATCATGAGTTTACTGAATCTCAATAGAAATTCAAATGGCATGATAAAGAAAACAAGGTGATAACATTTTCAGCCTAGAGAAACAGAAACAAGTGCAATAAATCATCCATCCACCATGGGGCAGCCATTTGTGAAATATGTAATTGATTATTTAAGAGAAAAAACGTCCCATAATCTCAGTAAAAGAGGGAAGAAAACATCAAGGACATCTGCAAAAAGCTAGAGGACAAGAAAACAGAGGATCTTCAACAAGTACAACAGAGAATAGAAAGAGAAAATTAAAATAAAAACTCAAAGGAAAAAGGAAAGGCTTGTGTTTTGGGCCCTGAGATAAGAAAGTAAGAAGTTCTTATGTTCTCCCTGAATAATTTCTGTCACTGTCCCAGAAGCGTTTATTTTAGAATCACATAACTACACATTACAGAAATGGATATATACACTTTTAGAAATATTTTCAGTCAGTATATGTCACGACTCATATGTAATACTACTACTAATATTGTCCTTTAACACAGACAACCAGGAAAAAAAATACACCACCTTTGTTTGTAAAAGTATCTCTTTGCATTACATTTGTTTAAAACCTAGCCAAAAAAAAGGACGACACTCAATAAATCAAATGTTAAATAACAGTGGTTATTCAGTATGCTGTAACTTGCCTCAGAACAGTTGTGTATCCTGATTATGTTGATAATTGCAGAGGGGTTGGACTAGATGACCTTTGAAGGTCCCTTCCAACCCAAACTATTCTTTGAATCTATGTCTATGATTCTTTCTTTTTTTTTTTCTCTCTTTTTTTCCTTTTTTTTTTTTTTTTTTCTTCTTCCCCCTGCACCCCCTTTATTTATTTTCTCTGCATTCTGACCTTGCAGGGATTCCAGTGAAGTGTTTAACTCTTTTGTAATGTTCATATTTCTCCACATAACTTGTGTATTCGTAGTACTTTTCTAGAAAGTATCTGTCACCTCATAGTTAAATCAAAATACCCTCTAAGCCCTCAATATTCCAACTGAATGACTTCCAGCTCACTAATAGAATTACTAATAAGTGATTCTTGCTATTAAATGCTTTATAGAACATCTTCTTTGGGATACTACAAAAACATTCAAATATACTGAAACTTTTAGCGTATTAAAGATGGACAAGGTTTTCCTTAAATATAAACATCTGCAAAGCAGAGGAAAAGAGTGAAATAACTCAGGTGAAAAAAAGGCTACAGAAGAAAAAGTTTGTAGCAAATGATAAGCATGAGTGACCACAAACAGTCAGCAGTGGATTCCTCTATTCTGCCAGCATCTCTTTGGACTATATTACTAAAATTACTGATTTTAGCAATGACTCTTGAATGGCAAAGCAAGAGAGAAACTAGGCTGCACTATGCTGGGAAGAATTAGGCAAACGCACTGCTTGAAACATGGTAGTTAGAACAGTCCTGTCATTTTCAATCAAAACTGTGATTGTTGTAGAAAAACGTCTGCATTTTAACTTCTATTTTCTTTTTAAAACACCATAAATCCTCCAGTATCCTGACAGGCTTAGGTTAGGTTTTCTTCATTTTTCCTTCTTGTTTTATAACATAGCCCTGCATAAATGGCTCCAATGCAGCTGCATTTGTGTATACTTAAATGTCTTTAAATATTTCACTAGTCTCAAAACAAAACCAAAACCTAAACCTAGAAAACCTGCAAGTTTTATTTTTTCATTAAAAAAAAAAAAGTTCTGAGTTCCTCTGAAAAATATATCTGGGAAATACCAGCCTGACAAAGCCAACAATTTTCTAACAATGTATTTTTTTCCCATTAATTTCATCAAGGTTTGAAGAACAAAAAAAAAGTTATTGTTCTATGAAACAGAGAATGCAGAACTGTTCCTTCTGTTGAAAAAAAAAAGAAAGTATTTGGAGATTTACTAATGCAACTGATAATAGCTTTGGTTCCATTTATAAACAAATTGACTAGTTGCTTCTACACCCTTCAGTACTATACATAAATTCTGAACTGGAAAAATTACAAAAAGGCCAACTCTGGTTTTCTTCCTAATATAAAAAGATTAAGAATTTTCTTTCCGCATATTCAGCATTTTTTTTCTTCTGGCATTATACATTTATGTCAAAAAATTTATTTGTAGAAAGGTAGATTACACCCTTTTTATAACAGTAATGTGAATAAATTACATGCCTACTATTTATTATAATATGGATACAATTAAATGTATTATAGTAATTATTCCATGTGTGTATTTCATTAGCTTGCCAAGTAACTACTCTAAATTTTAAATGGAAATTGAAATACATTCAAATATGATTTCTTAAAACTGTATTGGAAAACACAGGAAAGTTGTTAAAAAGTTCCTTTAAGTAGTATAATAAAGAAAGAATTCCTTATGACCTAATATTTTTTTAATCCTTCAAGTGTATATAATCTACCTCTTCGTAACATTACATGTAATGATTGAAATGTAATGGCTGAGTGAAGAAAATGACTGTCCTTACCAAAGAAATTTCTATAGGACAGATATTCTGCTTCCTATATATATAGAAGACCACAGTCTAGAAATTTTAAAGATTCTTTGTTAGATTAATATTGATTTCATATTTGAGGTAGTTAAAAACAAACAAACTAACTAACTAACTTACTAAAAACAACTAGTATTTTTAATAAATTACTTCATCTTTAGTAAACTGAAGTAATAAAGTAAATATAATATTCTAAAGAGGATTACAAATTTAAATACGTATGTTAATATGAAGCCAAAATATTTTATGTTATTGTGTTTCTAATAGAGTAGACTTTAGTACATAATATTATGATATTGGATACAAGTAGTTTTATCATCTGAATATTAAGGGCTGATATTGTACCAAATGTAAATATGAGTTAGTTCCTCTTAGCTATATATTTTAGAATAAGATTTGTTTAAGATCCATTGCACAGTAAAGCCACAGTAAAGAAAAAATATCTATTTTTTTCCTTGCTTTTTCCTTGATCTCCACAGAATATTATTGCATGTTGTTTTAATTATCATATGAAATATGGATGTTTTAATGAAACTTTATGAAAAAAATTAATATTGTGTATTTGGAGTGAACTATTGTGTGAAACACTTTAAGACAACTGCTGAAAACTCTGTATACCCAGCAGATTCTTCAAATTGCAAACTTAGTTTTCCATTAACATTTTCTATTTTGGCATCTTAAGAAGAGTGGAAGTTGATTTCAGCAGAATATCCTGTGGGGAAATTAGTTCATTTTGCTAAAGTGTCTTAATAATTACAGTGACATCAAGGTTAATTGCTTAATCTGTATTGCCATAGTGCAGTCCTGTAGAAATCACAACACAATCTGTTCTATAATTAGTGCCAGAATATCCATATATAGAACAAGCTGTAACCTAAATAAATAAAAACAATAACTAGTGTGATTAATAAATAAGATTCACCAAAGTGTGTGTTTCTGTGTGTGTACGTATATATATTAAATATATATATATAGTTTTCAGAAAATAGAGTTCTTAAAAACATGATATATTAAACCCTTGAGGATATATAAAGAGTTGACACAGAAAATAACTTCAAACAAGTTTATTTTTTCTCCTTATTTTTTTTCCAGCTCCAGAATGTGACTGCTAGCCAACACCATCATATTTGCATCAGGTCCCATTTTCATCAGGCAGTACATCACAATAGATAGTGTCTTGTTCATAATATGCTCTCAGTCCCAAATAAAGTAAACAGGCTTTTGTATGCAAAATGCAGAAATGAAGTTACAGAAAAAATTCTTTCATTTGAGTACATTAAAATTCCTTGTAGACACACTTTGTTTTTACTCTTTAGGGCAATTACTGTTCAGGTCCTTCATGTATCTTCAAAATGTCAGTAACTTGATTAACTCAGTTGAAAATGCAAAACTTACAGAAATGTGTAAGTTCTGTACGAACAATCTAGTGACGTATTAGTTATTTAAAACTAGCATTTAAGACCAAAATTGACTTCTGATTACCATAGTAAATGTCATTATATGGCATAGAGTAGTTGCATATGACACATGTAAATATTGTATTGTACAATATTGTACAGTATCTGTACAAGAAAAATATTCTATTGTATAATATTGTACAATATACACCTTCATCACACTGTATTGAGTAACACCCTGGCAGTTATCTTCCTTTTCAGGAATTCTGAACAAGTTCACCAAGATCAGCCATGTAAATTAGGGACTCCCTCAGAAGTGACATCAGAGTTATCTGGGAAAGGAACACATCATCTTAAATCTCTCACCTCTTCAACAATATTATATTGAAAAGAAACTATTTTTTCATTACATCATCACCTTTCTTTCATTAGTCTCTTCATTTTTTTTAATGATGTGTTATTAGTTTTGTTTCTAGCACTTTACAGAACTGGACAATCTAGCATCCAGAGTTTTGAGAACAGTCTGTCTTTTTCTTCATACTATGTTTCTTCCATTTGGCATTTTTGTCCCTTTTTATTGCAACCATTTAACTTATTTTCCTCTTTCTGCACTTTATCTTTCCAAATGCATTTTCTTTATATCTTCCTAAATGATTTTCTGTTTCTGTAGAATTATTTCTATATGCAAATACTCTATTTTATTTAATATGAAGTAGTTCTTTTGTGTGTTTTCTCCATTAGAACAGCTTCTGAATGGCCTGAGGCACAGTAACTGGTAGACTTACTATGTCTATCCTGTCCCATTTCAGAAATAAGGCAGTCAGAATTTACAAAGTAATTATGAAGATTCTTCTACTTCATCTTTGAGGATCATTTCAATAATGTAAGCTCAATAATATTATTGAGCTTATAGATTTTTATGATGCTGTCACACTTTGTTAATGCATGATCCTATGTGGTTTTATTGACTGTTCAAATTCTGAAGATATGTGACACTGAGTGGCAATGTGGTGACCCTGATAACTCAGGATGACAGGATGATTCCCTTTCTGCTCTCTGCCCCTTTTCAGTATCTGTGGGTTTATTTGCACAATACTGCTTCATATTAGTCATCAGTTCTTCCTGAATGCTTATTACATCTGAGGCAGAAGCTGTCAGTTACTCTGCACCTTCTAACATGGTTTTCGAATAACCAGTATCTCGAGACAGAAACCGGCAACTGGAACTATAATAGTTGTATAAGTGATCTCATTTTCAGAAGGGTTATAAAGAGAAGTTTTAAGGCATCCAATAAGTATGTAGCAACATACTTTTAATGACTTTTCTAGAAAAAGAAAGTTCTACAGATTATATATCTCCCATTTTTACAGAAATTACGGTAAGTACATCACAGCCAGCACTAATGTCTAATGCACAGCTCTGAAAAATATGGCAATGGAACGAAACATGTTCTGTCATGCTTTATTGTATGTCTTATACAGCAGAACTGAAACAGAAAGCCTGTATCCTTCAAAATATACTCTTCTTACACATCTTAAGATACAAATTTTATTACCAATATTAAGCCCATCACTCAAATGCTGGTATCGCTGTGATAAAGCCTGATGACGATTTAATTTCTTTGGATATTTGATATTAAATATTTTGATATTTAATTTCTTTGGCTTTTACTTTGAGTGAGTGGAGGAGGCAAATTAACCCTAACTTTACAAAGGAGAGGAATCTGCCCTTACTGATCTCAAGTGCATATTCTTCAAAGTGTGATCATAAAATAAGGAAAAGTCTCCAATGACACATACTGTAAATTATGGCATATTTAGATTTCCAAATACAGTTTTCATCTCGCTTACTAGCCTCTATCCATCTATTTGAGTAATTCTGAAGGCATATACCTTTACATCACAGAGGTGCCACAGAGAGATACAGTCAGATATGGAAATGCTCATTTTAGTACTTTTCAACTTGGCAAACTTTTCAAATAGCCATTTTTTAAAGCAGTAAGACTACTGTGTACTCAAAAATAAAATAAGCAAACCTTTAATTTTCCTATATTTTACTTAGCTATTTCCTCTTATTCAGTATTTAATCATCTCCAGGGAAACAGGAATCAACTCTTCCACAACTTGCAGTATTTTTCATTTAAATGTTTTCTCAGTTAAACACCACTTTAATTTTGAATGTTAATACTACATGATGGGATTTTATTCCATTTACAAAGCATGTACCATAGCAGTTGAGAGACTGTTGTTGAGAAATTTCGTATGAATCTCTTTTACCTCAACAAAAATTATTTTATTTCAATTCCCTTTGAAAAGGCAGTTGCTTACCTGATAAGTTTATTTTGGCAGTCAAACTGCAATTAGTAATCTACAATATTATCCAAAAAAGAAAGCTGAAACATAGCACAACTGTGACTCTATACTTGCATATAATTGCAGCGTGCTTTTTTCTTTTTCACACGAGTCAAAACAGTAACAATTTGCAAAAGACTGGAAGTCTTAGTAATGCCCTAGGCTTTTTACAAAAAAGTACTTTAACTTGTTTGTAGCTGAATAATATTGTTTGGTTCTCTATTTTCCTCTCCTTGTCACCATAGATACTGCTTAGAAAAGTTTTATAGGTCATAAGGTACCATCCCAGTTGAAATCAGGTAGTCACTAACAGGAAAACAAATTTTTAACCTTGTTGATTACACACTGCAATGTATGAAACTTTATCTTTTATTTTAAAAGTGCATGGAGTCATTTAGTTCGTACCCTCTTCCAAACCTCTTTTATTTTCTCTCAGAAACATATACAGCAGAAGCTGAGGTGAGATCTGGTTAAACAACAATTAGACAGTTTATTTTAAAACTCTGCTAACAAGCTGACTTTTAGTTCAGTATTCCTTACTTTTGATAAGAAGTGCTTGTCACAGGCAGGTAAATTCTTTCAAATTCTGCACTGTTGTGCGATTTCATATTTCAGTAAGAAACTGAGAAGATATTTTTACTTATTTGTTTTTACAATACCAAATATTAAGATAATACAATATTTATTACTGTATGTGTATACATAATACAAATCCACATTCATATTTAACTAGTATTAAGCATTTTTTTCCCAGTACTGTAATGTAAAACATTAAAGAATGTGTTTAATGTAAAACATTAAAGAATGTGTTTACAATGTAGTTCCTGTCATTTTCACTGTGGAAGATATCTGCTGTTCAGACTTAAAAGGTCACATAGTCTTGGCTTCCTTGACTTAATCAATATGGACTACATGTCTCTACATCAGAATAAACAGCCACTGCTGCCTTTTCTTTTTCCAGATGAAGTACTGTGCTATTCCTGATCTCCTTATGCATCTGGGTCAGGTCTTTTAGCACATTCATAGTCAGTGCATTGGGTGACCAGAATGACTGTAATGACAAGGAGAACACCAGAGCAATGTTAATGCAGTTGCATATGACTGATCGGACAACCTCAGCAAAAATTGATCTTCCCATCACCCCTTTGAGTCCACTAATGTCATGTTGTTTTTTCAAAGAGACTTAAGCCTGCTTGATAGACTTGTTCTCAGGTATTCAATTCTGATCTCAAAGGGTGCAAAGGGTGGGGTGATAAGCAAGGTCACTGGTTATTGAACTGAAATGAATTAAATGATGAATAGCCTTTCAAGATAATAATTATCATACAATTATTTTGGCACATTGCTGAAGGCCACTATGGGGTCGGCACTGGTTCATTGTTTAAGATATTTATTTTACTATAAAACTACTATTAAGAATTAGAGGTACAATATAATTTGAGGATTCAAACACATGAAATTGATTATTTGTATTTCATCAAAGTTTTCTGAAAGGTAAGTTCTGAAAAACAAAATAGAATATGTCCTCTGACACCTTATTCACATTTAAACAAATACTTACATGTTACAGAAAATACAGGGAAAATACCTTATAACAATTTATCACCTTGCAAGTATTTATGCTTTCTTAAACATTTTGTAATCTATAGGCCTGCCAAGAAAATTCCCTACAGTATGATGTAAAATAAATCATTCAGACTGAAATTAAGACTCGCTCAAAGCGCCATGCAACTGATAGGTTCAATGAAAGACATCTATGTTTTTTCATTACTTACAGAATTCTCAAAGTTTCTGTTTGTTTTTGGGTTTTGTTTGTTTGGTTTTTTTTATCCTTAAGAAATAAGACAGATGCAAAACTGTTGTTCTTAACATATGCATTTGGTTGTTCTAAAATATGCAATTGAATAGAATCTTCAGAATACAGGTTTTTACGAGTTTCATGAAAACAGGCAGAAAGTTAAAGAAGCATAAAATCTTTAGAAAATTAGAAAATGAAAGTTTCAAATTAAGTAGGAACTTACTATTAAAAAAAAAAAAGGCTGCAGGAGAATCTCAATTGTACTAGTAGACTAGAGTAATCAAGAGAAACTACATGACAATAAACTATTTCAAAAATGAACGAGGAAAACAGACTTCATAGTATTTTTTGGTAGATATGTCTTTACATTAAAAATCCTAAACAAAAGAGAAATGGCCTTACTTAACCCAATTTTAACCTATACTCCCTTCGGACTTACTGTCAATTGCAATAGGAGGAAATGCTGTTGTAAAACAATAATTTCCACATAGTCTGTCAATAATGTTCTTTCAATTTTAATGTTATCTTCTTAATTTTCAAGATGCCATATCTCTCAGCTTTGCTAGATGAGGTCACTTTTTTAGATCAAAGTTTTTGAGATGTAACAGAAGTTACTAAAAGTTGCATAGAAATGTGAAAGTCACCTAAGAGTAACATTGCTGCAGCAGCCCCTGTATTTTTCTGTCATTCATAATGTTGCAACAGGAAAAAAAAAACAACTAAGCACATTTTGAGCTTTTGCTATGTACATGAGTATTGTTATATGCAATAATGTTTATACCCCAGCCTTTTCTAGGATTTTGACAGTTTGGTGTGAGGGAGTTATTTGTTTGGGAGGGTAGTGATTTTGTTGCCTGGTTTGGTTTTTTTTTTGGTTTTAACAATAAATTGGCATAGAAGAAAGCTGGTTTTCTTTGTTTTGCTTTACCTTCCATGTCATTTCCCCATAATACAAGAAATGGGACCAAGGGGGCAGCTTTTATAAGAAGTAATTTGATTCTATACATTCATGAAGACTATACCAGCATTTTAAGAATACCAAAAGCTTCAAAAAAACCCAAATTTGTTCATATTATTCATTTACAAGGACGTCTACCATATTGACAGGCTTAACTGCCAAGAGTACGTTACCTACAGTATGATGAAAAGAAAATATTGATTTTAAATGTAATCACACTGTACCATGGTGGGATTAATGAGTCACAAATTTTACTCCCTTTTGCTCCTGTAGTGCTGGCAAGTGTAGAGAATGCTGTTTAACCTGCACATAAGTTGATGTAACCTTTCTTTGCTGAGGAGCCAGCACTTCTAAGACTGTCTGAGGTGCTATTACAAGATGTTCACTGGACTAATGTAAATATATTGTTACATTGAATTTCCTGAGCCTTCTATGCATCACTAGCTTTCTCCAAGTCAATTGAAACCAGACTTTTGGTCATAAAGAATTTTAAACTTGTGTCATGAGAATTTGCTTTTGGTAGGATTTCTGTAAAGATATATTTTCTGGTTCAAATCCCTCAGCCTATTTATCACTCCTCTCTCACTAGCAGGTAGCTGCACTACAACCATGCATATCAGTCATTTCTCAATTAATGTGAATGATACTACAGGGATTTCTGAACTTTTAATTAAATACCTGACCTTATCAGTAGTATTAGCACTAATTTTGCAGATTCTTTTTTCTCTTATGATCTCTCACCAATAGCATTTCAACAGCACTAAAAATTATAGAAGTAAAAATTGTCATCTCAGATCCCAGTTGATACATGCAGGAAGCCTGTAGTCAAAAACTAAAAAGAATCCTTAGCATGAGGCAAAACACTAAAACTTAATTATACCCTATGATGTTGGCACTTGAAAATAGGATACTCCAATGTAACTCCTCATTTCTTTTTATGCTTTCCTCTGTTCATTCCTTGTATTTCTCTTATTTGGATAAATTGTCCTGATTTTTTAGTGCCATTTCATATCAATTTTTGACGAGATGATCTAGAAGCTGAAAAAGGACTCGGTTAAGATGATGAAGTCCTAACACCTCCTTCAGTGTCACTATAGATATGAATCTTATATTCTAAATGTTCATTCATTATGAGGTTGGCATGAAAAATTTCCCTGCTACAAAGAAAGGCAGAGATCAGAGATGACGGGACATTGAGTAAGGTTTACTTTCCAAGTATTGATCTTCAGCAAATTGCTCATCTTCAGAAGAAATACTGTTAAACACACAACATTAGTGTATATTAAGCTCTTCTCAATAAAATCTGGCATATTGAAAAAAAGTAATTATTAATATTGCAAATGGGTCAAACCAGGATTTTAGGGGAGAAAAATGTACTTTTAAAATAGAGTCAATTAAGGATTATGAGATCAGTGCAAGACACATTATGATATTTAAATTTGAATCTTATTTTGGAGACACATCAAAACAGTTTCTAACTAACAGGGTGGTTTACAATGTCATACATTACCATCATTTACCAAAAAAAATATTAAAAGTGAACAGAAACTATTTATTTATTGTAATGCAAAAATATGATGTTGGAAACTTCTTCATTTGAGAAAACTTGAAATTAGTCTTTAAAATAATTGTAATTATAAGAACGTATACAACATCCAGAAAAATGGAGATACAAAACATGAGTATGTCAAAAAAATGAAGTACCTTAAGTCCACTATATTGTGCTTTTGCAGCACACTATGGTATCAGGACATCAATTAAAAATTTTGATCACTTTAAAAAATGTTATCACAAATTAAAAGTGTTGCTCAGTGAGAACAGCTGTATGAACACTGCAATTATAGACACAGTGACATTGTAACCTCTTATGGTTTGACATAACAAGGATACTTGGATCCCTATTAGTTGGTCAGATATAGACTATGTCACTATCTTTTACGGAAAAAAAAAAACCTTGGCAGATTCAATTCAAAACCATATATAGGCTTCTCCCCAGAGCAGATTCACAAATCTTGAAAGCTGTAGTATTTTCAGGGAAAGAAGCCTATGACATGATTTCTTCAGCACAAGAAGTACTGCTACAGTCTCACTAAAATGAAGAGGCAACAAAAACAGAGTTTTTATTATTTTTTTTTTTTTACATTCCCATATTCATGTATTTTAGAAAATTTTGTTCTTGCTTTCACTTTTTAAAGTTCAAAGTTACTTATTGGTGGAAGTGTAGGTAATGAGAAATATCATCCATTCACTACATCTGCTGGCTTTTTGACTCTATCAAAACCTGCTAAACCACAAACTAGCATTTTTTTGTCTACAATTTCCTCTTTCCATTAACCTTTATTGGCTCCTCCACCTCTCCTAGAGCTCTTAATGTAAATTTACACGTAACATGTAAACATGTAACATGTAAACATGTAAAATGTAAATTGACTGAATATATTTAGGTATTATATCCACCTAAGTTCAGTCCTTTGTAGATAATCAATGCCCAACGTTTCAAAAAAGTAAAAAGTGATTGATGACAAATATTGGTGAAGCCATCCCCCCCATCCCAGTCAAACTCTATTCTGCTGCTTTATTCATCAGGAAAATAATGGTGCATAATCTCATCACACCCACTAAAAGACAAAAAATAACATTTCTAGGAAACAAACAAACTTGACAAAATTCCTATCAGGAAAAACAAGTGCTTGAATTCTATGTTGAGTGTGGAAATTTTCACAGATATGATCCCTGAGGAAATGGAGTATGAACTAAACAGTTTCTTTCTGATATGCGTTTTTTTTAAGATATAAGCAGAAAAGGGTCATCCTAGAAACAGAGTCTGCAAGATTCAAAGCTATCTCATTTGATAGAAGAAATACAATTGCAATTCTCTTAAAAATGAGTATATTGTTCTTACCAATACACGTTTGACTAATCCAAATATTCTTATTTACTTGAAAGTGGTTTGAAATCAAACTTTTTCCACATCATTGAACTTATCATTAGGGACTATTATAACTGGAGTGGTTTCCATTTATTTAATCACAGAAGCATTTCATTTATTTTGCCTCTGGCAGAAAGAAACAGAACTGCTGCTGACATCACAGCAGGGTTGCTTCTTGTTACTGTTGTTACTGTAACATTAGATTTTGAAAGAACAATTATAAGTACAGATTTTATAAGTTTTTGCAGAAAAAAAGAAATATTTAGGTGGAAAAGGAAACATTAGTTTTATTTTGCTCCAGGAGGCTCATCAAACAATTTCTGAAGATGTAACTGTAGCTAATTACTGTAAAGAAAGACTTTTATCTACTGTAATATTCATGTTTTTGCACACGGGTCTTATTTTCCAGAAGCTGTCAGTAATTGGTAACAAAGAAGTAGGTATTAGCGAACTCTGGATTGTATCTTTTTCCACTTAGCTTGAAAAACAAGAGGCAAAGTGAAACAGTAACTGAAAATTACTGTGTTATTCTATGTTACTCTCTATGTTACTCTCTATGTTACTCTATTATTAACCCACTCTTTTTTTTTTTTTTTTTTTTTTTTTTTTTTAATTATTATTCTATTTGGAATACTTGTTTTGGAATAGGAATGATGAACCTTATGCTACATGACATGATACCAGCTGAAAGCTGGGCTGACTGTTAGTGGCTGGATGATAATGTTGGCATTAATGTTTATTCTTTAACTGTCTTAATCTCAGCACTGCTCTGAAGTTGTGGAAATCCATAAAGAATCTGAAACTCACACCCTGACACTGTGTACTGTGCTGAAAGGAAAAATATAAATAAGAAGTCATGTTGGTATCTGTTCTCTGTACATACTAATTATTAGCTAGGAACTGAAAGCAGCATCAACCTTTTGGGTGGGGTGGGAAGGGTGAAGGGGGCATGTGGGCACTACAAGATGACTGTGTGCTGAAATTTCTGATTTATTTTATTTATGAGCAATGTTTTAATATTCTATTTAAGCAGAATAAAAATAAGTTGTTATACTCTTTTTGCTTGCACTATATAAAGATATTTTATAAAATGACTATCCTTTGCTCATGAATCTAAAACATGCATGAATATGAAGTTATTTGAAGTACAATTATATTTCTGTATTAAAAGATCATAGTGGGCAACTCACAGCATCACACCTTCAAATATAAATGTAAATTTTCTAAAAGGATTTTTGGATTTCACTTCAAAAAATGAGCTGAATATTTTTCAATGACAGACCATCTCTTTCACAATAAGTTAACTAGTGATCTTACAACAACACTGAAGCAAAGATCTAGAATACTTTGGAAGAAGAGTTATATCTCCATGGAAACCTGTGAGTGGGGTATTTTTTCTGCCTATTATACACCAGTGAAAGTAACATGGAACAGATTAACATGGCAGCTGAGAAACTGTAGGCAACTTGGACTTTATTTACTAAATAAGGCAGAAAGGCAATACATCTTTCTTCAGCAAATAGATTCAGATCAAACTCTTAGTAAGCATTTTTAAATATGGCCACTCTGTCAGCATATTGACAACAGTCAGGTGACTTTTGGTTCAGAGACAAACTAATCTTTAATTGAAGTATATAAAAGTATTTTCAAGGTACCCACCTGAATCTAAATATTTATTTTTAATTTCTTACATGGATTTACATATCACTATATGTCTTTATTTTTAAGTTTATTTTGGTCACATATAAGACCATAGACATATAGGGGATTTAATCTGGCATTCATTTTAGGTAATTTTTACATAAATCACGGACTTCAACATAGTTTGCATATGTGTCTACGTATGTTACCATTTATTGTGGTGGCTTTGCTTGGGTAAAACACGTTTGATCAATGCGACTGCCCTCTGTGATGAACTAACTTGCTTAGTGGATGAGGGGAGAGCTGTAGAAGTCCCTTGATTTTAGCAATGCAGTCTCCAACAATGTCTTTCTTGACAGTCTGGTGAGACATGGATTATATAGAAAGACCAGAAGATAGGTGGAAAACTGATGCAGCTACCATGTCCAAAGAGTGTTTAATGACTCAAAGTGGCCACTGTTTAGAAGTGGAGTTCCTCTGATACTTTTTCCTGTAAACCCTTTGTTTTCCCTTTTCATTCAGTCATATGACTTTTTATAAAAGTAAACTAATATTTTATTCAGAAGCATCGTATATGCACATATACGTTTGTTTATCCTGAGTAAACTGTTTGCTTTTCTCCTTTTGAAGGGAGTGATACAAAACTGCATGTTTTGCCTAAGGCATGAACTAAAGAAAGCCAATTTTTTTTTCCTGTGAAGACATTGGTACATAGGGGACATATGCTCAGGATTTGACTTCAGTTCTTCACTATCTCAATAGAGACATCAAGAACCACAGCATCTTGAAAGGATCCTTACATATTTTCTTCTCTTTCAAATTCTCTCCTTTTTTGTGTGTATGTTAGATATAGCCCAGCCTCTGGCATGGCCCCCTTACTCATTGCTGGAGTGAGGGAGAGGAAGCCATTTCTCTTGCACCATTGAGAAGTCTTGAGCTGGTGCTGTCCCTTGTAGGGCACAATATAGTTGGTTTTTAAGGCTATATTATCTGGAAATAAACTTTCAGACAAAGAATATATTGATTACAATACTATCCTCAAACAAAAAATGCATTCAGTTCACACACATGTGGAATGGATTTTAGATTGGGATGAAGATGGGGAGTAGAAAGAAATTTAATCCAGTCATGGAAAGCATAGCAAAATCCAGTAGTTATCAAATAGGAATAGAAATAATATACATCTGTAACTGAAGTAATATTTTTACTGTTAGAAGGATCTGTCACCAGACATAAGATATTTGTTCCATGCAGCTCAGGCTGAATTGGTGTGCTTTTCCTGCCAGTGGGACAACCATCCTTCCTTGGATGCTGAGTGTGTATTTTTAATGCAAGTTGAAGCAGAAGGAGCACCATAACCCTGGCCACCCACATTTCCTTTTGAAGAAAACCTAGCAAGTAGAAGATGAGAAAGAGAGGTATGATGTGTTCCAACTAAGACCCTTGACACAGACAATCAGGAAACCAGGTGTTTGGGGCTGTGAGGGCACCTATCCTACTGTGTAGGTGAAATCAAGAAGGGTTCCTAATATGAACTATGTCTCAAACAGAAATCATCTACATATTGTTGAAGTTAGGGCAAGGTCTATGGCTTTTGTTGAAGAGTTTGATAACAGAGATCCCTTCTTTTCTGAAATATGTAAAATTATGAAAATAGCATGTGTGTAGAAGTAATACTGACTTAAAGACAAGACACAGTACTCAGACCTACATGAGTGACATCACTATTCATCTATTCTTTATTTCTCTTACTGAGGGGTTTTTTTTTGGCTCCTCATCACTTCCTCATTGAAAACATCTAACATTACATATTAATAAAACAGTGGAGCACCTGCCATAGTTGTGCAGCAGCAAGTCCACACAGAAGGAAAAAGCACAGAACAATGGTATCACAGGTTCCTGTAAGCACCTGAGGTCAAAATTTGACCAATTGTTCTGGTCACTTTTATGATCATATATACAGTGTCCTTTTTTGCCATGAAACCAAATTGAAATGTCCACTATGACAGTTATGTAAAGCCCACTCAGATTGATTATTTCTACATAGAAATTTCTCCATAGAAACCTCTGTGAAAACAAAAGTGGAAATGTAACAATTAATTAGATGAGGAGATTTTTTTTAATTTCTCAAAAACATCAGAGACAAAGAAGATATAGTTGAAAAATATTGGACTCCACTTTTATAAAAAATCAATGAACTGGGAAACAATGAGTCAAACAATACCATTTTTCTGTTGTGTTCTGTAGATGTGATCACAGCCTATCAGAATAAACTGTCTGGTTTTGTCACAACAAATTGGCACAACATAAAAGTGATTTGATGGTAAAACAGTGGTAATTGTTTTATAGATTCCCAGTACAATAGTTTAAGACACAGTGTGTGTACTTTGAAGAAACTGTCAGGAAAATTAAATACCCACTATGGTTTATTAAATGCTTCAAGTGAATTTTAGCTTCATATATGCTCTGAAAGTAGCAGCTCAATTGCACGAAAAATGAAAGACAAGGAACATTCTTAGGAACATTTGTATTTCAATAATGATGACATGATGACAGAGTAAACACAAAATAGAGGAAAAAAATGCAACTTTTGCCATCAAACTTTGGTCTCTCAAACACCTGCAGGTGTCTTTTTGCTATGCTTCAGAATTGTACCATGAAATTGTACCACGAAATTGTACCACCAGAAATTGTACCACGAAAACATCATTTTGGTCAAGTATAATAACTATTTCATATTATTGGAGCCAAATACAACACACAAATTTATGCTCACTCCATAAAACCACAGAAGTCCCTAAAGGGTCCAGAGGAGAACTAAAATACTACTCTATGTGGATGTAGTCATTCTCTGCAGCTTGGCCTCAGGATTAAAGACCAATTCCTGACTCAATCATTTTAGGAATATAGACAGAACCTTAAAGTCATATTCTGTCTCCACAGTGTTCATGTTAATTAAGAAGTGATCTGGATTTCTTAGTCAAATTATCTGTGAGACAATTTTTCTCAGAAGCTGAAGAATTAGTATCTTATAGTCTTAATAATTTTAAGAATATAAGGGTCATGTATTCGTAATAATTGTAAATATTAATATTATATCTTAATATTTTTCGCTGGAAAAAAACCCACAAACTTAAAAAATGGAAAATAAAACAGGCCCATGCAATGTTGTTTTTCTTTTCTTTTCCTTTCTTTTCTTTTCTTTTCTTTTCTTTTCTTTTCTTTTCTTTTCTTTTCTTTTCTTTTCTTTTCTTTTCTTTTCTTTTCTTTTCTTTTCTTTTTTTCTTCTCTTCTCTTCTCTTCTCTTCTCTTCTCTTCTCTTCTCTTCTCTTCTCTTCTCTTCTCTTCTCTTCTCTTCTCTTCTCTTCTCTTCTCTTCCTTTCCTTTCCTTTCCTTTCCTTTCCTTTCCTTTCCTTTCCTTTCCTTTCCTTTCCTTTCCTTTCCTTTCCTTTCCTTTCCTTTCCTTTCCTTTCCTTTCCTTTCCTTTCCTTTCCTTTCCTTTCCTTTCCTTTCCTTTCCTTTCCTTTCCTTTCCTTTCCTTTCCTTTCCTTTCCTTTCCTTTCCTTTCCTTTCTTCTTTTTAAAATTGGCTATGTTGGTTATAAATATTCTTAACAAAATTTCATACTTAATAATGATATTCAAATCACATACAATTATAAAAAATGAGAGTAACAATTGTAATGGGTTTACTGCATCTGTAAGGGCATTGCTAGTACAAATTCAACTGCTTTAGAGAAAGAGATTTTTGATGCTGATGTCCCCTGCCAGGAGAGGACAAGATTTACATTAGGAGAAGATGACAGGACTGAATAGATGGAACATCAGGGGAGTAAGAATGCACAGCAAATAGGCACAGCTAGTAGGTCATTTGGAAAGAGAACCAGCTGTATGCAGTTGGTGTGAGGGCACATTGACAAATCTATCTTCTGTCCACCAGCAGAGAAAAGACACAGGAGACTGGCCTGACTTCAAAGAATACCTGTAGAAGTAAACAATTTGAAAAAGGATAGCTGAACTGGAAACTGATATTTTATCTTCACTGTATTTCTCTGCCCTTCCTCTCCAACCCCTGTTCGTGAACTCAGCATTTCATCATTTCTTAGTCCTTCCCTTTCCACCTCCCTGTTTTAGATATTAACTTATGGTGCTTCAGGTTAAGCAATGCACAGTTATTACTCAGTAAGTTACATAAGTAACTGCTAATATCAGCTTTAAAAATGATCTGTGATTACTTCATTTCCAAATGACTGATGAGAACTTTAGCAATATCTTCCTTTCCTGAAGTTTCAAGGACAGTCCAATAGTGTCTGGCTGGGGACTACACTGATGATAAGTAGGGAAAGAAAGAAACAAAATTAAAGTAATAGTCACTGTAACCTGATGGGGATCTATGTAGGAACACTCTAAAGACTCAAGTATTTACTTTTTTTTTTTTTTTTTTTTTTTTGTAATATGAATAAATAGTAAGAAGTGTTGGCCTGCTTGCCTTAGCTTGAGTTTCATAAAGATAGCAATGTGCATGTGTATATATTTGGAGGAACGGTGATCATTAGGTGCACCATTATTTGTATTTATCTACTGTTCTACTTCTTCCTTTGACCTTCCTTAGAAATTTCATTCTAACTTCCTCCATGCTTGTCATGAGCTGCTGACCTGATCCATATCAACATCTTCTCAGTGAATGCCACTGCTACTCTCTCTCTGACACAACTTACTGTGTCCCTATGATAAGAACTGTTTCATGGGTAGTGTTAAAGAGTATGTGATTTTATGAAGGACACTTTTAAGTATTTTTCGCAATCTATTTATGTTACTAAATAATGCACAAACTGGCTCCTTCCCTCCAAACTGATTCTCTGCTGTTTTTCTGGCTAGTCAAAAAGGCAGCTTCTGGAGGAAAAATCCATCTCTATTATGCATATTTGTGCTGCAAATTCATCTTTGTTTTTTTTTTTTTTTTTTTTTTAACCTGTTATACACTTGGATATAAATCTGACTGGTTGACAGCCCATGAAGCTCATATTCTTTTTGTTTACTGAAAAAGGTACAGTAAAGGCTTCCACAATGTCTGATGCCTAAACAAATTAGCAAAATGCTTTGTTAAAAAACACGAAAGGGATTTAGGAGCATGAAATTCTGTAGGTTTGGAAGTGCTAATTAATAAAATATAAGACACCAAGTAATTCTATTGAAATTACATGAGTAACTGCTGTTTGGAATGTGGTCTGACCTAGAATGAATGTGTGTATGGTCAGAGAAAAGTTCATCTTCCCTTGTTCTGCTAATCAGAATGTCTCATTACTGCTTCCTCCTACCCAAGGAGGACATTTTTTTAGCAATGTAAATGGGAAGCCACTGGATTAAAACCAAACCAAACCAAACCAAACCAAACCAAACCAAACCAAACCAAAATAAACAACAACAACAAAACCACTAAAAACATTACTGTCAGGTTTTACACCATTTAATCACTTTTTATAGCTGTAGAATTTGACTGTAGCAATGAAAAAAAACCACAGATATATATTCAGTCCTTTGGAATAGTTTTGAAAATTTTCTTCCTTAGAGAAAATAAAATTTCTTGTTCCTTAGAAGCTCATATAGTGTTTGCCATACATAGTTCTCATCATATATGTGCTGCAGGCGTTCTGAGCATCTTAGGTGATACACTTTATTATTAATGACAGTTGCTACTCACTTATGGGAATTATCTTTATTTATGCTACCAGACATCTATTAACATGACAGGACTGGTGAACAGCAAGTTAAGCAGATCATATAATCAACATCTGCAAATATAACTCATTTATCATGCCCATGTCAAATTTCTCAGAAACACAACCTTTCTGGAAGGAACAAGGAACCACAAGACAGGTTAATGGATATAAAATGCTGCTGAAGTCTTAACCAGTAAGCATGAGCAACAAAGAATTTATTTAATATTTGCCATACTTTGCTGTCTCTGCTTGTATAGAGAAATTGAATAATCTATTTGTTATTTGCTATAGCTACATGACATCCTATGGTGCAACCACTTTCAATATGAATAAATGTTCTTGATAAATGCTGAATGGAAAAATGCACTGGTGTGGAACCAATGAATTGAAAAGCTCATTTAGGACCTGATCCTGTTAAACACAGAATGAGCTCTGTAAGTGTCTAGTGTCTCAGTTTGCATTTCTTTGAGAATTAAGAGGCTCTGTTTATCACCAAAGATATTCAGCATCTTGCAGGATCAGATATTAATAACCAATTATTCTGGCAAATGAGAATGTCTGATATTAAAACGTCATTAAGACTAGCTTTCTTCATCCTTTCTAATTTTTTTTTTTTTCTGCAAAACTCAGAAAAAAATAACATAGTGTGCTCTGAAGTAAATTCTTATCTGTCAAAACTATACTGTTTATTTTCATTGTCACTGTAGTTAGATATTCAAGGTGCTACTGCGATTAGTTGCTTCTTCACTGACTGGTTTATTGTCTTAATTTTAATTAATGATGGAAATGAAAAGTAACTGTAATACAGCATGATACAAAGGCAGGATATTAGGTGCATCAATCATGCATATTTTATGTCACTAATATAGCCAATTTTCTAATTTGCAAATTCAGATTTGCATGCAGAGGATCAAATAAAATAATAGTTGTGAATATTTTGAAATCTCATCTCATCTCATCTCATCTCATCTCATCTCATCTCATCAATAAACTATAAAACTAGGAAAAAGATGCACAGAATTTGCAGTCACAGTATTATTGAATATTACATATATTGAAAACTAATGCATGTTACATTACTGTTATAAGATCTGTGAGATTTTTTTTTTTTTTTTTTGAGTCAGTTCTTGTTTGGTTCTTCGTTTTCTTATTCATTTAAAGCTATTTAAAGCTATTTTTTTGCCCCATTCCACAGACATGGTGACATGCCTTTGGTGACAGACAAGCAAAGACTAACAGCTTTTGAAGAGGAGTCCTCCAGCCCAACAAGAAATCAGGTGCTCTTTTTCACTGACGAGTTCCCTCTAATGGCTTTTTAGTTGACAGTTTTACTCTTGTTTGAGGCAGCAGTTATTTGCTGATTTAACGTCAGAAAGCTTGCCAGCATCCTTTATTATTCTCCTGCTTGAGGAAGTAGCAGCAGTCTGAAATATAAAGTGTTCCACTTTACCCTTGTCTTCCCAGAGCCCCAAGGAGATAGCTGTCAGTGGGTCTGGGAAACCGGTGGGTGAACTACCTCAGAGTGACACCCTTCTTTGGAGGTCTGTAAAACCAGCAAAAGAAAAGACTAGTGGGGGAAAAAGGGGTTCTGTGGAAATCCTGCTACACTAATCCCTGCAAGCGAAGGCAGGGGAACTGGCAGACTTTGCATAAGGCCTTTACACGTCCCTGAAGAGTAATGTACTGATTCATATTTCTTTTTCTCATTCACATGACTATATAACACTTTCTTACATTCATATATGCAGTGTCACCTCCTGGGAACACACAAAATACCTCTTTTTTTTAATCATAACCATTGGTCTTACATAGTATCTAGTAGTACACAGTTATAGAGAACTTCTTAAATTTTTTGTTCCTTTCACAGGGAAGTATCATGCTTTTATCTTCCTCAGTATCTCAATTTTCTGCAAAATCATTGAAGTCATTGAAGTTGTTGATGGGACCAAAGAAATTTTTTTGTTTGTTTAAAACTAGGTAAGCATAAATATGTCACTATTTACATGGGCTGAAACTCATGTCTGGTTAGAGCATCATGTTGCCACATACAAGCAGGTGATTCTGAACTTGAATTAATTTCCACCATAAAAGTAAATAATTGATAGTAGCAATAATGATAGTAGTAAGTATGATTGATATGACTTTTTAGATCACTTTCAGATTACTATAACAGTTAAAAAAGACTGAGAGATTGTGGTGGTTGCAACACCACCACTACTCTCAACCCTCCCCCAGCTTCCTGGGCTACTCAATTACCTGGCTACTAGGGCAGGTGAGGCATGATTTGGGGAGAATAATTGTCATTGTGCAAGTTCAATGAGACAGGACACTGAAGTCCCTCTCTCTGTGTTCTCATAGCTCCTGCCAAGGACTATTCCCCATTGTGCAATTGCAGTGAAGTTGGGAAACTAGGACACAAGTGTGATGAGTCAAGACACCAAGCCACGGCCTCCATGCTCTTGGAGCTCTCAGCATATGGGAAAAGACCCCCTTTCTGCCTGGGAAAGGTAGCAACCATCTATTTCTTGACAATTTGGGACATCTACTCAGACACAACCCAAGCGAAATAGTACCAGAGCTATATGATCTGAAAGGTTCTGGGTGTTGCCAAAATATTACCTCATCCTTAGAGTGGCTACAGTGGAAAAATACTGACTAAAGTCAATGATCTTGCCCCCCTATAAATAGCAAGGCCACAGTGAGGCCCTTTGAGCTCTTCTGGATCACAGTGGGCTGTGACTCAGCATCTCCTTCAGAGGTGGGACACCCCTCAGAGACATTTTACAATGAACCGGTGCCACATGGCCATGGATGAGGACAGACTTCTTGAGTTTCAGTGTATCGCCTGTTGAGAAATGCATATGCATTACAGTTCACTTAACTTTATAGAGAAATTAATAGATATACCTCTACATATATCACACATACATATGCACAAAGCTGGAGTTCATTGTGTGTGAATACGTTCAAATACCCATGGATTAGTGTGCACGAGTATGTCTCTTTATAGATTTGTACATAAGCTTTCACTCATATAATTATGTGTTAAGTGATTTATCTTTCTCTTTTGTAAGTAGTGTGACCCTTGACACAATCAAATCTGTAATCTAGTCACTATTTTAATTATCACAAATCCCATTGAATTGTTTTAAATCATTTTTTCCTGTTGATTGAGGTTATTAAAAATTATATATTAAACTTGTGATCTACCCCAATAAAATTTAAACTGCTGCTAAACCAAAACTGTAAACATTCCATTCTGCAAAAGAGATTCAATGTCACTTGTGGCAGGTGCACCTGTCCCCCCACAAAAGCACCAGAAACATCTAGACCACTATGGTCGTGTACCTACCCCTTGGTCGACAGACCATTGACCAGTGAAACACTGGTTGAGAGAAGTTTCTAGACCACTACCATAATTGACCACAAGCTCAGATTCAAGTAGGCTATAAATGGATCTGCCAGAGACACTCTTTGAGTTGGTCTTCCTTTGAGCAGGGGCTTTGCAGTTGAAGACCCTCCTCCTTAGATCTGAGATGATGTCTAATGAAACTTCATCAGGGATCAAGACACTTTGCCTTATCAGTGAGTGATTATATCTTCTGTGTACCCTTGAGAGTCCTCACTTTTTAATAAGTGAGTAGATGCATATTTTGAATCATCATGCTAAAGTTTTGGGATCCCCTGCCTCTGAACTGTCTGTGTAGTAACTGAACTCCAAACTGGTATCTGAATCTCTGTTTTATGATGTTGACAGAGTGCTGAATGATTTTGGATAAATCCTGTTTCAAGTTGGTTTTCTGCTAAGCAATTCTGATTAGAATGAAGTCTCTTTGGAACTTTTGTCTAAATTGATTGTTGGGCTGCTTTTGCAACATCATTAAACTCAGGAGATCTCTGTGATGGTTTAACTATTTAAAAAAGCGAAATGAAATGGTCATGGCCATTACAGTGAGCATGGAAATGGCTAAGCAGGTGGCAAGCTGATGCTATTGCCTGATCAGTCCATTTTGCAACCACCTTCTGTGCCTCCGCAGCCATTTCTCTACCGTGACAACCTGGCCTATCTAGTTGCAATGAGCGCTTTAGAGCAGAAGCTACAATTTCCAGTTACTTTTTTTTTTTTTTTTTTACAGTGCAGAGGAACCTAGGTCATTGTTTACTAATTACACCCATAGGAGGAAACACATTGAAAATCCAGTAGGGAATGCAAATGTTATAACTGTTCCAAATGAATGAAAATATTTCAGTAATGACCACTATTAACCATAAATAATAAAGCACTCCTAATGTTGCGTTTTTTAATCTCATAAATATTGGTATAGTAAATTGAAAGTGCATGTTCTAAACTTTTCCAGGGACGAAGTTAAAGAATTAAGAGACCTTAACAGCAGTACACAATAATTTATCAACTTTTTTTATTAGCAGTGCCCTCAGTTCTTTGAAACACAGCTAGGCTAACAGAGAATTCTAACGTTCATCAGCTTTTACTTTTTAAGCATATTGTTTTAGTCATCTTTCCTGACACAACTATGTAGTCTGCAGCTGTAAGCAAGATGCCAAAGCTGATGTGACAATTCCAAACAAGTGTGCTGTAAACAAAATAAATTGGGTTTCTAACAATTGGAACCATGTGAATTCTTTCTGAAGAGCTTCACCCTCTAGTCAAGCTTCCTTCCATGTAGTGAACTGCCTGGGCAGGAGGGGGAAATATTTTTAAGAAATCAAACAACAGCAGAAAAGAAAGACTGAATGGATTAGATGGAATGCAGAAGGGAGATCAAGTGATTGTATTCATATCACTCCAAGGTACCTAATTCTTAACTAGATAGTAGTGAACTTACAAAAGTATTTGTACATACCAAACAAAATATTCATTAAGGATAACATAAATGGTCAAATATAAAACAATTGAGAAGACAAAAAGGAGAGAAGAAATATTTAGTTTCCTGTTTTAACCTACCCTTTCAGATCTGCTGTTCCTTTACCTGAATCTTTTAACTATTTAGTCAAACTTACTCATTTCTGTCCATTCATGCATGTACTTGTGCTCATACATATAAAGATATGCCTTTTTTACTATTTCATTATTTATGTTTATGTAAGATATATGTTCAGATTATTTTCTGAATATTTTTAATATTTTGTCATCTCTTAAATTAAGCAAGCCAGACATTATTTTTTATTTTGTGGATCTTAGTCAACAAGAAAATTATGAGAGATTCTGTTATTATCTATCAGTAATAAGTTAAACCCCACCATTTTAAAACAACCTTATTTGGAAAAATACAGGAGTAAGAAACACAAAGGCTTCTACTTTTCCTCCTTTCTGCTTAGAAAATGTAATATTTTCATTAAAAGCAATAGTCAGTAAATGTAACAGTCCAGAGCAGTAATTCCTGGTGTTTCACATTTGTTAAAATGTAAAATGAATGTTAGCTTTCAAGTCAAACATTTACACAAAAATCCATATAATTGCTTGGTATAGCACTTGTTTAATGATAAGATTATATAGGCTGTGTTCTCTCCCAAGCCCAGTTTGACTGCAGAATCAAGTAATTAAAAAATAATTAAAAAAAAAAATAAACCAAACCAAACAAAAAAACCCAAACCAAACCAAACCAACCAAACAAAAAAAAACCCACAACACACAAAAATCCCACCACAAGACAAAAAACAAACACAACAAAAAAACCCAAGCAAACTGACCAAACTCAAACAAACAAACAAACAAAAAAAACCCCAAACAACAACAACAAAAAAAAAAACCAACACCAAAACAACAATAATGACAACAAAAACCACAAACCAAAACAGCATTACAGTATCTGCTATAGCTTGGGTTACATTTACAGCAGATACACCATCCATCACATAAAGGTGGAGTAGGGCTGTCCAAGGCCCATGAGATAATTTCCTCACCCACACCAGTCACAGCAGCCACTTGAATGTGTGAGCACAGACACTTACAAATGCCTGGCAATGTACAGCTAGAAGGAAAAGCTGGCAAATTCAAGGACTAACAGGCAACATACCATGGAGCTCAGCTGCCTTTTGCTTAAGTCACTACAGAATAATAACTACCAACTGCTGTTATACATAATCTTAACAAATTGAATATATATTTTAGGGAAGTTTTTGTCAACAAGAACATTATTATAATTTGCCTGATACCAGTATGGATGTACTTTCTGAGAACTAGATATTGTCTGAAATTTTCCAGGAGAAGTTTCTCATTTTACTTTTTCTTTTTTTCACCACCTCTGTTAATGAAATACAAGTATGGAATAAAATAAAAAACTTAATTAAACATTTAAAATATCCCACATCCATTAAATTTATTTCCTTGTAAATGAGAACTAGTTCTGCAAGGCTCCAAAACATCCTACAGCTTGGCAATGCATTGTGCAAAATGAACATGTAATAATGAATGTTCTTCATTATTTCCAACATTGCAATATAAGAGGGACAATAATTGTGAACACTTAGGAGAAAGAAAAGAGGAATCTCACCCACATGAAGACTGGTGGTACCTTGAATGATAGAAACCTACTATGACAAAGAAGAAATATCTTCCCACCCTTTTACCCCTTTCTTGTGTATTTACTTCTACAGAGTGACCTTTATGACTCTCTGGACATTCTCTCTGAGCAACACCCCATTAGCATTAGAGAAACCACTCCAAATGTCCCCTAGATTAGATACCCATATGTGAGAACAGCAAGTTTGTTCTTCTGTAGTGATCAGGCATAGGGATGCTCAGTATCACTGATCACATGATCTTCTTCCACCTGTGTTGTTTTTCATATGCTTTTTCCCATCCTAGGTTCTTTCCCTTTGCCATCTTCACCCCCTCCCAAACAAACCTCATGTGTTTATTTTCTCTCCATTGCCTCTGTTTTTTTGCTGACTTTTAAAATTCTTTGGAATTTGTGATATGATAATTTGGTAATTTCTACCTTAGACAGCAATTCCATTGAGCTGTTATCTGTAATTCCTTCTGTTATCCATAACAATTCTCATTTTTGATATTCCCATATTCTTATCTTGGTTATCTCCGCATGGGCAATATTCTTGCTTTGCTACTACTTTTACATTTTTTAACAACTTATGCCATTATCTTGTTAGTGTGACTTATGCTAGTGAGGGTTGACTATCCAGACACATACCCTAACAACAAACTCTTTAGTCTTGTACTGATGAGTTATGAGTGAGCAAGCACACCAGTGCTATGAAAAGTGCTTTTTGTGTCACTCTTGTCAAAGGGTGGATCACAGATCCCTTGGATAGATAAGAAGATAACAATTGTTAGAGGCAGGATTTAGCATTCTACTTGAGTTGACAATATTGCAGAGCCCTCAATACAGTGAAAAAAGGCTGTAATTTCTGGTTATGATTATTTATGCTAATCAGGGAATTACTAGCTACGTATAACTGACAAGAACAAAGCTTTTTCAGTGTGGAGAGAGATAGAAATGCTGATAGGCAGGAATTACAGATAATTACCTCTTCTTGCCACAGAGGAAGTGAAACTGTTACTGACTTAGATGAAAAAAAAAAAAAGGAATATTAATTCCTGTATTCCAAGGTAGATAATGCTTTGTTGTAATCAATTGTATCCAGCTGAAGATAATATATACCAAAGAGAGGCTAGATGTAGCACATAAGACTGAGCAGGAATATGAGAAAGTATCCTGGTAAAGTGCAAAGATAAAGGAAGCTTCAACGACTTTCAACCTCCTGTTTACATACATGTCTCATCTGTGATTAGACTTGTTTCCTGACATGCCTGGACAGCATTTCTGTTCCTTGACTAAGCTCTGTGCCACAGATACGATGCTGTCCTGTCCCACTCAGTGGGGTGAGGGCAGTGTTAACTTTTAAATACTCTGTGTGATAACCAGGAGTAATGACATTTACTTGAGAGATTCAATTACATGCCCAGAATAAAGTTAGAAAGAGAGAAAAAAAAAGAGAGATCAGAAGAGAGATAAGATTTCACCACTCCAAAGGTCGGTTGATCCGGCAAAGACCTTTGCAGTTCTCATTGTGGCAGGTGTGATGCAATACCAATCCACGCCACACCACCCAACACCAACGAGTGTCCCAAGTGAGAAGTTTTAAATACTTTAATTTGCATGTAAGATAGGAGAGGGCGACTCATCCCCTCCCTTTGATTGCTCCTCATGCTAACTAGGAAGATTGTTCCAGAAATGAGCTGGTGGTCCGAACAATGCATCGGTGGCCTCAGGAGTGAGTCAGTTGTTCTCAGAAGTGAGTCGGTTGATCCTCTAGGGGTAGCTGGTGATTCATGATTTCCCCCTAGCTGGTTGTGATCAGTTAATGACCCTGCTTTCATTCAAACGTAGTTGATGCCTTCATTTTGCAAATAATAGGTAAGTCTCAATGAAGAGAGGATTATTTCAGGATTATTTTCATGTTTCTGCCTTATAAATCTACAGAATAAATGTTAAAAGTACATTATCCTAAAAAGAATTTTAAATAGGAAAAATGTAGAAGTATGGATCATACAAAAATAAAAATTTTGATATAAACTTTTATTTTCCTCATTAAGATAAAACCTGAAAAGAGCAATCCTCTGGTTTTTTTTTTATAATTTACTTACAAGTTATTATATACTGTACAAGGCCATAATACTTTGTCTCAGGTGCAATGACAGAAGATGTCATTCACAATGATTGGTAAATTCCTGTCACTTCATCTCAACGATGTCAAAGTCAATTATCTATAGCAAAGAGGCTGGGTGCAACTGTCATGAACCAGATCCAGCTGAATTGAACAATTTGAGTATCTGGTGCTATACCTCAAAGTCCTGAAAATGGTTTGCAAATTCGAGGACCTTAATGGAAAAAATATTACTATAATCAGTAATAAACTAAAAGTATGACAACTATGGAGATTACATAGGAACTATGTGATCCTGAATGCTGATTAGATTGATGCCAAACTACTGTCTAATTTTGCAGACTGGTGCTAGAGTGCATAACATGTTAATTTTCAGAAATATTTTGTAATTATTTCATTAATATTTATCATTGAAACATTCTAGAGAAATGTCCAAACTGATGCTAGATTAAATACTTCCACCAAGGTAAATGAAATAATGCCAGGAAAGTGACAGATCCATTATTTATTAATGTCTCCTACTAATTAAATATTGTATGATGTTCAAAAGAAGAAATAATGACATGCTGAACTGAGGAGTCCCTTCTAGAAAAACTGTCTAATTAAAATGGGACGACTTAAAATTTGAATTAAATATTTGGGTTTAAGATTCTGGTTTTGGCACCTCATTTGATCAGATTTCAAATTTCTTGCCTAGAGCTATGCTTTAAAATATTCCAAGAGGAGCTAGAAGCAGGGGAAAAGTAGCAGCAAAACGTACCCATCACCTATTTTATCTTTAAGTAAAAATATATATCAGAGTGTTTGTAACACTTAGGTTTAACTTCAATCCTTAAAGAACACTCTACAATCTCAATTTAGCTTTTAATATCCATCCCTAAGAAATCCTTGGAAAGCATGGGATGATGAAAAGAAGGAGGCACACTGAAGTAGAAGAGGTCATATCTGAGGACACAAATATGACCTCTCTGACTGTGTCTAAGGTGTATCTCCTTGAGAAGTACTTTCCTCTGATGGGATTTGGACCTCTGAACCCCTTCCAAAAGCATGATAGTCACACATATTTTTCCAAATATTTAAATAACATTTTATACATTATAGAATTCCTTTAGTTTAGAAGATACCTCTCTGTTCCCATTTTTATCACTTAGTGGTTAGTCATATATTTGTATGAAGTACACTTAAAATGTCTTTCTCTGCCTGAGGGACACATACACAGATCAAGGACATTGTCACTCCTGCATTTTGAAACTGTTTCATTTTTCATGCAACAATCAAAGATTGTTGGACCAAAGACAGAAAGCAAGCATGGGAGACAATAACCATATGTGTGATTTTCAAGCTTACTGATTAGAGCTGTCACTCAGAAGAAAAGACATTTGTCATTTAGTTTCTGCTTCAGTAGCTTTGTGGGTTTCTCCCTGTAATTTTCTCCAAAGTAATGACACACAGGATTTAAACCTTACTTTGTCTTTCTGAACAGAACATATTCAAGCAAAACCGTGGTTTGAAAGCAAGTTTTACAATTAATAATTGTGATTTCTAACTATTTAGGTCTTGAATTACAAAAGGTGGTGACACTGCCATGGAACCTACACCTTTCTGAAAAGGTAAGACATACATAGGACATTCAGACAACATGGAAGGATGAAAAGCCTGCAGTTCATGAAGAAGTTGAGAATGACTTAGGTATTGGTCCAATAAGCTCTATTAATATTGAATTTTATCACTGTTTGACATGCCCAGAAATTATATCAATAACACTGCAGTATAAAAAAGGACTTCTCCAAAATTCAGTGACATTGAATTTTGGGTTTGAAGATGACAGTTTTGGACAACAGTGACCAAAGTTAGAATAAATAGGAATGTAAATGCTTGTATTATTTTGTAGCCTTAGCCTTTGACAACTTTAAAAATAAAACCAAAACAAAAACCTTTCAGCTTTCATGTGACAACCCTTACAATAATGAAGAATCATGCCCTGTTCATTTATTATTATACAGCAAAAATCAGTGGGAGTTACTCATGAACAGTGGTAAACCTATTTTGTGAAAGCCCATCAGTCTCCTCAACTGGCATGCTTTCTGAGGTGAACACAATAGGAGAACACAAGAATGGAATAGACTGATAGGAGTCATTTGGTTAAGTCTGGAAGACAAAATAGGTCAATAAAAAATAAGAAAAAATTATCTAGTAAATTAATTTAAGAAGAGCATTTCTCCTAGGCATTATCAAATAGACCAAGTCCTTACTTCAGTAAGCTTGAAAACACTGAAGCAAACCAAAGTGGAAATGCTGAATGAGAGATGGAAAACTAGGAAGGTGAACTTATTTGGCTGTGAATAGGAGATCAGTGTGAAAACCAACCTCTGCTCCAGTGTTATGTCTATCGATTTTGTAAAGTTAGAGATTTGAATGGCAGCACAGCTGCCAGGTAAGGAAAACACAATGGAAGCCAGGGATGTGGACCCAAGGAAGTTTCAGTAGCCTCTAATGAGCTCAGTCAGCTGCCCTTGACTCAAGGGTGTCTGCAACCTTTGTTCTAGCTGACAACTCCTTAAGAAGGGTCAAGAACCCTCTTAGCTGATCCTACAGTGAGGCCAATATAAAAGCCTGGCCTGTCCTCAGTCCTGCTGGTGAGGGGCCAGGGTGTGAGGAGAATGGAGCTGATACTACATGTCAGCTACAGGTTACAGAGTTGATGTCAATAACAAAGTTTTGTTTTCTAATGAGTGTTTGAACTTCCATGAAATCTTTTAAAAAATAATAAAATCTCAGCCTCATACATTCCTAGAGATACTAGGTACCTAGTGTCTCTACTAGCAAGACCTTTATACAAGGTACAGAATAGCAAGCTGAACTAACAGTCAGGGAAGAAATAAAAATGACACTGTAACTCACTGCTTAAATATGGGAACACGAATTTTAGACTCTGTAATGTTTACTGTCTCTTCACTGAAAATACAGTGTAGTTTCTCCAAATTACTCTCAAATAAAACTCCACCTAGACCAGTCATTATGTCTTCTATGTCGAAGATTAACTCTGATGAACTTGGCAGTGTGAGATTTACAGCTGGACTTGATCTTAAAGGTTTTTTCCAACCTAAATAATTCTATTATTCTATGATATTCACTGTCCCACTGCTTCCACTGAAAATGATCAGCTAGTCCTTTTGGAGAGTCACTTTAATTTACTTGAGAACACATTTCTCAGATAAGTTTAGTGTGAGTTTTGAAGGGCTCTTAGAGTTTAAAAGCATGATATCCAAGAAGTAAGATTTTTTAAAATTCACTTTGAGTTGAAAACTGTCTCATAGACTCTTTAAAAAGTATAAACAAATCCAGATTTTTTCTCTCTTCCTTCAGCTTCAATCTTGAATGTATATTTTTATATACAAATGTTCTTTCAGGACAACACACAACAGATCTTTTGTCTATAGGATATCTAAAAGGCAGTAAATGCATTTCAACATCTGTATGTTTCAGCAATTTAGTTTCCTAGTGGTACTGTTAATATTTTAAATTACTATTTCTCAATAATAAAAAGACTTGACTAAGTGCTCAGTCAGTGGCAGTAGGTATGGTTCAGAGCAGAGCTGCTATAAGGGGAGAGAAGGGGAGGTAGTGTAAGTTTTATGTTACCTTTCCTTAGATAACTAAATTGAAGCCAAATTTCTGTCTTGCAAGGTCTCTCCTGAAGGAGCAGAAAGAAGGGATTTCACTGTCACATCTTTAAGACATATTTGTAGTACAATCAGAAGCTTGGCCAGAACCTTGTATCTTTCTGTGCCTGTTTCTTTTAAAAATTTGTCATATTGGTTAATAGAACTTATGACTTCATTAGTCTTCAAACACTTTTTCTGTAGGATGGTTGTCTAGGGATTGATAAGGAAATATTCATTGCTCCATTTATATCAGTGTGCTATATTTTATTAAAACATGTGTTAAACTTTCATGCTACTGTTTGGAGTTTATATTTGTGACTGAATTAAGAAGTCTTAAAGTGTCTACTAAAATTAGATCTTTAATCAGTTGTGCAGTTGTGAGGAGAATGGAGCTGATACTACATGTCAGCTACAGGTTACAGAGTTGATGTCAATAACAAAGTTTTGTTTTCTAATGAGTGTTTGAACTTCCATGAAATCTTTTAAAAAATAATAAAATCTCAGCCTCATACATTCCTAGAGATACTAGGTACCTAGTGTCTCTACTAGCAAGACCTTTATACAATGTACAGAATAGCAAGCTGAACTAACAGTCAGGGAAGAAATAAAAATGACACTGTAACTCACTGCTTAAATATGGGAACACGAATTTTTCTCATCTTCCCATAGTTTCTTCTTGACCAGTCCAGGCATTATGCAGTGAGTCAGCTCTCAGGCTGCAGTCCTTCCATAACAATGCTATGGAAAGCTCTTTTGTCTTCTGCAAAATGTTCCTTATAGAACCTACATTTTACAGGATTTGCACTGGTGAAGCAGCACAGAAATTTGTCTTTTCTACAAAATAGTTATTAAGTTCTAAATGTTTACCATTTGTTTTGAATGTAGAGGTCTTTTGGGCAGAAACAGAGACAGAACAGAATCTAGAAACATGCAAAAATTAAAAAAAAAAATAAAAAATAAAAAAAATTTCTTCCCCTTACTGCCTTTTCAAGTAACATTGAAAGGCAGCATTATCTAAGTCTTTTGGCTTCTTAGGAAAGTTATGAAATGCTGATATATCTGCCTGTACATTTACACTTGCAAGCAGAACAGTTCTCTGCATTTCTGACACAGGCTGTTTCTCTGCTTACTGTAGCTATTAGAGCTGCATCTGTTCAAAATTATCTTTCTGATGTTAAGATACTTCTGACACTTCTTGATAATGGTACTTTATTATAGTAAAAGCATTAAAAGCTGCTGAAACTACAGGCATATCACTTGAAATTTTATTTTTTTTACTAATGTTTCATCTTGTGAAATAGGGTACAAGGATTCCATGTGACAAGATAAGAAAAACCTGCCTTAGTTAACAAAGACAGAACTACTGATGTGGAAAAAGACTAACTACCTATTTTGTCATGTCACCAGAAGTTTGAAGGAAAAGCATGTGAAATCAGACATAGATCTAAAACATCCATGAGTCTCCTCAGACACTGGAAAAAGAACTTAGGGAAACTAAAAGAAAAAAAATTGTCTCATCTTTTTTTCTCTTCCCTGCCTCCCCACTGCCCCCTTGAATTGTCAAAAGTATTGTTGCCAATAGAATAAAAGGAAGGGCAAATATTAAAATGTTTTAGGAATGGAAGATGGAATAAAAAGTAGATTTTTCTGTATCAGAACAAATGGTTTTCAAATTTTCTCTCAGCACATTCTTTTGCTGTTCTTCAGTCTTCCTCCAGGCCGCAGTGAGTCCACTGGAGGTGGGAAAGATCTTGGGAGGGGACACAGCCTGAACAACCAACCCAAACTGGCTGAAGGGATATTCCATACCACATGACATCATACTCCACAATAAAAACTGGGAATTTGATCTTAGAAAGGAGCTCTTGATTGGTGACTGGCTGGATATCAATCTGCGTGTAAGAGGCAGTGAGTGATTGCCTGTACATTGCTTGCTGGTTTAGGTGTTGAGGTGTTTTTGTTTTCCTTCATTTAATAAACAATCTTTTAATTCACCCACCAGTTTTCTTGCTTTTCTGATTATCGCCCTTGTTCCATTGCAGGGGAAGTGAGCAAGTAGATGTGTGGCTGCTGGCCAAGGTCAGCCCACCACAGCTCACAAGACAGATGTAATATAAGGAGATAAAGACTATTTTTATGACATGAATTGGATGCAGCAATATTCAAGCAATATAATATATGTACTGCAACACTGACATCTGAAAACTGCTCAGAGAGAAAAAAATAATCAAAATAAGAGATAATTTGCATATAGTTTTCATACATAGTTTACATTGGGACATGTACTGCTTTTGGCTGGGGTAGTTAAATTCCTTCACAGTATCTTATATAGGGTTATGTTTTGGATTTGTGATGAAAACTGTGTTGATAACATGCTGAGCACTGCTTGTATGGAGTTAAGGCCTTTTCTGCTTTTCATGTGATCCCACCAGCGAGTGGGCAGTGGGTGCACAAGAAGTGATGAGGAGACAGAGCTGGGGCAGCTGACCCCAAATGACTAAAGGGATATCCCATGTGGTTATGCACTCAGCAATAAAAGCTAGGAGAACAAGAAGGAAGGAGGGGATGTTCAGAGTTATGGTGTTTGTCTTCCCAAGTAACTGCTACTTGAGCCCTGCTTTCCTGGACGTGATGCACCTGCCTGCTGATGTGAAGGTGTGAATGAATTCCTTGTTTTGTTTTACTTGCAATCCACAAGTTTTTTCACTCCTACCCGTCCAATTATTTCTCACATCACACTGTGGGGTGAATGGAATGAGCAGTTGTGTGGTGCTTAGCTGCCTACTGGGATTACACCATGACAGGAGATTTGTTTCTGTGTC
Source organism: Nesoenas mayeri (assembly GCF_963082525.1). NCBI lineage: Eukaryota > Metazoa > Chordata > Aves > Columbiformes > Columbidae > Nesoenas > Nesoenas mayeri. Next base: position 19,590,741 of record NC_137541.1, read on the forward strand.
CTATATTTCTCCTTATGATATGGGGAACTTCATCCAGTTTGAGATGCCTTTATTCTGGCATTCTCACATACTTCTGTTTGTTTTTTGTTTGTTTGGTTGGTTGGTTGTTTTTTTCCTAAAATTATTTGTTCCCATTGCAACTGTTATTTAAATATCTGGCATTAATGACAATATCACCTAAATATATTTGTTGTAGTCCTCTTATTGAAGTATGGTTAGAGTTTGCTGATTTAATCACAGATTGAAACTAAAATAGAAAAAATCCCTTCATTGACTGAGAATTTGTTTGTTATTGGAAGGTAATTTTGTGTTGATACTACACACCTGGCAAAGTAAGAATTTTTAAATGTATGGACATTGTATATTACCCACTGCTTAGTATAAATATAAAGACGTGTAACATTTAGCATCTAAAAATGAAAAATGAGCTCTTCAGAAATGAACTAGATTGTCCTGTTTAACTAGATGATTTTGAATAGAAAGTTTGATGCCATGTTCTCGTAAGAATCTACCATTTCATTTCTCCCAAAACAGGAAAAAGCTTTTAGTATCAAGTAACACTGATATGTTTATGAACAACAGATCTTTCAAAAAATCCAGCTATACCAGAAAATCATGATAATTGTGTTTCCTTTCACTTGTCTTTTGACCATATAGTGTACCATCTGACCTGAGCTAGTCATATAGATTGCTTCTGTAGATGGTAGTGACCTTTGAAAGACCTTTCCAGCCCAAACTATTCTATTATTCTATGATTCTATAATTAAGCTAAGACACCTCATAGTAGATGAGGAGCTGAATTTTCGTTTTACTATTTTTACATATCAGAGGGTACAGGAGGAGAAAAGAATTCTTACTAAAGTACTTGGAAGTGTAGTACAATCCCATGCAATCCCACTGATGCTGTAAATTACTACTGTGTACAAATACATAACTAGACCTGCAATGAGGCTTAGTACCCACACTCTGACATAAACACTTCAGGTCTTTTTGAGGACTGTGAAAAACATAGTTCTCATACAAACTAGATCAAACTAGTTTCTTACTAATCACAAAAAAAAATATGAACAAGCTTAAAGAGGAGAGAAACATATAAAGAATGATGTTGGTTTTTTTTTCTCTTAATTAGGCCTGAGAAATTGTTTATTTTCTTGTTTGAATGCTGAACTTGAAACATTATATAAGGGTTGCTGTAATCTAAACAAAATAAACTATTTCCATCTACTTGGGTTTGATAAGAAAAGCTTCTCTATATTGAGAGAAGTGGTTTGTTTATGAATAGATCTATTTATAACAAATTGCCAATCACCTTAGTAATTTGCAGTCTTTTTTTTCCATCAAGCAAAAAAAGAGAAAAGACTTCTAAATTTCTAGCTTTATAAGCAGTAATGCTGTCCTACAAAGCAGAGCACTGTTAGTAATGGAGCTTCAGCTTTCCTATATGTGGTCACCTTGATGTCTGAGAGATCAGTAGTGGTGACGACAGGTTTAGGTTCAGAATTCCTCTGTTAATAAGGATGTTGAAGATGGGCCTAGGGTATCCCCAGTATGTGTACTGATCAATGGGATGGTGAAAAGATGTTTAACTGAGTTATTAATTCATTTTTTCACAGCTAGAATTATTCAGGGAACTCAGCCTAAATCCAGAAGTAGAGTGACTAATACTTCTGTGAAACACCTTGAGAAATCAGTCACATCTTGGTCTTGCATCTCTTTAAGAGCTAAAAACGGTTCTCCAACAGTGAAATAGCTACTGTTCAGACAAGTGAATAAAATTATAACAGAGCTTTTTATTTTTTTCTTTTTTCTTTTTTCTTTACTTTTTTTCTTTTTTTTTTCTTTTTTGTTTCTTTTTTTTTTCTTTTTTCTTTTTTTTTTTTCTGTAGATGTGTAATTCAGGTATGTTGATTTTCGTGTTTTCAGCCAACATTTTTTCAGTCCTCCAAGGATTTTTAATGTTCTATTGTTAACCTATTTACAACATCTCCTGTAGCATTATTGTCAGATTATTTGCTATCCTGTACCAAATAATGCTTTGCACTATCGAAGAGATCTGCAAATATTACCTAATTAATCAGAAGCATTATCTGTAAATGTAATTAATGTGTTGCATACATATGGCCTCTTCCGGATAATTAATAAAAAGCATACTAAATACAATGCGAGTGAACATTGTTTCATACAGTGGCCCAAGGAATACTTTGCAGTAAATCTCCATGTAGGGTGATTTTTTTACTTTATAGATACTTAGCCAGGGTCAGGTCTGTCAGACTATTAAAGTAGTGAAGAGTTTTGTCCCATATTTTTTGTTCTTTGTAAATTTCTTAGATTAACAGGGTTAAGACTTCTCCAGTCCTACATATCTATTATACATGTATGAGTTACTCTGGTGTCCTTTTCCTTTCTGTTGCTAAAAATCTTCTCCCATTATTTAAATAGGAACTGAGATTGGTTTACTGAAAATAATCAAATCCGAACCTCTTATTTTAAGAGACCGGGAAGTCTGCATTGTATTCCATCCTTTTCATCACTTAGACGTTAGCCACGCATAAATCATACTTCCTTGAGCATTGATTTCAGAACAGTTGTCTCTTTTTAAGTGAATGCTCATGTTTTAGTATTTTGCTATGTTACTCTTATCTGTGTGGGGTTACTGTTACATCTTTGTCAGCAATCATTTGTGAACATTTTTTTTGTCACTTTTTTCTTTTGTTTCTTAGCTTTTTTTAATATTCTTTAAAGAATTATTCTCTTTCCCCTTCCTTTTTTTTTTTTTTTCCCTCATGTTGCTATTATATTCCTTTGCTCAGTATCCCCTTAGCTGCTATACCAAGGTATCATTCATTTAAAGCCTGATGTAAATTTGCCTGGAGTGGAAACCAACATGAAATTCCCATCAAAATTAAGCTTATTTTGCCCTAAGATCATGTACATTCTGATTTTCTCCACAAAATCGATTGGTAATTCTCAGAATCTTAATCCAAATGCAGTTTATTATTTTAAACATAATTTTTTTCCCTAATAATATTGTGACTTTGAAAAATGACAATCCATAGGAGAAATGAAGTGCAAAGTTATTGATTACTTTTCCTATGGACATGGCAAGACATTGTCACAGCAGTAAACAGGCTTCCTTACCTAATGCAAAGTCTACTTCATCTTATACTCTCATTTTATATAGTGGTACAAAATCACTTGCATTCCTAACTTATTATTTAAAGTTACCTTTACTATAAAGCACTAGGTGACCCTGTAACAAAAAACTTTGTTTTCCTATTTTGTTTCTACATTTAAATGTATATGTATTTGTATCTATATATTTATACATATGCTATGACTATTACTCTCATTGTCATCTCAACCTTGTAATCACATTCTTTGCAGACAGTCCATCTGTTTGCACTTTGTGTGAGGCCTACTTTAATTAATTCTTTATAGAAACCTTTATATCATTACATTTACTAATCAGTTCTCCAATAAAATCAGTGATCCCTCTATATTGATATCAATTTAAAGATACTATCAGTATTTATGAAAGTCTTCTGAACAAGCATTTCATCCATATCAAGCAATAGTACAACAAAAGTAAGAGTGATGCAAACTCTACTAACATATATCAAACTGTCTGAAAGGTTTATTGAGGGCCATAGAAGATCAGTTTTTCTAAGTACTTAGTGCTCCTCATTTTTCCATCAAAGTCTGCAAGTGAAGTTTTAGCATGTTTTTTCTGCAACAGGAAATCCTGCCTAGAAGCAAATAAAATAGACTGCTTATTCATTTCTCGTAGGCCACCCAACATTCATCAGGCAGTATTGACTGTGAGGCATTGCTGAGCTTGGCTGGATTAAGACTGGCAAATTAGAGATGAAAGGCTCTGCATCTCAGATGAGTTTACTTTAGTCTTCTGTTGCAATATTTTGTTCTAAAATCATGATGTCAGTATTATTTTCTGAATAAGTGCTTTTCTCCTGGGCTTAACTTCCAGTGAACAACAGAGGGCTAGACTCATTCTGATTCATAATGTGCATATACAGAGAAAGAGTGAAAAAAGAAACTGCTCAGAAGAAGCCTAAAAGCCTGCATACATGTTTCTCTGCATAGGGACTTTATTTCTGACCTTCTCTCCTAAGAATCATTACAGAAACAGAAGAATGCCTGGAAATTTAGGAGTATTTGAGGATATCATATGACCCATATCAAGTTTGTAATTTAGAAAGAACACTATAAACAAATCTTCTATACTTATAAATGGAGTGTAAATTCTACATGGAGTGGAACTAAACCATGCAATAGATAAAACATCAGCATATTGCAAGGTATTTTGAGAAACATATGAGAACAGCAGGTACACAAGATCAAATGAATTATATCTTTATTATCACTATTATTTATCAGTAATACTATCCTATTAATAAAAAATAATGTTAAAAATCATAAGGTGTGTTGTTCTTTAGATTATAAATCCTGTGTTACCAAGTCATCCATTCTATACCATACAGTTTTAAGATTTACTGTCATGATATTTCACGTATTTTGTTTGTGAAGAGCTGTTAAAATAGAATAATAATTGAAAATTTAGTTCTTGAATAATTAGTTCTTCTACTGAAAATAATATATTTCACTTTTGAATGCATTATTGTTGTGATACAGTGATGCTAAAAGGAGTCTGAGGGAAGTGTCACAATAAAATATTTTTAAATTCTATTTTTAATTGATTATGAAGTTTAAAGTTGAGATGTTCTTCAAACTTTCCATATTTATATTTTATAGTGAGCCATATTATATGTAATTCTGTAATAAAACTTCATAGGAAAATCAAAGAGTCTTACAAATTATTTAGTAATGCACACTGATTCCATCTTGACTCAAAAGCTTCAAAGTACACCACTGTTGTAATTAGGGTTCAAGGTGAAATCTCTGAATCTACAAAGATTTGTTTTTATCTATACATGCAGTTGCATGTATACAGAAAAGTAACTCATATAATGAAATTATTCTTAATTATCCATAATCTCTTAAAGTTAATGATTTAATCATAATAATATATTTTATAATTAATTACAGTATATCCATAATCATTCAGACAGTTGGAAGTAGTTATTACCATCACGCGTTACCTTTTATATGGTGCAATTCAGCTTTATTTTAATTATACAAAGACATCAGTGATATGTAAAAACTTGACATTACTCTTTTTAAGTATCACAATATTGCAGTAGTCTCTTTAAATTACTAGACCTAATGTAGCATGGCAATAGCTAGACATCTCAAAAAAAAAAAAAAAAAAAAAAGTGCCTCTGACTAGTAAGGTTAAAGACATTACAATATGCAAGAGGTTTGAATTGCCTGTTCCTTGACACATTTCCCTGCAGACATGTCTTGACAGACATAAGACAACAAACTAACTTTCTGTTTTTGCAGCTTCTATTCAAAACCATACCAGTATTAGCGTCTGGACAAAAAATTGTTCTGTTTTTGAATATGAAGTTGATTTTCTCTTAAGCTGTGGCAATTATTATGTTGCTGAAAATAAAACCCTTTCCAAATCAAGGCAGAAAGATATGTGGTCACCTGTGATGACCTTCTGTGAAGAAGAGCTAAGAAAGCTAAGAAAGTTGAGGTAATTAGATTGTTTTACATATATATCCAACACTATAAATAAAATGAAAAATGAACAGCAGTTCAAATAAATGAAAACACATTTTTCTGAAAATAAGGAAGATAATAAGGTATAAATTGTAGTGAAGAAAACCAGAAACAGTTCTCTTACTGTTTTTCAAATAAAAACATTATAAAAGTGATTTACCTAGGGCTCTTTAAAAGCAATAGATTAAAAAAATGAAGAAACTAAATGAGAAATAGCTGTACTGGAGGGATTGCCAAGACATTGTTTTCTGAGTGGAGTAGTGAAATTTTAGGGTTAATTATGGGAATTTTTTCTGACAATAGTTAGTAAAGCGGTTGGTTTGTTAGTGGTATCAGTGATGTCAGCTCACAGTTTTCAAGTCTGTGTGAGCTTTCGTTCTCTGAAGTTGAAAACCTCATGGAAGCAGCCATTGCTCATAGCTATGATGCAGATAAGTTGAAAAATCTTGAACTGACTTACATCCTATTAATTTCAAATGGATCGTCTGTTTTGCACAGTAAGTCTGTGCAATGTTGGCCCAAAGTATTTATAGCATCATAGAATGTCCAGGGTTGCTGTGTCCCAGGTGCAAAATCTTGCACTTGCCCTTGTTGAGCTTCATATGGTTGGTGATTGTCCAAGTATCTACCCTCAAGAGTGTCAACAGCTCCTCCCAATTTTATTGAGAAAAAATAACACATTTTCATGCTTCTGTTGTTGGCAAGAATCTTATGGATATTAAGCCAGTGCAAAGAAATATATTAGATGCTCTGAATTTAAGGAAGTGTAATAAATCCAGTTAGACAACTCAAACCAGAATTTGAAAACATTGAACTGTGATAGCAGAAGAGAAGTGTTGTCTGAACACTGGTGAGATCACACCACAACTTGGAGACCCTATATTTGTCTGTTGGCATGGCTCACTGAGTCAGCAGTCAAGGAGGACAGCTGGAGCTTGTGCTAACCTCCTATTTCACTTTGATCCTTTCACTTCAGTGTATTTCTCTTGGTTTTGTTGCTCCATCTAGTTCTCTTTACTCTGAACTTCCTTCCTGCAGACAAACTACAGTTCCTACATCTGCAGATAGTGTTAACCTCTGTAGCTGAATTGACATCAAAAGCACATTGCCTCAAGGTGGGACACATGTAGTGAAGTTTGTGTGTTCCTTCTGTCTTCTATGGCTCTACCAGTACCTACTCAAACCCACCTACACAGAGTAGGGAGAGTGGAGAAGCATTTGCAGATATTGGTCAGCTCTGTTGGCTCTGCCTGCAGCCAACAGGGAGAAAGTTGTTCCACCGCCAATGTAACTCAGATCACCTAAAGCTCAGTTGCTACTTTTCTTGCCTTGGAGGAACCTATGTCTTTCTACTGGATGAAATAAATCTAGGAAGGGATCAGCTTAGGTTAGAGTTGGTGATAACAAATACCAAACACACTAACCATTTTTTTGTTGAAATTAAAAAAAAATCTGTGAAGGTGATATTTCTGGAATACTCCCTTTTCTCACTGAAGTTTTCATGCTCACATGGAACAGGCTTTCCAAAAGATCAGAGTATTTTCTCACTGTCTAAATATTTCTTTGAAATTGCTGGTATATTCATGCAAAACAAGGGTTCAGAATTCATCACAGTTCTAATGTCTCTTGGCAAAAATAATAAAATTGATAGTGTGTGTTATAGTTTGCATAAAGATACATTTTAAGAATATAGGATCAACATGAGAATTGTAATAATATGTTGTTTTAAATGCACAAACAAAATTAGACTTGTATTTCATCAATGATCTGAGAGGCCATAGCTTTGAATTCCTAGAGGTTACACTGTTTAGGTAAATGTTAGGTTTATGATGGAAAGCAAGTTCATTACAAGTAAATACATTGATCTGCCATGGCCAGTTACAGAATAGCCTAGGAAATGTTTGTAGGTTGAACTCACAGGTTCCATCCTCTGATCATAGACTTTTCTGCAGTCTGCCTTTCAACTAGTTGTCACACAGCCAGTAGTCTATTATGCCAGCTTTTAGGCTGTCATAACTTCTGTGCATGGCCACAGATGAGTGATGGATGGTTCCTGGCACAAACTCCACATGATTATGCATTAAAAAAAGATAATGATAATTACCTAAGCATGGGGGAGCTCTTCTTTCTCCTCCACTTGCCAGAGGATTGAAGGCACTGTAACTGTGACGTGCCAGGTGGACAATTCTCATTTCTGTATTTTACAGTTGTTTTTCAGGGTTTTTCTTCATCAACTCTAATTTAAAATGCGATTTGATAGTATTCAGTATCCTCAAATTCATACTTCCTCCCTTATGGCTGGAATGGTGTTATTTATTGAAGAAATCTCTTGACACAGGTTAAAACTCAGAAGCAGATTAGTGTTCTCTCAACCATACATACTGCTTCATAACATTTTCCTAATGAAAGCAGAGAGTCATTGACTGAAGTACAATGAAGCCTGAACACCATATCTTCACTGACATGAACAGGTCTAAAGTCTTTGAGTAGTATTGATCAACAATCATGAATTTTCTGTTCTGAAAAGTAATAGTAGGATGTAGGATGGCTTTATCCAAACAAAACCTCACTGCCCTTTGTGAATGTCCAATGGCTGTTTTGGTTATGACAGTTACAAACACCTCCCTGTTCAAGTTATATTTCTGTTCGGTAAAAATATTCAAAATATCTAACAGCTTGTAAAATATTAATTTTGACAAGAATGTAGAGGATTTCAGATTTTAAAATAACCTGGTTTTTAGGTGAAAGTTCACCTTATTGAGAACACTAAGGGTAGAATTTGTCTAACTTTGTTACGTAAAAGTTAGACATCAAATTTGTCAAGGCCATTGGTCTCGTTTCCCTAGATGGTAATATAGGGAAACTTTAACAAGGGAATTCATATGTCTGCTTCCATGTGAGATAAATTAGCCCATATATTCAATGATTGTACAGTTAGATTGGATTCCCATTTTCTAAATTTAATAAAGGAGTGTCAACTCTACAAGTAAAACCTTTGGAAAGCAATAAAGCCCCTGAAAATTTTATAGTGAATGGCAGAGTCAGGATTTTGACCTTTTCTTTTACCTACCAAGCTCCTTACTTCAGTGTCTGGGAAGTGACAATGAGGGTTGTTCTCCACAACAGCTTGTCTGAATCTTGTTTAGCAATTTGTTTTCTCCAATAAAGACAGAGTAACTCAAAAGCTGTACATCTGTTTGATTTCCTTCTTAATAACTACTAGTTCTAAAGACTCAGAAAGCAATATACTGATGTTCTGACATGGGAACCTAGGTCCATTTGAGTACATAAATTAAAAACATGGATTAAAAACAAAAGGTTCTTCGGATAACAATGGAACTGGGTGATTGTCTCCCAAACCTGTCAAACACTATTAAGCATTTCAATGACAATATTGGATTAACTAGAAAATCGATATCACATTTAGGTTTTCCTTTAATTTCCATACAAATCAGTGGGAATTTTGCCACTAACACTTAGGGAGCAGTATCTAACAACAAACCATAGAACAAATTTTGTGCATTTCTCTTAAATTTTCTGTTCACGATTGATTTAATTGGAAAGTCATAATCAGATGTCCATAACCCACATTTTCCCCATAGTAGATTATGTTTCCAGGCAGTCATTTAAAAAAAGAAAAAAATCTTCACAGATTTGCTTAGATGGTGCTATATGGCAAATAAATCTGATGCTTTCATTTTCAGGTAAGTGTATCTACTGCATATTGTCTCCCTCCAGGAACTCCCTATCAGCAAAGAAACTCTTTTTGTGATAAAAGGAAATTTAAAATAAATACATAAATTTAGCTTCTAACTAGTTAAATATTGTTGCTATATCTAACGTATTTAAGCTTTACTTTAGCTAACAGCCCATAAGATGTTTTTTGCTAAAGAGTATGCTGAGGAATCCATTCCATACTGAAAAATTATAATACAATAGAGAAAATTCAAATATATCAAGAGGTTAATCTTTCAACAACAAATCTATATTTTGATTGATGATAGCTGTTGAAGAAATGTGTAAAAATTTATTTTTTATTTGCTGTAAGACAGCAAGTTATTTTTCAATATGTCACGTATATAAATAGAAGAAGTGACAGTGACTTTAAACTTGCATGTGCCTTTTTAGTACAGTTATTTATCTTGGTTGTAAGTGTTCTTGAAAAAGTAAAAAAGTGAATGCAGTCTGTGATGCTCTTAAATAATTATTCCAACATCATTTGGATTAAGCTGCTAATGCAGTAGGCACAGAAAATCATGCAGAAAATGTAGGCCACCTAGCATTTACCGTTAGTTAGATTATGTATTACACATTCTAGAACAGACATGCACGGCACTTGTGATTTTTGCTATTCATTGTGATGAAAAAAGTCCTTCCAGTAAATTACCATGGAGGACTGTAACAAGATGTTGACCTTTGGCTTTGAGAGGTCTGCTTGAGCACTCAAGGACAGTTAGGCCTTGAATATGTTTGTGTCTTGGCATATGTCTGAACAGTCTTCTTCAAGCTCCATTCCATTTTCAGTTTTATTTACCTTGTTCTTTGAAGATGTTTGAAATCATCAAGCACCTACATGAAAGCCAACACAATATTTCAGATAGGAGTGAGTTCACATATTTTCCTTATTCTTTATATATTCTTTTGTGAGTCCATCATCATCATTATGATCAGATTTCATGTTTGACATATGTTATGACACATCGATATACAGCCTAAACATGTTGCACATTAACCTTAATGGCACTGGGTCTAGTATGCTAACTGATGACATTAGGCAGATGAATTACCAAGATAACATCATTGAAAAGACAACAGGATAACATTTTATTTTAATAGCATTTTAATTGATGCTTAATTATGTAATGGAGTTGTGTGCCCAGTGGAAGTGTAATGCTCCCTCTCAACAAAGACTATTCAAATTTGCTGTTTCAGAGTATGTGCTAAACTGCATTTTCAGCCTCCTGCTGCTGCCATTGGAAGAAAAGTGTTACTGTGGAGAAGAATCACAGGTATAATGGCACTAAGTGAGCATTATACTCTTTGGCTGAAGAGTCAAAAACTAAAGTCAAATTTGTTCTAAATAATCCTTGATTTCAGCATGCAAACATTGAACCTAGATGACTGGTTTTCATTAATACATGGTAGTCAGCTTATACAACGTGACATTTTTCAAGGGTGTCATAAAACTAATGGAACTTCTCTGCAACATTAAAACATCAGGAAAAAAAAACAAACAAACAACAAAAAGCCACAACAAACAAAACCAACCAACCAAACAAACAAAAAACCCACAACAAACAAAACCCAAACAAACAAAACGAAAAACAAAAAAACCCTAACAAACAAAACATGAGTAGCTATTTAAAATCTTGTAACTTTGCAATTCTCCCACTCTGTATAAGTGGAAGGAGGATATTCATTCGTAAGAAGAAAAAGAAAAATCCCAGCTGTACTCTACAAATCCCATATGTACTTTATGACTTCTATCAATGTCAGTTGGATTTTGTACTATGCAGAACAGAAGGGATAATAGAGTAGTTTAACATATTCTTAACTATCACAAAATATATCTATATCATAAGCACTGCTCATTTTATTATTTTAAGTAGTGGTGTCTGCGAGAAAAGTCTGGTGTCACCTGTCAGGTAACTTCCATGGACCTCAGGATTTCGTCTCCAAAAGAGACCATAAATTCCTCTGTTCTGATCTGTTGTAGACCATGTTGCCAGTACATTCCCCACGTTGCTGTTTTACTGAGTTCCTGAATGACAGATCTTCCAATCTCCTAGACTGATTGTCCCATAACTCTTAAAAGTTTGTATTTCACCTTTTATCTAAATTTTTTTGCCTTTAGACTCAAGTCACAGATTCTTGCTACGGCTCCCCCTGCATAGGGGAGCCCTCACAGTGGGGTGCCAAGCAGATCTAAACCCATTAGCCAAATTAGCATATATTTCATACAATTAAAATTATGATTTTTATCAGAATATCATACAGAAATATGTCATGTTGTTATGTACTTCCTGTTAAATTTTGTCTTAAACAATTTCCAGCTCTGGAATAATAACATAAAACCATTATGTAGAAAATACTCCATGGTAGGGAGAATTGTATCTATGTCTTGAACTCTGTGTAGACTTTGCTGCATCTGGTATATAAGTCATATGCTAGTATTAACCATTTATTTTTAAAGACAAAAATATTGATGTGAAGATTGTAAAAAGTCTTAATCCCGGTTGTCGAGTGGAAGCAGGGCGATGGGGGGGGAGGGGGCATGGCAACAGACAGATTTGAGCTAAAGTTGTATTGATACCTGATTCTTCTTTTAAAAAGACTCAGCAAGCAGGCAAATACAACATGCCATATAGGATCTGTACTCTTTTCTAGTACATTATTATTCTTTCTACTATGGATTCTCAACACATTTAGTTTCTAAATAAAAGCTTGTTACTGCATTAAATTCATGAAAAACAAATCAATATAATACTGCTTATAATGACTGTGCTTTTTTGTAAATCAACAAATCTTCTATTAATTAATCAGTGATTAAAGTCAGCTTGTGAAAATTAATCACAGCCTGGAAAAGTCATTTGTCCTTGTGTGATTCATTAGGATAGTGTTTGCCCTTCAGGCAAGAAAGCAGCAAGTAAATGCCAAAGAATGAGCTGATTAAACTATAGCTCCAGTGAGCTGTTTGCCAGAAACTCAAGCTCCTACAAACACGCTCCATTCTAACATATAGGCTTTCTGCAGTTTGCGTGTTGGGCAGGGAATAACATAGAAAATGAAAATTCCTTGTAGACCACCTAAACATTTAACTATAATCCATAGAATAAACACTGTACTCCTCAAGTCATAGTAGACAGGTATGCCCAGAAATGTGAAACTTAAAATATGTATAGCTCTCCAAATGTGTGTAGAGTATTGATCAAAGTAAAATTTCACATAAACCTGAATGTTTCATTTCAGTCTAATTGCATGATAGCATAACAATTTAAAAATACAAAGCATCAGTTGCTGATTCATGTCTACCATAGTCTAGCCATAAAGTTAAATATTACAAAAAATATTTGTATTGGGTGGGGAGAGGGAATCTTGTAGGTAATATATTGAATAGACAGTAAGAGAGGTAAGGCCCCAAAATAATGAATTACTTTTTTTTCTGGACAGGTCATAAGAAAAAGAGTTAAAAAGAAGTAAAAGGAATAAATAGGAATAACAACAAAAACAAAAAACTACACCATGCAAAACACAGATAGTCTTCACTAGAGTTAATACTTTTTGTTTACCTCTTAAGAAACAGAAAAATGTGCTTAACAATTAATAAATTCAGACTGTAAATGTTTGGCTCCAAGGCTGGTGCTACAGGTGGGGCTTCGGATTTTTTGATAATGGCTGGTTTTATAAGACTCCAGTCCGGACAATGATACGTGGGAAAGGCTTATCTCGCAGGGGCAAAAGGAGGCTGGGACAGGAATTAGCTGGGCTCATTTGGAGAGCTTTAAACTAGGTTCAAAGGGGGATGGGGTTGAAGCTGGGCTTGTCCCAGTGGGGCAGCATTCTAGAACCGATGAGGGCCAGGTGGCCTCCTGTACCCCTTGGGAGAAATCGGTGTGCTCAGCATGCTCCCTGAAATGCCTGTACACCAATGCGCGCAGCATGGGGAATGAGCAGAAGGAGTTAGAATCCTGTGTTCGATCAGCTGGTCACGATCTCCTGGCAATTACAGAAACATGGTGGGACAGCTCACATGACTGGAATGTGGTCATGGATGGCTATGTCCTTTTCAGAAAAGACAGGCCAGCCAGGCGTGGTGGTGAAGCTGCTCTCTACATGAGAGAGCAGTTACAATGTACTAAATTCTGCCCAGGAGTGGATGAGGAGCGAGTTGAGCGTGTATGGGTCAGGATCAAGAGGCAGGCTGGCAGGGGTGATACTGCTGTAGGTGTCTATTACGGGCCACCCGATTAGGCTGAGGAAGTTGATGAGGCCTTCTATGGGCAGCTGAGAGTGGCCTCGCAGTCACAGGCCCTGGTTGTTGTGGGTGATTTGAACTTCCCTGATGTTTGCTGGAAGGACCATTCAGCCAGCCAGCCACAGTCCAGGAGGTTCCTCCAGTGCATTGACGATAACTTCCTCATGCAGATGGTGGAGGAGCCGACCAGGAGAGGAGCGCTGCTTGATCTCATCCTCACTAACAAGGAGGGTCTGGTCGAAGCAGTAAAGGTTGAGGGCTGCGTGGGCTGCAGTGACCACGAGATGGTGGAGTTCAGCATCTTGTGTGGCAGGAACAGAATAGCAAGTAGAATTGCAACCCTGGACTTTAGCAGGGCTAACTTTGGCCTTTTCAAGCAATTGCTGGGGGAAATCCCATTGGCAAGGCTGCTTGAAGGAAAAGGGGCCCAAGAGAGCTGGATTGCATTCAGAGATTGCTTCTTCCACGCTCAGGATCAGAGCATCCCCACACGTAGGAAGTCAAGGAAGGGAGCCAGGAGGCCTGCGTGGTTGAATAGGGATCTGTTGGGTATGCTCAAGCAGAAGAGGCGAGTTTACAGGTCATGGAAGCAGGGGCTGGCCACTTGGGAGGAATATAAGGCTGCTGTTAGAGGATGTAGGAAGGCAGCTAGGATAGCCAAGGCCTCCTTAGAATTAAACCTGGTGAAAGGGGTTAAGGACAGCAAAAAGAGCTTTTTCAAATACATAACAGATAAAACTAACACCAAAGGCAATGTAGGCCCACTGATGAATGGGGTGGGTGCCCTGGTGGCAGAAGATACAGAGAAGGCAGAATTACTGAATGCCTTCTTTGTCTACTCTGCCAGAGGCTGTCCTGGGGAGCCCTGTACCCCTGAGACCCCAGATGAAGCCAGATTAATGGAGGAGTTTGCTTTAGTCAATGAGGACTGGATTAGGGAGCAATGAAGTAGTCTGGACATCCATAAATCCATGGGTCCAGATGAGATGCACCTGTGGGTGCTGAGGGAGCTGGCTGAAGTCATTGCTAGACCGCTCTCCATCATCTTTGCCAAGTCTTGGGAAACGGGAGAGGTGCCCGAGGATTGGAGGAAAGCAAATGTCACTCCAGTCTTCAAAAACGGCAAGAAAGAGGACTCGGGTATTTATAGACCAGTCAGCCTCACCTCCGTCCCTGGGAAAGTAATGCAACGGCTTGTCCTTGGTGTCCTTGCCATCTCAAGGCATATCAAGGATAAGAGGATTATTAGGGGCAGTCAGCATGGCTTTACTAAGGGTAAGTCATGTTTGACCAACCTCATAGCCTTTTATGAGAATGTAACAAGGTGTGTTGATGATGGAAGAGCTATGGATGTGGTCTACCTTGACTTCAGCAAAGAGTTTGACACAGTCTCCCATAGCATCCTAGTTGCTACGTTGAGGAGATGTGGTCTGGACAATAGAGTAGTGAGGTGGATTGCAAACTGTCTTAAGGAGAGAAGCCAGAGAGTGGTAGTCAATGGTGTGGAGTCTAGTTGGAGGCCAGTATCTAGTGGAGTGCCTCAGGGGTCAGTACTGGGGCCAATATTATTCAATATAGTCATTAACGATTTAGACAAGGGAATAGAGTGTACTATCAGCAAGTTTGCTGATGACACTAAGCTGGGAGGAGTGGCTGACACGTCAGAAGGCTGTGCTGCCATCCAGCGGGATCTGGACAGGCTGCAGAGTTGGGTGGGGAAAAACCTGATGAAATTTAACAAGGGAAAGTGTAGAGTCCTGCATCTGGGCAGGAACAACCCCAGGTTTCAGTATAGGCTGGGGAATGACCTATTAGAGAGCAGTGTAGGGGAAAGGGACCTGGGGGTCCTGGTGGACACCAGGATGACCATGAGCCAGCACTGTGCCCTTGTGGCCGGGAAGGCCAATGGCATCCTGGGGTGTATTACAAGGGGGGTGGTTAGTAGATCGAGAGAGGTTCTCCTTCCCCTCTACTCTGCCCTGGTGAGACCACATCTGGAGTATTGTGTCCAGTTCTGGGCCCCTCAGTTCAAGAAGGACAGGGAACTGCTGGAGAGAGTCCAGTGTAGGGCAACAAAGATGATTAAGGGAGTGGAGCATCTCCCTTATGAAGAAAGGCTGAGGGAGCTGGGTCTCTTTAGTTTGGAGAAGAGGAGGCTAAGGGGGGATCTTATTAATGTCTATAAGTATATAAAAGGTGAGTGCCATGAGGATGGAGCCAGGCTCTTCTCGGTGGCAAGCAATGATAGGACAAGGGGTAATGGGATCAAACTGGAACACAAGAGGTTCCACTTAAATTTGAGAAGAAACTTCTTCTCAGTGAGGGTGATGGAGCACTGGAACAGGCTGCCTAGGGAGGTTGTGGAGTCTCCTTCCCTGGAGACATTCAAAACCCACCTGGACATGTTCCTGTGTGACCTTATCTAGGTGTTCCTGCTCTGGCAGAGGGATTGGACTAGATGATCTTCTGAGGTCCCTTCCAGTCTCAAACATACTGTGATACTGTGTAATAAGGAACATACTCTGATATGATTTCAGCATCCTGAAAAAATTTAGGAAAATAAAGTTCCTCTTCCAGAAAAAGGCCAGAAGATCTCCCCTTCCCACTTCTCCCTCTGCCTATTCTTAATGAGAAATCAACTCATTTATACTGTCAAATCACATTAATGAAGCCTGATTTGACCTCTTTGGAATTGTATTCCATGTCTCCTACAGCCTCTGTGCCTCTATTCCTGCAGATATCTAGGGCTTACCTAGGGGATACCTTATCTCTTGCAGTGGTCATTGTGATAATCTGAGATTACTTTTATCTCCTATTCCCTCACAGTGCACCATGTCATTTCTGTGTCCTCAGCAGCTCCTTTACCCTAAAAGGTGTTTTCTTCCCTCTCCCTGGACACCACCTGCTTCTGCTTAGTCTCGTATCATGTTTTCCAGGCTGTCTTGCATGTTCTATGGATCACACATGGTGCTTAGAACAACCTGTTGATTTGGGTTTGCATGGCAAGACTTTGGTATTGGGGGCAGCTACAGGGGTGACTTCTGTTAGAAACATCTGGAAACTTCCTCCATGTTTCCTTTCAGAAATGTTTTGTTTCAGTTAAGTTTCTTCTCAGTAACTGCACTTTCTGAAGTGGATTACATTTTCTTTTCAGACAGTGTCTACTCCTAGAATTGATAACACGTTGTTTACAGCTTTTGGTAAGGTAACGGTAGGATTGGTATGAGAAAGATCCATATTTACACTTATCTCTACAGAAATCAAGGACACCACCAAAGCTTTCACGTTCCACAAGTGAAAGGGTGTAAATGAGTCACAGAACCACTGTATCCCAGAATAGTTAGGGTTGGAAGGGACCTCTGGAGATCATCTAGTTCAACCCACCTGCTAAAGCAGGTTCAGCTAGAGCAGATCACACAGGAATGTGTCCAGGCAGGTTTTCAGTGTCTCCAGAGAAGAAGACTCCACAACCTCTCTGGGCATCATGTTCCAGTGCTCTGACACCCTCAAAGTAAAAAAGTTTCTCCTCATGCTTAGATGGAACCACCTACTTTTTCTGTCTGTGCCCATTACCCTTCATCCTATCATTGGGCACCACGGAAAAGTGTCTGGTCCCATCCACTTGACATTCACCCTTCAGATATTTGTAAGAATTTATAAGCTCGCCTCTCAGGCTTCTCCAGGCTGAACAGACTCAGCTCTCTCAGTCTCTCTTCACAAGAAAGGTGTTCTAGGCCCCTAATCATTTTTGTAGCTCTCCAGTGGACTCCCTTCAGTAATTCCTTGGCCTTCTTAAACTGTGGAACCCATAGCTGGATGCAGTACTCCAGATGCAGCCTCATCAGGGCAGAGTAGAGAAGGAGGATAACCTCTCTCGACCTGCTGGTCACACTTTTCTTAATGCACCTCAGGATACTGTTGGCCTTCTTGATCACAAGGGCACATTTTTGACTCACGGTCAACCTGTTGTCAATTGGAACTACCAAGTCCTTCTCCGCAATGCTGCTCTCGATCAGGTCCACCCCTAACCTGTACTGGTGCCTGGGGTCATTCCTCCCCAGGTGCAGGACCCTACACTTGCCCTTGTTGAATTTCGTCAGGTTCTTCTCTGCCCAGTCCTCCAGCTTGTCCAGGTCTTGCTGAATGACAGCACAGCCTTCTGGTGTGTTAACCTTTTCTCCCAGTTTGGTATTATCAGCAAACTTGGTGAGGCTGCACTCAGTCTCCTCATCCAGGTAACTGAACAGGACTGGACCAGATACTGATCCCTGGGGAACCCCACTAACTACAGGCCAACAACCAGACTCTGCACCATTAATCACAGCCCTCTGAGTACTGCCATCCAATCCGTTCATGATCCATCTCACCATGCATTCATCCAGCCCACACTTCCTGAGCTTGCCTATGAGGATGTTGTGAGAGGCTGTGTCAAAAGCCTTGCTGAAGTCAAGGTAGACAACATCCACTGCTCTTCTCTCAGCTACCCAGTCAGTCATACCTTCATAGATGGCTATCAGATTGGTCAAACATAATTTCCCTTTGGTGAACCTACGCTGATAACCTTCTTTTTCTCCACATGCTTGGAGATGACATCCAGAATAAGTTATTCCATCACCTTTCCAGAAATGGAGATGAGGCTGACCAGCCTGTAGTTTCCTGAGATGTCCTTCTTGCCCTTTTTGAAGACTGGAGTGATGTTGGCTTTCTTCCAGTCCTCAGGCACCTCTCCTGTTCTCTAAGACCTTTCAAAGGTGATGGAGAGTGGCTTAGCAATAACATTTGCCAACTCTTTCAGCACTAGTGAGTGCATCCCATTGGGGCCCAAGGATTTGTGGATGTTCATTTTGTCTAAACGATTTCTAACCTGATTGTCCTCAGCTAAGGGAAAGTCTTCCTTTTTCCAGACTTTCTCTCTTATCTCTATGATCTGGGATTCCTAAGGGCTGGTCCCTAACCTTCTTTTTGCTGCTGATAAACTTGAAGAAGCCCTTATTGTTGTACTTGACACCCCTGACCAGATTTACTTCCAAATGTAGCTTGGCCTTCTTCACTGCATCCCTGCATACTCTAACTTGTATTTCCTCCAGGTGGTCTGTCCCTTTCTCCACATTACATAAACATCCTTCTTTCACCTGAGTTTTGGCTGGAGCCCCTTACTGATCCCGATCCATGTATTCATGAACCTGGTTCCCATCTTCTGCTGAGTCCAGTCCAGGACTTCCTGCTGCTTGCCCTGCGGCATCAGCTGGATCTTTATTGGAGTAGCTCAATATTGGTTTTGCATATATTTAATTACTTCTATTATTGGTAGTAGTGGTATTACTAGTATTACTATTATTATACTCTTTTTCCTTGTTATTGTTTTTCAAAACTTTTTAAAAAATTTTCCAGCCCATAAGTCTCTCTCTCTTTTCTCCTCTCCTTTTCAATTCTGGGGAAGGAAGGGGTTAATAGAGAGCATCTGTCATCCACTTAATTGCCAACCCAGCCTTAAACAGTGACAAAGTCTAAGTGTATAACTTGCTCTTGAAGCATTTAGTCTTTGTTAACCACTTGATCAGCTCTCTCCGATGTACTTTAAACTCCAAATAGCCCAATTGTTTTAAGATTCTTTTCTCTATGTATGCATATAAGCAAAAGATAGTGCTGAGTGTTGTCAGACATCACAAATTAGAAACAATAAACTAGTATGGTATGATTTGAAGGTGAGAAAAGTGCTAGATGATTTAGGATTAAAAGTCTAACTGCATCATTGATTTGTTGTGGTCCTTAGGCAGTCATTTTTCTGTAGTCTATACTTTTTTTATGATAGACATAATAGCAATATAGGAAAATGTGATTGTTTTGTTTTGTTTTGTTTTTTCAGTTTCCTCATGCTTTCTATAAATTTCCTGTATATTACCCTTCACTAGAGAAATTTTAAGGTTGAAGCCATTGGTTGATTCCTTAACCCCAAATATTATTTTAAACCCAAAAGGAAGACTGGGCATTTGCTCAACTTCAGAGCAATGTAATTTCAAATAATTGTCACATTTCAAACATAGTAACAAAAAATAGCGCAATGTGATGAGTTTTGTATAAATCACATAGAGAAGGTATCTCTCTGTGCTCACTTATTAAAAGATAAATCCAAATACATGGAAGGGAAAAAATATAGCAACAATCTATCTTGAAGCTTTTTCATTCTTGTGCTGACACAGTAAATCTGCCTCTAAACATTTTAAACATATATCAAAATTAACGGAAATCGAGGACATCTTTTACTTCTTAGGATAAAGTTGTATTCTTTACTCCCATTTTGTGAAACTAATAACTATAAATTCTCTATTAAATCTCTGAAGGAAAATAAAAAACTCATTCTAGTTGAATAAATAAATGTTTAATGAATGTCATCCTGTACAAAGTTACTTCTACATTGTACTAGTGTATCTGCTCAGAGAAAGCAAGAGGAGACAGAATAATAATTTCTTGTTATTACTTTGTGTTATCAATAATGTTTTCTGATGAATGTTTATGTAATTTAGATGTCTTGAATGTTTATTTAATTTATTACTTCTGCACTCCTATTTTTATTTATGACATTTAACAGCATCTCACTCCAAGGTTTCAAGACTGCAATAGTGCTATCAGGGCTGCCAAATCCCACTGAAATTCAACGGACTGTCCCAGGTTGTAGGAGTTATCCGCACAAATGCATTGAGTGATTAGGACTGGGATGTTACCTGAGACCTAAATTGTTGGCAAAAATTGTTTGCTGTTAGAATGACAAATCAATAAAGAAACAGTTCAAAACACAAACAAACATGGTGTTACCATGAGAAGCACAGGGATGTTTCCCCCTCCTCCCTTTGCATGAAACTGAAAAAATGGAGGACAGGAAACAGGCCTAATAAAATTCAGGAGAGATCTATTCTCTATTTTTACTTTTACTGTGTTTTTTCTGATTGATGGATTCAATCTCTGGTGGGTTAGTGGGGTCTGGCTCTGTCCTTGCAGCTGTCTTTCTCATCTGTCAGCTTTTACAAGCACAATGCTATACTAATAAGTTTCTGTGCCTATGTGGCTGCTGTGGCTTCAATAAAGCAGTGATTATTTAAAAACAGATCATTAATTGTAGATCGTTTAATAATGGAGATGTTCCAAAGATGCACAGACATATCTATGAGACCAACAGGGTACTTGTAAACAGAAATGGATTCAAGTAGTTAAAAGAAAATGGGGATAGCCAGGAACCCTCTAGATCATGATAGAGTTAAGGAAACAATCACTTGAAACCTTGGGGATGGAGAATATCACTTGACAGACCAAAAGGACTTGTAAATGCTGGAGTTTTTAGTCTTTATTTTCTCTGTTCGTGACCTTGAGAACTTTGCTTTTATTTCTGTTTTATATGGAGGGTAAAAAAAAAAACAAACCACAAAAACGGCAGCACTGTTTTCAGCTACTGTTTTTCACCACCAGGAAAAAAGCAATCAAAAAATAACTCAAAGTCATCTATTGCCTAATGCATCAAACCACTGATAGTAATAGAGATCCTGCAAGGGATATGACATATGACACACTATGCTATTCACAGTTTGGTTTTAACCTTTAAACTGAAAATTCTGAAATGGTAATGATTTTCTAAATGATGTATCAAATAAACCACTTCATTCTAAGAGAAAGAACTGTAGAGAATGATATATCTGTAAGTTCAAGTGACAGGTTAGACTATCAAATTGCAAATCAACAAATAAGCATAGCCAACAGACAGACAAAGGCAGGAAATAAGAGGAGCTAAAGTAAGAGAGTACTGGACTCCATGGACATTTCATACATTTATTCTGCACAATGGGCAAATGGCATCAAATATCTACAAACATAAGGTTATGCAAATGGGAAAAAAAGATAACACAAAGATTACCTATGGAGTAATGGTCTCTAAATTTACTTTTAGAACAGAAAAAAGATGTTGAACTTACTATAGATAGTTCTTTCAAAAAGCCTCTCGGTGTCAAAATGTAAATAAAATTTAGGAACCATGTCTAAGAAGACTGAATTACATATTTATCTCCATATTACATAATTCAACCTTTGATAATCAAATGGGTATTTTAGCAAGGTATTATTCATACAATGTCAGTAAAGAAATACATTGCTGAAAAATTCTCTGTTCCTAGTGTTAGAGGCATCAAATCTGTCTTTAAAACCCTTGAATGCTTCCAAAATACATCCACAACTCAGGGTTTTGCTACAAACTCTAGATTACTTTGTGCTTTGTCATCCTTTCTGAGGCTACTTCTTTCATTCAAGGGTTTTATTGTTTTGGCTACTCCCAGTGCTTTGCCCAGAGTGAAAATGTTTTGGAATCAGTATTTTCCCCAAGGAAAAATTCAAATTATCAACCTTTAGCTGTATCTTTTATACTCAGTGACCCTGTTTCCCAGAGATGTGCAGCCCAGAGGTGATTTGTATGTTTGTATGGGTTCTTTTCTGCAGAGATATATGTTGCAGAGAAATCCAGGAGGTTTTGTCACTTCTGCTGTAGTTCAGTGTTCCCAGTTTTTTTTTTTTTCGAGTTTATTCTACAATTGTGTTTTCTTAAGCAAACTCAGGAACTTCATTTTAAGGGTGAGCAGCACATATGAAATTGATAGCACCGGAAGAAGGTACTAGCTTAATTAAAATTAAAATTCAAAGGTCAATGGACATGTTTGTCCTTAAAGAACCAATGAATTTTATTTACTCATTTTTACTTGATTATTCTCTGCTGCTCTGAAGTAGCAAATAATACTCCGTATTTTTGCAACTAAGGTGTAAGGAAAGGGGATAGAGAAAATGAAGGCAACTTTCTGATCACTTCATTGCAGTACGAAGTAAGGGGTTACTATATAGGTACCTGAGAATTGCATCAAATCTTATGGCTTATTCAGAACTTGGACTTGTTGCAGTATGGCGTAAACTGTCTCATGCAGTCTTATATGTCAAACACAGGAAGACCTAATCAGACAGAACGAGTTTAATACCTGGAAAAGACCTGTGGAATTGGGATAGAAACTGTAACATGCAATGGGTTAAGATTCCTAGTACAGCCCACCTATTCAATAAGATGACACCTTCTTATGGCCAAGAATTGTGCCTCAATGAAGGAGTTCATCAGGAATCATTTCTAACCAGAGCACAGAAATTATTTCAAAGAACCAAAGGTGGAATTTGGACTTCTTTCCACATGAAAAAGTGATGATTCTGACAACAACTTTTGTCTAAATCATTCCATGATCTTGAAATATTTAAAGTGCAATCCTTTTGAAAAGGTTCATATGGTGAATGTGGTGGGAAGAAAAGGACAAAGATTTGGCAGAGAATGCTGAGGGTTCTGCAAGGGGGTATGTGCATCCTTAAAAGCACCAGCATGAAACTCCTTGTGCTGAGAGAGGAGAGGGTAGGGGAGGGGAAGGGAGGGGAGGGGAAGAAGAGAATTCTAAGGCTCAGCACAATAAAGGAAAAGGAGTCCAGGGAAAATAAGTAACTGTGATTCTGTGATTCTCTGAATTATGGAGCAGGAAGTCAGATATTCCTTTTTAAAAAATACAAATAGTTGTAGAGCTCTTTGTTAAAAATAAAATATTTTAAGGGTGAACCACAGAAGGATAATGCAAAATTTGAGATAATTTGAGATTGTCATGTCATCTGAATTGGTTCTGTTCGTATAAATACAAACTCGATCCACCTTTATCTCTTAATTTTTAAGTACATTTTTTGCTTACATGCTTGAGGATTTGTGGGTTCTTTTAGCTTCTTGTAGCACTTAGGATGGAGAGATTTCAAAAGGAAAAATATGCAGACATTCTATACCTTGTATACAGAATGAAATAGAGAACTGCTGTGAAAGCAAGAGCCTCTTCGTATATCAGGCCCCTACTAATTGCCTTGCACTGGCTCCTCATACTATATGTTGCTTATCTTTCTGTAAATCCACATCCCCTCTGTCAGTCTTTAGCTTTACTCTTTGTCTTGCAAAAGAGAACAGGCATTTTTTTTCTTGTTCTCCCTACGACCTGTGTGTCAGTCATCAAATCAAAAGAGATACTTTTCCTACTCTCGGTCCTTGTTCCTGACACCCAAACTACCCTATCTGCTGTAAAAAAAAGAATTGCAAAGGCAGATTGGTCTAGTTTCTTCAGACTCGTGGTCCATGTGTGCTCAATGCCTTTATATGAGGAGGATGTGTGCACACTGGCTATAACAAAGCTGTTTGGGTCTGGAGCATCCCAAGAACAGATGGATTCTGAATAATTGATATTCCAAACTCCAGTTCTTATTAGTAATTTCAAATTTTCATATGCTGAAACTTTAGCTAAGTTTTGATTGAGTTTTACAGCCAGAGCAGAAAATAATTGCTTAAATAATCCTTTAGGATAATTTCACAAGTTCTGTTATCATAAATCCAAAGAGAACATGAAGTCTTAGGCTGTCCTCTCAGTGGCATGAAGTCTCAGGCCATTGCTTCTACTAGTTGATATTTACTTCCTTTCTAGGATTTTCTTTTTCCAAATCTACCTTATTGTTACACTGGACACCTCACATTATGTTGTATGCCCGAAGAGTGAAAGCCAATATGTTGTCATGAGTGAAAGTGTAGATGCATTTATTTTACTGAATTGTGTATTTCAATAAATTAGCTTTTATATTTGGAAATAGGTATCAATTAAATAATGATGTACATTCTCCATCCATATCTTGCTGCTGCTTGGCTTCAGAATTATTCCCTACTCCATGTTATTAGCAAACTCTCAAATCCAATAAGCTCCTATGATAATTTGCTGGAGCTGAAAACTAATCCTAAGGCTGTGTCTACTTCAGTTTTGTATTAGTTCTGATCAGGGATTTGCTTTATTCGTCAAATTTACCACACTTCCTTTTGGATCACAGCCCCAGACCACACAAACTGAAGCAGAAACAGCACTCCAGAAAAGCACTCCACCATTGCACTCGTTGCATAACCAGTGAATTCTGAAAATATTCTATAATATTATTACTAATTTTTTCTGTATTAATAAGGAGAAAAAATCAGGATTCATCTGAGACAGAACAGGAGAAACTTGATTCAAAGCTACCAAGGAATTAGTGCTAAAAAGAAGTAAAACCCAAAGTTTTCCTGACCTCAGATATCTTCTTATACCCTGGGTTTTTGTTTGTTGTGTTTGTTTATTTGTTTTTCCATACCTATATAGGCAACCCAAAATAGATTCCAATTTGTTTATATAAGTGAACATGACTGGTAGTGAGATGTGTACAATTAGTTTCTTCATAAATATTACTATAATGCTAGGGAATTATTTCCATCCTTACAATTAAGTTAAATTACAATTCAACTGTTTCGAAAACATTTTCTTAAGTCTAAAATGAAGCCCATAAAATTGAATACTGCTTGGGAAAATAAATATGTACATGAAGTCAGGAGGTACTTCCAAGTAGTAACACATAGCCTGATAGAAGGCATCAAAGATCAGTGAAGACTTGTTGCTTAAAATAATTATTCCAAAGAGAAGCAAGACAAGAAATTCTGAACTTTTCTCACAGAATGAATACTTTCATGTTCATAGAATGGAAGAGCCACATATCTCTAGGCTTTGAGTGGTTGACATGTTGCAACCTTAGCAATTCTGTGGCAAACACCAATACTAGGTTATTACGTTGTTGTTACTTTTAATTTTCCCGTTTGATCATCAACAGCTGGGGAGAAAGGGAAACAGCATCATCCCAATCAATCTCTAAAAGCCCAGTTTTCAAAAAAATTTTTAAAAGTCCAGGGTCTTGCTTCTACAGTAGCAAAAAGTAACACAAATTATAAAATCTCCTACTGATAAAAAAGCTCAGTAATGCTCTTTAAGGAAAAAACAACCAACCAAACAAAAAAATCACCATCAAACCACAAAAAACACCCACAAAATATGAAAACCCTAAATTATTATGTTTATACATATGTATGTGGAGAGTCAGTCTGTCAGCAACAGGAGTGCTACCTGTTTCATACAAGGGAAACCAGAATTTGCTTTTTATCCCACCTTCTGAAAAAAGAGAGATGAATTTGTAGTGTAGTTCAGTCACAAGTCAGGCTTTCAGACTGTCTACATGAACTTGAAAGTGCAGAAATGTTGGTTTTAGGCAGAATTACTTAGTACAAAGATCTCTTTATGGTTTTCTAGGTAGGTAAATTAGCAATATGAGATTAAATTTCCTAAATAGAATGTTTGGATTGTCTTGAAATATTCAGGAAAACCAACATTCCTGTGAAATACTACTGGTTTTCCAAGTGCCCTGTTTTTGTAGTCCAAGTGATCTTGTTTTGTTTTGTTTGTTTGTTGCTTTGTTTGTTTTATTATTTGTTATGATATGAATCAATATATACTTCTTCCAATTAAAAAAAAAGGAACTTTTGTTTCAGAGATCAATCTTCATAGTCAGTTGGAAAAGATTGCAACAGACTGGTCTCTCGTTATTCTGCACTGTTGTCCTTCAACATTTTCACAGGGTTTGTAACCCCAAATACCACCTGCAAACCCTTCTAACACTCTTGGAAGTCACACAGTGTCCAGAACATTTTAATATAACCTATATGCTGTCAAACATCAATTTAATATCACATGGCATATTAGTTCAGCCACCTGGAACTTAAAACCAGAAAATGAAACAACATATCTACAGAAATTCCTAGTGGCGCTCAGAGGAAACCTGGACCAAATGCTACTCTAGGCTTATGTCTCTAGTACTTTCTGTGAAGGATCTACCTAAGTATGTGACATGAACCATACTGTGAGCAAGTACAGGAAAGAGGACTCTTAACAGTGCAGAGACTGCTAAGTCACCTTAAGCAAATAAATAAAGACATTTATCAAATATGACTATTCAGCACTCTTTCTAATGGAAAGGAATAACTGATTGAAGAATCCAGAGGTGGTTAATCTCATTCCTAACTAGATGTCTAAAATGCAAGTTGTTTTATGGACCTGCCTATTTCTACGTATCTTTCTTCCTCCACTAACAAAGACAGGATGAGTAGGCTAACTCAGTCTTTTCTTTAGCTATTAAGGATCCTTAGTGACCTACCTATCTGCCCTGCTACCAATAGAAATCTTCCCCCGTATTCTGTTCTTACACAATCTTCTGAGTATATTCTGTAAATTATTAATACTAAATGCCACCAGGCAAGTCACTATACAGCAGATAAATATTCAATTTGTTTGTCCTCAAGGAGTGAATACTCGATTCTACCTTATTAATAACGAGTTCCACAAACACTCCAGTGTTTGTTTGTTGTCACAGGAGGCTGTCCTCATATTTTCTATTATTTTTAATTAATAAAATTATATATATATCACCTTGTCTTCCATTATTTTTCAAAAGTTGTTGTTACTGTTACTAACATGTCACATATAAAGAAAATAAATAGTCCTACAAAACAACAAAATAAATGAGGCAAAGTCAATTTTAGTATCATGCAAGGAAAAGAAACCAACTGAAGCAGAATTCCTTTGTCTGTATTGTTATTACCTTTCCATTTTGATGGTTAAAAACTCCCATTTTGGAATTTACTTCAGTATAGTCATCAATGTGCAATAAGAGGAACATGGTACAGAAGATGCCAGTGTCATCACAGAACAGATAGAATGGCTTAAATTTAGCAGTAGTTCAATGACTGAAACGAAACTCGTGATTTTTTTTAATAACTGGATCCCACTAACCACTAAAAAAAAATGATAGATGTATTTTCTTTCCTGATAATAAGCCTACTGCAAATATGGACTTAATATATGAGTATGAGGAGAGTGTTTCAGGAAAAAAAAAAAAAATAAAAAAAAAATAATAAAAAAAAAATCACACAACAAAAAAACCCCAACTCATATTGCTTACAAAATCCAATTTAAGCATTTTTGCTGGAAGCTTTTCCTGCTGAAAGACAGTTTCTTTTTTTCCTTTTTCTTTTTTTTTTCTTTTTCCTTTTTTTAATTTTGAGGGTTTTAACTTAAATAAAGATTTACAAGAAGACAAAATAATCATACCCAGGAAAAGGTGTTGTTATTATGATAGTTTATGTCTTCTGTGGTCCTCTTCCAGTACCTCTTATTTCTTATGCTTGTCTACTGTATAAGCCCTTAGATTTCCTTGGATTCACATAACTATATACAACATTTATTTTTCCTAAATTATGCATTAAAAATCAGCACATATTCTGTTCAGAAAATTATTGAGAAAAAAAAAAAAAAAGACTAAATTCTTTTTAAAAGATAATTGCAACCTCAGAAAGGTCTACAGACAGATGAGGTAAGTTAGCTACAGGACATACATTCATTATGAACTGATAGCATGCTTACTGATGTAAGTACAAGTAGCTTATTTTTAAGACTAACTTTAAGCGAGCATTCACTGTCATTAAGACCTCTCTTTCAGTTTACCATGTAGGAAAATGTGCAGGAAGCCTACCACCAGGTGAGAAATACCCTACCCTGCCAAAAAAGAAGGGCATGAACATAGGCATAGGAAATGAAGCAGAAGCATTTGCAAATAATTAATTCTGACTATCATTTTCAGCAATAGCAAATACAAATATCCTGAAAACAAAAAAGCAACCTATTGTTCTTCGAATCATAGAATCATAGAATGTCCTGAGTTGGAAGGGACCCATAAGGATCATTGAGTCCAGCTCCTGTCCCTGCATAGGACAACTCCACAGTTCACACCATGTGTCTGAGGGTGTTGTCCAGCCTCTTCTTGATCGCTGTCAGAGTTGGGGCTGTGACACCTCCCTGGGGAGCCTGTTCCAGTGCTCCACCACCCTCTGGGTAAAGAACCTTTTCCTAATGTTGAGCCTAAACCTCCTCTGGCACATCTTCCTGTCATTCCTTCAGGTTCTGTCTTTGGTCACTAAAGAGAAGAGTTTGACACCTGTCCTTCCTCCCCTTGTAAGGAAGCTGTAGACTGTGATGAGAAGTCTCGTCTTCTCCAGGTTGAACAAACCAAGTGACTTTAGCCTCTCCTCATACAGCTTCTCCTCCAAACCCTTCACCAACTTCAGGGCCCTCTTCTGGACACTCTTCAGTAGCTTAATATCTTTCTTATACTGTGACGATCTCTGTCCCAGAGATCTTGTGCAAGTATCACCAGATACAAGAAAACTTGTGCATATACTACTGCTTCTTTTGTGTGTGTGTTTTTGTTGTTTTTTTGTTTTGTTTTGTTTTGGTTTTGGGTTTTTTTATTATTATTTTATTTTATTTGTCTTTTTATTTGTAAAAGACAAATTTGTGACTTACTGTCTTGGGATTCCTCTGAGCAGATGCTTGGCCTTTGTTAGGAGACATCCATGTGTACTTGTGTACAGAACTATCTCCATTTAAAAGTTATGACATTTTTATCCTCAACAATAATTTTCCACAGCTGGTCAGGCTAATTAAAATCCTTATTCAGGATCCAAAGAAGGAATTGGAAATACATTCATCCAAGAAGCATCCAAATTACTGTTGTAACATTTCTGTTGTAGCATTTAAATACTCATGTAACCCATGAAGAGGAGCAGGTTATGCAGTCGGGTATTGTCTGAATTTGGCTGATAGATATAAAACTTAATGTTCTGTACTGTATAAACATATATATATATATATACACGTATGTATAATCATGATATGGAATTAAAAGCTCTGTATTTGATTTCTCAAGACACTATAAGACATCAAGCATCATGAGTTCATAAATAGTTGTAGTTTCTCAGTGGGAAAAAAAATGAGGAAAGAAACAAAGTAACACCATATAAAGCAGCATAACCTTGCTGGGTGCATGATGATCAAGGGCCACATTGCTTGAACTCTTTAATGACTATGCAAACACAGTTTTTGTGGGGTTAAAATGAAGGATGTTGTTGGAGCGAATAAAGGACCCTGAACTCCAATTCAGTGTGAATCACGCTAGAGCCATTTATTACAGAAACAAGCCTCCTTATATATGCAACTGTTCTCTGATCATGCGTCCACGCTCCAATCATGGATTCACTGATTGGATATCATCTACGTTCATGAGCTGTCCACGCGCTGGAGTCTCACTGCTGATAGGTCCGTTGATTTATATCATGTTAAGGCCTTGTTATTTTAGAGTCGCTTCTCTCCCACGGCAGGTCCTGTTTTCAGCTTTTGAGTTGGCCTTGAAATTCCTTTGGGCCTGGCTGGTTCAATAACAAATCTCCATCTAACAGAAACCCCTCCACAGAATTTGCTTAAGCATCTTTTTGAGTGAATGCCTGATGAAGCCACCTGATTGCAGAAGACACAAATAATTAGTAGTTTATATTTTCTTACAGCTACAGAAATTATATAATAAACATGCTTTGATAAAATAAATATTATATGAGGTTTGCCATTACTGCTTTGCCTTAGGTTGCTGTTTTGGTTTCAGTACTTAATTTTACCTATTGATAATTTCTACCATGTTTACAATGACAGTTGACACACATATCCAGAGAATGTTTCATCCTGCCTCTCCTAGCCCTTAGTTCTCATTTTAGGATCTAACACACCATCATAAGGGATGGGGAAGGGCTGTTTTTGTTCGTTGATTCTGAAGATAATTAAAATTCTATTCTATTCTATTCTATTCTATTCTATTCTATTCTATTCCTACCAGCTATTTTAATTCTGACCAGCCTAAAGAGAAATCTGTTTAATCCAATATATCAGCCTGATCTGAAAATCACCCATACAATATGAAGCCAATTTGTCTTTAACTCTCTAAACAGGTACAGACTGTGCCTCCTGTAATCTTTCTACTCTCAGAAAGAATAACAGAATACAAGAAAGTTTATTAAGATAAACATAAAAATTGAAAGTTTAATTAATACTTATTTCTCTAGTCACCATAGATGTTCCAGCTGACAATTTTCATCCCTTGACCCATTAAATGGGTTTCATTTCTTAAAAAAAGTGAGTATAAAATATCCCACAAAAGAAAGTGACATTTAACCAAATTCTACATTGTTGCGCTATAAGAAATTCGGCACAGCTTTCCAAAGAGTTTAAATTAATGATTTTTTGTTGTTCATCAGTCATGAGAGTAAAGATTTTAATGACAATCTTGCAACCTTTTTTTTTCCAAACCACAATTTGATTGGCATTTAAGGTTTGTTTATTAATTACCTTGTTATGTTAATTTTTAATTAGCCAATAATAATTACTGAAGAGTCATCATATTAATTTTACTTGGCTGGCAAATTTATAAATGACTTATAACAGCTCAGGAAGTGTGATTTAGTTAATGGAACTAAGTCAATGCTAAAGCAAGCTTTTCACTTACAAAAACATGACAAAGTATGAGAAATTATATTGAAAAAAGTTAAATTGTTATTAATCCATTAACTTGATAGGAACTGTTCATTTATTAAACCACAGGAGTCTAAAATCTAAAATTAATAGGATTTTCACTGATTTGACACTGAAATTTTTGTTCTATGTAGGCTTCTGAATAAGATTTTTCTTTTTAATTAAATTTAGTTATGGGATGGAAACAAAAAGAAAACCCAAACAAGCCCACCGGCTCTTCAACAACTTTTCAGAAGCTCTCTGGATATTGTCCTTGGGCATCATGTTAGAAGTGACACTGCTCAAGCAGAGAGATTGAACCAGATGACTTCTAAGGGTCCCTTACAACCTCAGCGATTCTGTGATTCTGTGAACCTTTCTGGCAATGTATGTACATGTATACATGAACATACACAAATACTATAAGAAACAGTTACATGTTTTTTTTAAAAAAAACCAATAGATGACATTAATAAATGAAAAATTAAATGATTAAGTTGGAAAGGATGGTGAAATGGTGGAAACTCGGAACATGTATATGTGCAAAGTTAAAATACAGATCAGAAAGAAAGAGCTATAAAGCTAACCGGCTTACTCTGGAGAACAGCATTGCACACAAATGTTTAGCAATGCCAGGTTAATGCGTGAATGGAAAACAAAGATAAAATTTGTGGACAGTACTCTGACATACACTTTTAAAACTCAGAAGGCCTCTCTCATGTTGTGTGTAAAGGTTTAATCACAAATGCACAATACACATTCCGGCCTATCAGGCTCTATATCATGGCACTGGATATTCAATTTTTCTTTGGATTCCTGAATTTCTTCAGTAGTAAATTAAGAAATCAGTCAGTCTATATTTCATTATTTTCTACAGATTCCCAAGAACAATGGAACAGACACTAGCAGCTGCAGTCTCCCATGATCTTTGTTGAGGTTATGTACAAACAATGGTAAGTATTCATGCAAGTATTTAATTAGTGAAAAAAAAATGAGAGGATGACTAGAAAAACTGTATAAGATTAAACTCAATCCATCTTTAGTCAATATTTGTGTGAGGAAACAGGGGAGAACTGAAAGTGAAAGTGGAAAATATAAGACCACCAAGAGTAAAAAAATGTCATATTTTCTAACTTCCATGATCCAAAAGGAAATTTATTAAAAATAATTTTTAAAAAAGTTGCATGAATAGCTGGTTTAGTGTCCTGGATCTTTTGTGCTAATAGTTTCTCCATGGGAAGAAGTTTTACCGTTTTAGAAACAATCTGGAAAGGCTATACTGGAAGGAAATAAAATGCACTGGGGTATTTTGATGCTGTCTCTCAGTATCGCAACAAGAAGTATAGTAGGAAAAACAATAAACAAAGCAGGTGCTTGGGTTTTTTTGTATTTTCTGTTAAAGTCATGTCTAAAGATTGTAATTTGGGGGGAAAAAGAACTGTGGAGCTATTCTAATAACTTTGGAATCTACACTTCTGTGCAATGGATTTAAACACAGGTTAATCTAGAATAGTAAAATTCTCTTATACATGTTAATGAACCCCTCATTTCTTCTTGTTCACCATCTAATGTGATGTTAATGCTTTGCACTTTTTCAGTACTTTTTGTCTTTGGATCTCAAAACAATTTCTGAACATTATGAAAGTTCTCACTACTGTAACTCAGTGCTGAAAATCATCTTCCATGAGTTCTGCACATCTGTGAAATATGACCCTTTTCCATCTGGCAAAGCAGAAGTATTTTTAAGGATACTATAAGTGTACAAAAAGAATATAAGTAGTTTGAAATTAATTTTTCTTTCATGGTACCATTTGTACCTGTTCAGAGAAAGTATGTCCTCACAGTTTGCAGTTTTCCAAAACAGATTTTTTGTAACAGTGTATCTAGGATTGTGTAAATTATTTTTTTAATTTTGTTTAGTGCTTGGATGATACCAGTGAACAATTTCAAATGGTTTAGATGGTGTTTTTCTCAGGAAATTAGTGTGATTAATTCAGAGCTTAGAAGAAGGCATCTCTTCTTGCTTTGAGCTCATATAGACCTCAGATGCCTCCCGATTTCAGCAGTGTGATGCAATCCTATCAGAAGGAAAACAAAAATAGACACACACACCAAAAACCACCAGAATCTATATGAAAATAAAATTATTACAGAATCTTTTACAGTCATTCATTTTCAGCATAGAACTCACCAGGGATGTTATATATAAAGGATTAATAATTCTGGATCTGATGAGATTCGGACCTATGTCTTCCATATTTCAATAAAATGATTACATCATAACCAACATTTTGTGTAAAAATATCCTTAGGTTTTGTTCTTGAGGCTGGCCTGTAGGTTTGGCCTATTTTGATGAGACTCATCTTTCTCTATTTAAACAGTCATTTGAGTAGTGACAAGGGATTTCCCACATGCAAGGTGCTCTAATGGCTAATATATTAAACTGATTATTAGAAGTAATAAAAAGCATAGTAGTCATGTCTGTGAGAAAAAAAAAATACCACGATTTCCATTATACTTGTCTCGGAAAATATTTTGGCTCACGTTTAGAAAGTATAGGCCGAAGTCTGTATTCACTGAAAATAATACAAATATGTTGAACCCAGTGGGGTGGCACAGTCTTGCTGTGAGCAGAATTAGGTCTGGTGACTGCTGTGCCTTATAAAAGATAAAAATTGCTATTCATAACACAGTGCTATTGTACTTGGTTGATAATGTTTAAATTATAAGAATTAAAATTAGGATCTTTAAAAAACCAAAGACATCACACTTTCACTGTAAAACTAATGGATGTAGGACAAACAACTCCTATATAGGTTTTCATGTAATAATTGTTTGTATGAATTTGCTGATATCTTTTTTTGCTTGCATATTTAATTATTTTATGCAGAATGAAAGAGATGTAGGTATACCTATCTGACTTATGACTTCTTTAAATCTGCTTTTTCAGGATGATAGCATTCGAAAACACAGTTATTAGGCTATCAGTAAATACAAAGATTATTTTGATGACTTGCTTAGCAATGAAATGTTTCAATGTAGAAAAGTCAGTTCTGAACAAAATGTTAAAGGTGTCTAAGGGATATTTCATTAATATCATCCAAACACTCAAATCAGTATGTCATAAAAAGTACAACTCAAAATACACATTATTACCCAAGCTGTAAAAATTAGTAGTGGCAGCTTTGAGTTACTTTGGCTGCAAGCAATTAATTTACAAAGATTAATCAAGCAAATTCACTATTTGCATTAATAATTAATAAGTTATGTCTTATGCTCTCTGTAATGCATTTGATTTCATTAAGTGCCCTTGTATAAACTTTAACTTAGAAACTATCTCATCTTATAATATCTCCTGGTAAAATTGTCATTTCCTTCTTTTTCCTCTGTCTTTTTGTTTCATATTTATCTTGTGTTACATTATGTTAAATTAATATTTTGCATTCAACCTCTAAAACAAATTGAGTTGGGACATTTGCATTGGTTTTTCATTAGGAAACAACAAAGGCTTCATTAAGACAATTTATACCGAGGAAACTTGGAACTAAATGCCTAGCTACAGGACTTAAATGTGAAGTCATTCAACATTATCCAATACCAGTTATATTTAAATAGCTTCACAGAATCATGAAGTCACAGAATCACAAAACAGCTGAGTTTTAAAGGGACCTTGAATGATCAACTGGTGCCACATCCCTGCTTAAGATTGTTCGCCTAGAAGAGACTGCTGAGAATCATGTCCAAACAGCTTTTGAGTATTTCCAAGCATGGAGACTCCACAAAATCCCTGGACAACCTATGGCAATGGTCAGTCACCCTCACAATGAAAAAGTGTTTCCTAATACTCAAGCAGTAGATCCGGTGTTTCAGTTTGCTCCCATTGTCTCTGGCCCTGTCCCTGGGAACCACTAAAAAGATCTTGGCTCCATCCTCTTTGCACATTCCCTTCAGGTATTGATATATATCAATGAGATCCTCCCTGAGACTTCTCTTCTCTAGGCTGAACAGTCCTAGCTCTTTCAGCATCTCCTAGGAGGAGAGATACTTTAGTTCTTAAGCATCCCCAGCACCTTGGATGGACTCTCTCTACCATGTTTGTCTCTCTTTCTTGTAGTGGGAAGCCCAGATGACAGATGTGGCCTCACGAGAGCTGAGTAGAGGGAAAAGATCATTTTCCTCTATCTACTAACAATAATTTGCCTAATGCAGACAAGGATATTATTCATCTTCTTTGCCATAAGGATATATTGATGGCTCAGGTTCAACTTGGTTTCCACCAGAACCCCCAAGTCCTTCTCTGCAAAGTTGCTTTCAGGATGGGTGGGCCCCGGCTTGTACTGGTTCATGGTACTGTTCTTCTCCAGGTGCAGAACTTTGCACTTCCTTATTGAATTTCATGAGGTTTCTGACAGCCCATTTCTCAAGACTGTTGAGGTCCTCCTGGAAGGCATTCTGACCCTTCGGTGTATCAGATGAGAGGAGAGGAGAGGAGAGGAGAGGAGAGGAGAGGAGAGGAGAGGAGAGGAGAGGAGAGGAGAGGAGAGGAGAGGAGAGGAGAGGAGAGGAGAGGAGAGGAGAGGATAAAAGGAAAAAGAAAAGAGGGGAAGGGGAAGAAGGGGAAGGGGAAGGGGAAGGGGAAGGGGAAGGGGAAAGAAAGAAAGAAGTGAAAAGAAAGAAGAAGGGAAAAGAAAGGGAAGGGAAAGGATCTTTTCCACTTTTATGTAGGATGATTTAAATATGTTTATTTCTGGAGAAAGAGAGAAGCAAGTGAAGATTAAAAGAATCATTTGAAATTGTGCATCTCTAAAAAATTAAATGAGCCACATTTTACTTGTGTGTAAATGACCATAGGAGCAAAACCCAACTTTTTATTGAAAGAAAAACACTCTGGGCATGGAGCATAACAAATTCAAACACCTGCTTGTGGCATTGGTTAGGTTTTGAATTCTTCTGAAATAGTATGAAAAATTTCCAGACAACATAAATGGGGACTACATCAAGACACAAAAGAAGAGAAGAAAGAGCTCTTATATGATCAATTCAAGATATAAAGCAGTAGTACTTCCAGAATCTTATCCTCCCAGAAGTCATGTTTTGAAGGATCAAACCGTGCTGTTTTGTGTAAATCTTTAAGAATGAGAGATTACCAGTGCTTCTACACCTGCAGTGGTCCATTAGGCTGAAGTACACAAAAATTTTCAAAAGGGGATATTCTGATTGGATATATGGGGGAAAAAAATCCATAGTCACTGTAGTCAAATTTTGAAATAGATGGTCCAGAAAGGTTGTGAAATCTCCACTGTTGGAGGTATTTGAAAGTCAACTGGACAAAGCACAGAGCAACCTCATATAAATTGGTCCCTCTTTGAGCAGCCCGTTTAACTAGAGGACTTCCAGAAATCACTCCCAGGCTGTATTATTCTAAGAACATGTGTTTAACAAGCAACTATTTCAGCATCCAAGGCCTTTTTGGTTCCTAAGTTTAAACATAATCCTTTCAATTCATTTTCACTTCTACACACTAATTTTTTTTCTTACGATGGACCAGTTTTAAGGAGTGTGTATGCTTTAGAATGGCTAAATAATTGCAGTGTGAAAATTATTACAGCATTTTTGGTACTTCCCCTAATTATCTCTTCTGGACTATATTCATAAAAAATTACTTTCATATATCATGAATGTAACTCCTCTAATTGCATTCATACATAAGTAATTACAAATTTAAATTTTTATTCATTAAACTGAAAAGGTTGAAAGAATTGCTGACATTTAAAGAAGCTTCACAAGACTATCTTAGCAGGAGTTTAGGCAAAAAATGTATATAAAAATTTACAAAAATTACTGGTATTTAATTGTTATGTTTATTTCTTGAGATAACTTCAGCATAAAATATGTATAAAGCTTTCTTGTTATATTAAGAACTCTTCTCTTATAAAACTCCCTACTGCATTGCTAAAATAGTTAATGTATTCTTTTTATGGGCTGACAATTTTAATACTTTTGGTAATATTTTTTCTTACTGATTAATTAAATATAATTTTAGAAATCTTAGCCACGAAATGAGAGGCTAAAATGAAGAGAAAAAAATTCATAGTCAAGGTCAAACATAAAGAAAACATAGGACCATTTTAGTTCTCCAGGCTTTTCCATACAGACAAGGAAAATAATCTCAGCTAGAGCTGTGACTCAGAAAAGATTTTAATACAGAATTAGTTTCCTTGGGTTTGTTTCAAAGGTGTAAACAAAGAGGCAGCTACTTGGTGCAGGAGACTTCTTCCTTTGTTAATGTCAGAGGAGATGATGACTAGCATTTCCATCAAGGGCCCTTTTCTCTTATTTGACCTTTTTTTTTTTTTATTTTGCTGTTGCCACAGACTCAGGTGTGTGTTAAATAAAACTACATTCCTTGTTGTCTCTTCACCTCTGAAAACAGCAGCAGTAGCTGTCAAGAATCCATCGCTTTTGACTGGTTCTACCCTTTCTGTCTGTCCGGTAAATGGTACACGCCATAAGATTTCTGTTTCCTCATCCAGAAGCAGGAAGAAGTACTTTAAAAAAAACAAAAACAAAAACAAAAGAATGTGGGGTACAAGTTTAGTGAAAAGAAGGGAAAAAGAAAGAGCAAGGCCCCCTCCTAGGGATTGTCCTCCCAATTTCCTCTTGCTCCCCTCATCCCATTGGCCTATTCCAGCTCTCCTTCTGGACTTCTTGAAAGCCTAACTTCAGCTTCCTAATACACTGGCCCACTGTCCAAATCCCTTTTCTGTGACAGCTTTCCTTTTGCTAACATGCTCGGTTGATGCACTACTCTAATGCTTTCGAATCATAGCCTGTAGAACCTGCTCTGACACTGCTATCAATCCAAATTTTTGTCCCTCCAAATATTCTAATTGTCACTTACTTCTACCATTCATAGACCTAATTCAGCAAAATATCTCTATTTTAGTGTACACTTTAGCATATGCATAAATTTAATAATACTGAATACTTATAAAACAACTAGACTAAACTGGAAGTTCAACTAAATACCTGCTAACTTCCTTCACTGAGCATCAGTCTAAGATTGAAGTTTTGTCAGGTAAAAACTCCACTGAACTTCAGACGAGCTTCACTGTGTTGCAAATGAAGTTACTATTTGACTTTGATGAAAGACTGCAAAGTGTTAAATAAATGAAATATCTGGCTCCAAAAAATCAGATAAATAAATATATAATGGATGAAATTCTGCTTTCGTTGAAGTCAAGGACAAAATTCCTATAGAATGCAATAGAGTAAGGATTTCATGTCACATCTTTAGACTCACTGACCTAGACAGAGTATCAGGCATCTGACTCCTCTCTTCTTTGTATTGAATACTACTTTATAAATAGAGCCTATGAAGTCAATAGCACCATTTGAAGGATGGCATTAGTCAGCATGAAAAAAGGTAATCGAAAGGCAGCTATTTTAACTAATGAACATGTGTTTAACTGCCAGATACAGAACTAGGGAAATTACAGCAAATAGAGGATATTTTTGCAAGTGGAATTATTTCTATTTATTTATTTATTTTTGCTGAAAGTAACTTAAAATAAAGACAAATTACCTTTTTATTAACCTTGCAAAACTGGAAATAATATTTCATATTTTGCTCCACTTCATGAAACTATTGTTCTATAGAAACTGTTACACACTTGCAGGTCTGAGAACCCATGCTCTATTTGTAAGATATGCTCTAACAAAGGTTGTTTCAAACAGCACATAACATTTTGATGGATATGTTTTTAAATCCATCATCAGATATGAAGGTTACATTCTAAGAAATAAGTAATATTCTGTTTATTATTAAATAAACAACTGATGCTATTCTGTACACAGGCCTTATAATTTAATATATTATATGTGAAATATATAAATATACTACTATTTCAAGAATGTTACATATACTTAGAAAATACTTATATATACAATATCTCATAAACCAAAAATAAATGTTCCATGAAGATGAAACTCCATGTTGACAACTATATGTTTGGAGCTACTTCAGCTGTTAGTAGGTACCATGGCCTTCATCAACACCTTGTGCAATGTTTTACCCATTTCACTATAACAGAACATTTGTGCTATATCAACAATATAGGTGTTGACTTGAAATGTGAACCTGACTATCTAAGGCATGGAGGCCGGTATCTGGCAGTGTATCCCAGAGGTCAATACCAGTCCAGTCCTGTTCAACATCTTCATTAACGGTCTGAATGATAAGACAGAGTGCTCTTAACAAGACTGCTGATGATGCAAAACTGGGAGGAGCAGCTGATATGCCAAAGGGTCATGCTACCATCAAGAGGGACCTCAACAGGCTGGAGAAGTGATATGACAGAAATCTCAACAAGGAAGTTCTATGAAGAGAAGTG
Source organism: Nesoenas mayeri (assembly GCF_963082525.1). NCBI lineage: Eukaryota > Metazoa > Chordata > Aves > Columbiformes > Columbidae > Nesoenas > Nesoenas mayeri. The sequence continues at coordinate 19,630,079 of NC_137541.1, forward strand.
CAAAGTCCTACACCTGGGAAGAGCAGTGCCATGAACCAGTGTATGCTGGGGGCCACCGGTTGGAAAGCAGCTTTGCAGAGAAAGATCAGGGGGTTCTGGTTGACACTAAGTTGAACATGAGTCAGCAAAGTACCCTTGTGGCAAAGATGATAAAAAATATCATGGGCTGCAGTAGGAGGAGTGGTGCCAGCAGTGTTCAAAAACTGTCTGGACATGTTCCTGGACACCTGCTATATGTTGCTTTGCTTGAGTGGGGAAGCTGGGCTAGATGACCTCCTGAAGCTTCTTCCAACCTCAACTATTCTGAGTCTGTGATTCTGTTATTGCACTTTTAGGAATATGCAAAATTAGCCGTTATATATATTGTACATTACATATTGGATATTAAATATTATATAGTATATATTATATAACATTCTATCATATATTATGCATATTATTTTAAATATATACTACTAAATGTATTATAAATTGTTATTAGATATTTAAATATTTTATATATATACACAAATTAAAATTCAAAGGTTCTTTTGTTTTCTTGACCAAGAAATACAATTAGATCTAGTTTTTGAACGGTTCTTCAGTTTTTAGTAAACAAGCTGAAGCAAAGAAATGTTCTTTAATGTCACAATTAAACTTGTTGCAAGAATTAAAATCCACACTAGTTCTTTGTAGTTTTTGTTCTTGTTATGAAAAAATCTGTACCATATTTTTAGAGAGCAGTGTAGGGGAAAGGGACCTGGGGGTCCTGGCAGACAATGGGATGACCATGAGCCAGTACTGTGCCCTTGTGGCCAAGAAGGCCAATGGCATCCTGGGGTGTATTAGAAGGGAGATGGTTAGCAGCTTGAGAGAGGTTCTCCTTCCCCTCTGCTCTGCCCTGGTGAGACCACACCTGGAATATTTGGTCCGGTTCTGGGCCCCTCAGTTCAAGAAGGACAGGAAGTATCTCCCTTATCTCCCTTACGAGGAAAGGCTGAGGGAGCTGGGTCTCTTTAGTTTAGAGAAGAGGAGATTGAGGGGTGACCTCCTTAATGTTTATAAATATGTAAAGGGTGAGTGTCACCAGGATGGAGCCAGGCTCTTCTTTGTGACAACCAATGATAGGACAAGGGGCAATGGGTGCAAACTAGAACATAGGAGTTTCTTCACCGTGAGGGTAACAGAACACTGGAATAGGCTGCTGTCACGGGGGCACCCTGAGTTTAGTTTAAGGGACAACAGGGTCCAAAACAACTTTTATTAAACCGGTGAGAAACAGGGTTTTAGCACTCCAAAAGTGACTTAAATACAGGTTCGGATATCAGTTGAGGAAAATTATTAAGGGGCAGCAACTAATACAACAGGCGGTCCACAGAGTGCATGCACATGGCTTCATCCAAAACAATGCTGGAGCCATCCCTGAGTCCTAGAGGAGTACACACTTGCTTGAACACGATGTGGGATTATTTTAAAGAGATACACGTACTCGTAGTGAGTACGGAAAGTGTACACTCGCGGTTGTGTGAGGGTAAATTTAGAATACGCTCACAATCCTGCGAGGGTAAATACATGTGCAAATGTGCACGGAATATTACATGTGCTTATGTGGAAGCACGGGAGGAAAATACACTCGCGATTGTGCGAGGAAATAATTTATACACGTGCTCGTATTGAGCACGGAAAGTTACACGTGCAAATGTGCACGGAAAGTACACATGCCTGTATTAAGCACAGAAAGTACGCGTGCAAATGTGCACGGAAAGTTACACGTGCAAATGTGCACAGAAGGAAAATACACTCGCGATTATTTGAGGATTAATTGTACACGTGCTCATATGGAGCACGGAAAGTTACACATGCATATGTGCACGGAAAGTATAAATATACTCGCAATCCTGCGAGAAGTTTTACTCACACCCGTGGCAGCAAGGCAAGCGGAATCCTCATCCCGGGGAGGGGGGCTCTCAGCAGCAGCATCTTGCTCGTGCTCCGAGAGACCCGCGACAATGGGCGGAGTCTCGACGAGAATCCCGTTTTTATATTGGCTGATCAGATCTGACTGTAGGCATTCTAGAAGCTTCTCTGCACCCCACACTGGCTGTGGGTGCCCCTGAAGCCTCCAAACATCCCCCACACTGGCCGCAGGTGCCCAGCGGCTCAGTGGCACTCGGCACTCCCTTCTCCTAATGGCCCTGGCCAGGGTGCTCTGGGGCCAAACAAAAGAAGCTGTTAGCCTCAAGTACCAGAGAGAGAGGGAAATGTGCCTACTCCTTCCATACTGAAGGAGGGAGCGGGAGAGAGGGGGGTTTGCATTCTGCCACAGCTGCCCAAGGAGACTGTGGAATCTCCTTCTCTGGAGACATTCAAAACCTGCCTGGATGCCTTCCTGTGCAGCCTCATCTTGGTGTTCCTGCTCCAGCAGGGGAATTGGTCTACATGATCTTTCACAATCTCTTTCAGTCCCTAACATTCTGTGATTCTGTGATTTTCTTCAACAAATAAATGCATATATGCCAAATTTGATTTATTCTAAATTCACAGAGCAACAAACAAAAAGTAGTCATTCTAATCTGAGCATTAAAAACAGGAAAAGCTTTAAAGCAAGCATAAACAGGAGTCAAAGAGAGGCATGAAAAAAATAGAAACAATGAAAATACTTTGTTATCTTCCCTAACACTTCCGGAATTGGAAGGGAATTTCAAAGAGTAGGAGGAATATTCCCTTAACAGTACTCCATTAAAGTCTTACAAGTGATTTTCTCTCTTGATCCACTGGTACTCAAGTAATTTTGTTAGTGTTGTGAAAAGTAAGAGAGATGTTCCCTTAATGAGAAAGCTGTATACCATTATGTAAAAAAGAATATTAACAGAATATGAAAATATCAAGTGATGGAAAAAAAAAATAAGAATTCTTGATAATTTTAATATTCAGTAGAAACACCAGTGAACTGTAAACATTGTACAGCAATAAAAATCTGCTTTAGCTGCATGAATGCATACAGTCATAACACGGAGATGTCTGACTAGAAGCCCCAGCACTAAAATGGTTAGGATTTACCTCATCTTGCTAAAACTGCAACAGTATAGAAATCCCAGGTTTAGATTACTGTCTGATTGATTGGTTGATTTATAATGACTAATTGAGATACTTACTTTTATAGGGTTATTCTTAGGACATGTTTCACAGTATCACAGTATCACAGTATGTTCGGGATTGGAAGGGACCTCAAAAGATCATCTAGTCCAATCCCCCTGCTGGAGCAGGAACGCCTAAGTGAGGTTGCACAGGAACATGTCCAGGTGGGTCTTGAATGTCTCCAGAGAAGGAGACTCCACAACCCCCCTGGGCAGCCTGTTCCAGTGCTCTGTCACCCTTACTGAGAAGAAGTTTCTTCTCAAATTTAAGTGGAACCTCTTGTGTTCCAGCTTGATCCCATTGCCCCTTGTCCTATCATTGTTTGCCAACGAGAAGAGCCTGGCTCCATCCTCATGGCACTCACCTTTTATATATTTATAAACATTAATAAGGTCACCCCTCAGTCTCCTCTTCTCCAAACTAAAGAGACCCAGCTCCCTCAGCCTTTCCTCATAAGGGAGGTGCAGACATATAAGGGAGGTTTCAGACATATACCTTATGGGACGAATCATCATCGTTTTGAAGGTATTTCCTGGATCTACCGGTCACAAAAAGCCAGTGCTGATTGTACTAAGTGTTTGAGAGAGGTTCTAGCAGAAAAAAATGAAACAGGGTTTCCTTTCCATCTTCAGTACTATTTTCTGCCTTAACCTTTACTCAAATTTGTAGCCCAGCACTTTTGCCTCTCAGCTTCTTGCACCCTGGTGAAGTTGTACTTTCCATAACCTGAATATGTTTCTGGGCAAGATACAAAGAGTTAAAGACAACGCAGCTGACATTATTGTCAATAACTGATAGGTACTTGCCAGCTTGTTTGGAGATGGGCAAAGCAAGGCTCTACGTCTATTTCAGATGTTAGAAATGACAGTGGTATCAGCCTGAAAGAGAAATAACTCTCAGAGAACATAAAGACCAAGATGCTAGTTATTTACTGCTTGTTTGTTAGATTTTCATAAAGAAGTTTTGTATCCACATCTTTTTTGTACTTCCAAAAAGTTCTGCATTCTGCTTCCAAGGGTATGCCTTGAAATCTTAAAACACTGTGGTTAGAAAAATATCTCTCTGCCTGTCCTTCAAGTGATACGGTCCACAGATCTGTTACAATGAATACTTCAGCCTGCTTGCAGACTTTGGGCAGAACTAGACCTGTCAATCATCTGTCATAAAATACATCCTAAAGCACAGAATAATTCATATATATTATACTTTCCTAAATTAGAGAGATTGTTTTAGTATATGTTGAGGAAAATGCATATTAACTGCTTATACTCTACAGCATGGTAAATTCCACTAAAATATGTTCATAAATCTAAATATTTCAAGAACATTTTCTGTCTTTATGCTGCATTAACTATTTACACGGAAAGCATGCTATATCTGTAGTTATTTTTACTTAAAGAGAAAGAAATGTTTAGTTAAGCACACCTATATTATCCTGTACTTAATGACAAAATCCATGGACACATTACGGTGCAGTTTTTATGACAGTGATGTCATATCTTTATGTGAAGTCTTAATCTTTAAATATAGGCATATAAATTACTTAGGTAACATAAATCTCTTCCCCACTTTCTCCTGAGCACTAATGTACGTGGAAGAATTCCGTTAAAGGACAATAAACTGAATAGGTTAAGATCAGAAGATCAATATACACATACTGCTGAATTAATAGATATTTGCTAGCTCACAAAAGGGGGCACGTAATTACTCTGCTTTAAAGAATGACTTTAGAGTTCAACTGAAGGAGAAACTAAATGTGCTTATGTAATCAATGCTAGAATACTTGTTAAGGACTACTTGTCTAAATTAAAAGTACAATAACAGATTTCACTAAAAAGACTCTCAAGTCTTAATTTAAATAGAAAGATAAAAGTTTCATTCATGCTAGTGCCTATAGTGGATAAGATGCCATTCTCCATCCCTAAGACCATCTGTCACAGTATAACTTGTGCTAATGCAGCATAATTCTCTTACCTCATTAAGACGTGTGTATAGCACATTCAGCCTACCTAGTAGGGATGATGTCTGATCTGCATTAATTTCTAAATTTTTCCTGTAGAATTTTTGGGACATAGCTAGTTGGTCAAGGTCAAACTCATAACAGAGACCAAATTAAGAATTGAACAGTGTGAATGATCCTTACCAACATTTCATCTTGTTTGGCTTACAGTTAAAGGTATAAATGCACAGATACAAAACTATTAGGATGCCTGTCGTAGCTAAGTATACAAATACATTCTATAGAGATTTCATAAGGTGCAGAATGGCTGCCCAAGAACATGCTTTTTAGCTTTAGAGGTTTGGAAAGTACGTATTCTTGAGATACATACATTTGTAGGGATTGTGTATAACTTGCTTTATTTTCTAGAAGAAAACATTGTATCACTGAGACATGAAGTTTTGCTTTCATACTTCTATGTAATCACAGTGATGTCCTTCTGGAGAAACTCGGGTTAATTTCTTACTCATTTAACAAGGTTCTGCTTCAGCCAGTGGAATATGTTCTTGCTGAATTACCTTTGGGATCATCAAAGGCAGGAATTACCTCATACACTCATAAAGGTATAGTATAACACTTCTGTGATGCTTGGCCATATAAAGATGCAATGTTAAGTTAACAAGGTTTGAAAACAATAGCTTTTAGTGCTAGAAAGACAGACAGTAACAGTCTGACTTTCTATTCCAGTCTTTCATATTGTCCAGCTGCCCTGGTACAGTCAGATCCTGCCCTGAAGGATAAACAAATCCTTTATAGACAGAGCGGTGTCTTAATAAAATTGGGAGGTAAAATGTTGTACCTCCCCAGTCTGGTTCTAGACTCATGTCTCTATCACCTGTACTGGACCTAATTGGGAAGACTATGCAGAGGAGGTTTCATCTGGAAGTCTCTCCAATCATTTGAACATTAGAGCAGCAAACTGAGGCTTTTTTAAGAAGTGCACACTGAACATGTCAGAAAGGGAACAGAGAATTGAAATTGAAAAATTCTGTAAAAGTGAAGAATGTGGTCCAAAAAGAAAGGAATCTTGATAAAGAAGAAAGACACAAAGGGCTTCTTAATGTAATTATTGTTCTATGTTCTTTTCAGTTCAAAATCATATGATTCTCAAGCATGAATTCTCTATATTCAAGCCCAACCTGTAATATCACTGAATCAGAAAGATTCCAGAAATTCTGAATCAGTCTTTATTCATTTATGTGTATATTTAGTTGTCATCACCAACACACCCACAGGAATGAGGGTCTGCAGGGACTATCTATCTGACTCTGTTTTCATTAAGCATTATTCCTTTGCATACTGCCTTTGTTGGTACACAACTCTCTGACTCTACAAGTACAGACCTCCATCTCTGCTAGTCTTTGAAGATGCAACCATGGATAGCCACAGAACAGCCAGTCTCCAACTTCTCCCCTGGACAATTTTCCAACAGCTACTAACCATGACAGTTAGAAGGTCAAATTAATATGGCATTTGTTAAGTGCATCCCCCCCTCCTCCCCGCAATGTTCATGATTTATTTTACCAGAAAGCACACAGTGGTCAAAAAATGCTTTAAAACAGCAGTGGCCAGATCTGGCAGACATTAGTAGGTATATACTCTAACATGCCACATCTTCTGGAAATCGTTTACAGCTATGTTCTGTTGCTACATTGACTGCACTCACTAGCTTATGTATCCTTCTGAGTCTCTCACTTTAGGTGTAGCCAAGAAGAAATAAATCACACCTGTGAATGATTGTCTTCTCAAACAGCAAAACCTGATTTAGCCTGTTTCTTAATGTACTAACTTGCTTTATATAGTCTGTATCACTCTACAATGACTGATGACAGTCTTCTCTATCTCTCCTTACTAATGAACTTTGCACACACCTGCATTCTTTAGACTCCTTTTTAATCACTCTTGGCAATACTCCTGTTCACAGGACTAGCTGATGTGACATATTCTCCTTATCATAAACCCCACGTTTGTGTCTGAGTGCTGTAGAATTGTTATATAAGCTCCAGTCTTATACTTTCTGCCTTATTTCTGTAGCTGGTTTTGTTCTAACAGTACACATTTCTGCACAACAATATCAGAATAATACTAAGGACACTACTAAAAAAAAAATAAATCTACAAATATTTTTAGTTGTCTACATGAATTCAAAGTAGTCTCTGAAGTTTTACCTTCTTACATTTTAGGACTTAGAACCACCCAATTTTAGGACTTTGCAGAATTGTGGGGTTTTTTTAGTTTTTGTCAGAAACCTCAACCATCTTTTTTTTTAAAAAATAATAACGTATTATGGGAGCGCTAATAGAACCATAACAATAGCATGGCTATTGTGAACTGTAATTATTGATAATTTTTACTGATACGTGTAAAGCTGTCTCTTCACATGACATAGCAAAATCTACAGAAACAGCTCTAATATAGATAAGAAGCCATTGAATAACTTTTCCTTGGATCAATTAGAAAAATTTCTTGGTTGGTTGGTTGGTTTATTGTTATTGGTTTGTTTTTTTGCTTTAAGGGATAAATAAAGTTTAAAATTTAACACTGAATACATTCTTGCAAGATACCAGAGTTCATGTGTGTCATGGAGGCACCCCAAAAGTAAATTTTAGGTGGACAACAAGTTCCACAAAAGACTTTATTCTAGCCAGAAAAATGTAGCAAATAAATGGACTAGAAACAGAGTTTATCCAATTATTTAGCACTCCAACAACATAAAATACAGGCTTGGATATCAGTTGAGGAGATTTGGGGTACCACAACATAAGAATAATGAGGATCCACAAAGTGCATGCATACACTCACAAGAAACAAAACTAGAAGCATCTCACTCCAGGGTAGTCACAAGAAATAATCACTTGCCTGGGTTAGACAAGGACTCACACTTGCCTGGGTTAGGCAAGGACTCATTCAAGGATATATTCAGTAAATAACCACTCACCACAGGAGGAGGTGAGGCGCACTCAATCCAGGACATCCCAGCCTAAGGGAAGGGGCCAGTTCACAAACTTACTGTCTCACTTGTCCTACCCCTGCAGCTGAGTGGAGGTGAAGTCATCCTGCCCTGGGGTAGAGGAGGATGTGACTGTCAGCACCTTGGTGCCACCCTAGGTGTGTACATTGGGACAGGCACAGTGGGGCATAAAAGTTGCTAAGGGGCCATCAACTGCCCTATTGAAGGCTCCAGATCTCATCAGGGAATGTGCAACTGCCACAATGTGCAAAAGTATTTTTAAAAGAGGCTTGTATATGAAAATTGTCTTCAAGCTGTGTCAGCAAATACGTACCCATTAAAATTAGGTAGATATTTCACCTTCTTTCTACAGTGTTTCCTGACGGTTCAGTTCAGTTGTCACAGCTACTTCTCTGGCCAGGCAAGGCTGGCCAGGTCTGAAGTCTGTAGAAATTAAAGAAGGAGCTCCAGCCCACTGCTGAAAAAAAACCACTGACCTGATTCGAAGGCTGTTCCACCATCGTTTCTTCTAAGGAAGATCAGGTAACTAAAGCTAATGTAAAAGCTAGCTAATATCCTTTGATCAGGAATATTATCATTTGCAGAAGAGACGAGGACAAGGAAAGAAGAACTCTTAGAAGCTTTTCCCTTCACACTCCCATTTTTCTTTCCCTCTTCTTTCTTTGTCTTGATCCTTATCCTTTTGCTCCTTTAAAGCCAGAGGAATGCTTTGCCTTTTTCCCTTCTCTGTTGCCACCTAGAGGAGATCAGAGCAAAGAGCTGGTGTCAGAATATACATGAGGATAAACAAGGACAGCGTCCAAAAGGGCTGGAACTGACAGGAGTTGGGTGGGCAAACTCATGTAGGGATGTAGGAAGACATGCCCTGGTGCACACACAGATAGGAAACAGACTCTGCAGCAGAGGCTTTGCCTGCATAAATTCTCCTAAAAATCCCTTAGGAACAGGAAGGAAGATCCCAGATATTAATTCCTCACCCGTTCATTAATAATAGCATTGTTCTTGAGATAAGTCTAATCTATACACTTACTAAACAAAGGATTTGCATGCATACATATTATAGGTCTAATCTAAGAGATAGACTTACATGCTGGTATATCTGAGGAGTACAAAGAAGCTGTACAACAAAGGCTTCTGCTGCTAGCTGCCTGTATTATAGGTTAATACTGCTAAGTAAAGGGGGTTTCATTTATAATTAAAAAAGCTCTCGGTAATCCATAAGCAACTCAGGAATCATATCAGAAATAAGTAAACTTATCTATTTTTTATAGCAACCGTAAAAGAAATATTGTCAATTAATCACTTTCCTGCCACAAGACAACAAAGTTTAAAATAACTTAAAAATTTTAATATCGACTAAAGAAAACATTCAGCTTCTGTCCAGATTTCGAAGGTAGAAAAATCAATGAATGCAGATACCAAACATAGTTGGTAGGATGCTTTTATAGCACAGAAAATGCTAGCAACAAAAAAAATAAAGGAATGTTGAACAACTGAGGAAATGCTTTATTCCACCCAATAGATATGAGAAATATCTCATGCTGTCAGTGGCTGAAACGGAATCATGTGCACATACATTAATTCAGAAAACCAGTGGCTTGCAATTACTGATTTGAGTATTGAAAAATAAACTTCTGCATTATTTCAGATTTCAACACTTTCCAGTCTTGTAGTAGTAAAGAAAGCCTCATTGTAGCTGTTATTATTGTTATTGCTGATGTTATTTTAATTATAATGATTTACTGAAATGAGATTTTAACCTGTAAGCTTTCATCTTCAAGTATTCTCTATCTTCCACAAATATTAAAAAAAATTAACTTTTCTACTTTGGAAGTTCAATTTATACCCATCATTTACTTTTTTATTGAAAAAAAAAAGTAAAAATTAGACATAAACCTAAGTAAATTTACCAGTCTTTTAAAAGTTTGGATATGCCTTTCAGATTGAAAGAGAGCACTTATTCATACAGAAACAACATTTTCTCTTTCTTCATAGGAAAAATAAAATTGAAAATTCGCCATGTAAAGATAAAAAAATATCCTAAAGAAGAATATGTAAGACAAAAGTAAGAAATGTGTGCTTTCGGCATCCAGTCTTCCCTTTTCTTGATGTATTTGTGCATTCCTTGATACAAAACTTACTGAAGTCAATAGGAAACCTTCACTGCGTTTGGAACTGGCCTCAAATGTAGAATTTGGACTCCTAACCAAGGTTTTTGAAGCTTCTGTGTAGGGAATTAAGAACCTATTAAAAAAAAAAAAAAAAAACAAACAACACACAACAACTTTACAAAGTAATCTATATTTAATAAGAGCGTGTTCTGTTTTTTAGGAGTGTCAAACACTTTAAAATCAAATGTCTGACAGGAGTGGTAATGGGTTGAATGCCATCAGATTTGCAGTTTATGGTAGAAGAATGAGTTTGACTTCTTTTTTTTAAACAAATTGATATTTAACCTTTACAGCTATTCAAGGCCTCCTATTGCTGACAGTTGCACTTGTTCCATGTTGCCTGAATTTTAAGCAAGTCAGTAATCCTTCAGGTTTTATTGCAGCTATTTACTAGAGTGCAGACACTGACCTCCACATGACAGTGGCAGAAAGATGCCTTTTTGAGCCATTGATGCTAGATTGCATGCACTAAGCTCAGCTTCTTAGAAGTACTTTGGCAGTGCAATATCTAGCATTTTCTGTGCTTTTTCTTCAGTAGAGTTATCACTCAGATCAGAAGCTCAGACTCCTTATGGGATTCAGGTGTTTAACAACAAGATTTGTAAATGACTGATAAACTATGTATATTATCAAGGACAAACTAAGAAGAAAAGTAATTAAAAAAAAAAAGATACTGTTTATGAAACTATCAAGTTAGCTGGTGCCTAAACTTACAGCAGTGTTGACCTTGTTCCAGTATCTCAGATAACTCTAAGCAAGTTAAAACGTTTGCACAGAATGACGTAATACAGGCAGATTCATAGAATCATTTAGGATGGAAAAGACCTCTAAGTTCATCAAGTCCAACACTTAATCTAACACTACTGAGTCTACTGCTAAACCATGTCCCTCAGCACCACATCTTTTAAACACCTCCAGGGATGGTGACTCAACCACTTCCCTGGGCAGCCTGTTCCAATGTGTGATAACCCTTTTGTCCTAATATCCCCCCTAAACCTCCCCTAGTGCAACTTGAGATAATTTCGTCTTGTCCTATTGCTTGTCACTTGGGAGAAGAGACCGATCCACACCTCACTAAAACCTCCTTTCAGGTAGTTGTAGACAGCAATAAAGTCTCCCCTCTGCCTTCACACTAAACAACCTCAGTTCCCTCAGCTGTTCCTCATAGGACTTATTCTCTAGACCCTTCACCAGCTTCCTTGCTCCTCTTTGGATGTGGTCCAACACCTCAATGTCTTTCTTGTGAGGGTCCAAAAACTGAATGCAGTATCTGAGGTGGGGCCTCACCAGTGCCAGATACAGGTTCGACAATAATTTCCCTAGTGAAGTTTTAGTGTGTGGTGGAAACCACTTTAAATGCTTTCAAGTCAGCCTGACTGTAAAGCAATAGATAAACTACACAGTAAAGATACCTTTTTCTGCAAGCAGCTGTCTAAATTGACTGGCCCATTAATAAAGCAACATGTCTACATTGGAGGGGGCTACCAGATCTTAAGGAAGGATAGGTGGCTACTGAAATGCATGCACTTTGGGGTTCTGTCTGCTGCTTTCAGTTCTGTATTCAAAGGGCAGTAACATTTTGAATGCCAATGTAGATTGATGTCATCACTAACAGGGTAAGCATTTGGAGTGGCACTCAATGAATGATTGACATTGGGTATACAGCAAGTTCTTATTCTGTCAGAATTTGGCATGTTTCTAGGTGTCAAAGTTAATCCACTGCCAGCTATTTGACAAGATTGTACTTAGTGCCTGATGCCAGTCTCCAAAATGTTCATGATTAAGGCTGCATACAAATGCTGCTTATTCAATTGAATAAATAACAGTTCCACTCACACAAGAAAAGGTGAACTCTCCATACAAACATATTATTTCCACACAAATTAGTAAATCGTAGCATGGGATACTAAAGTATTTGTGCTGAGTGTGTGAATTGGCAACCACCTTTGCAGGGTTGACAATGGTGAGAAATATTCTACCTATATGAGGTGTAATGTCAGCAGGAGGGCTCTGGGAAAATAATCAGCAACAGTAACTACCCTGGCTGTATGAAAGGAAAAGAATGTTGAGTTTTCAACATTTTGGCCAGCACGTAGAGGGGTAGGACCCTAAAAGATCTCTCCGGGCTTTGTTATGTTTCTAGTAGTTTAACAGCTGAAAGCTGTTCTTCCAACTAGCTCTTCAGTGCACACAATGTAAGAAGGCTTCTAAAGAGATGTACACAGGGGAGAGGTAGAGGTAACATCCTGCCTGCCCTTGCAGCGTTCAGGCTGCCTGGATGTATGCATTGTCCTGTACAAAAATCTCTTTCATACTTCCATAGTATGCTTACTGATGGCATGACTAAAGTCAGTGTAAGCACAGCAGGGCTGTGAGTAAAAAGAAGTATGAAACACTATCATTCCTTTGTTCTCCTTTATTCTTCAGTCTTATAACCTGCTTCCTATGTAAGCACACACTGTTATTTTATGGTAACGGGTAGAAATTTTTATTATTTTACAACATCAACAAACATAGAAGGCAAACTACAACACACACAAAATCAGCCAAAAAAAAAGGGAGCATAAGAGGAAAATAAAGGAAAACCTGGGGCATGTAAAATCAAAGAGCAGAAAATAAATAGAATGAGAGGATGAGAAAAAGACAACGATGATACTGATGAAAACTTCTGACAGTACATATGGAACCTTCTAACTGGGCATTTTGTACCCTAGGAGCAGATGTGTTAAAAATCTCAGACTTTCACCTTCTCCTATCTTATGTTTTTCACATTTCTTCATATTTACATTTCTCACGTAAAAAGTTGTCAGATCCTTGGGACAGAGATTTCAGCTGTGGAACCCAAGCTACTGGCTGAGCCTGGTAAGTATTTTTGTACATTTTAAGAGTAGTTCAGGTATTCTCAATCTATATAATGTGGAGAAATTTATTTTTCTTGGAAAAAAAATGTAGATTTATTGAAAATTCTTTTCAAATTACCTGCAGGAAAAGAGATACTGTGGAGGACTATGGTGGGTCCGTGGATTCCCTGATGGAGGGCATGGGAACAGAAATTAGCCTTGAAGATATGAAGGCTATGTTCACTTTTGGGCACTTCACTACAAGAAACACATTGAGGTGCTTGAGAGAGCTCAGAGAAGTGCAACAAAACTGTTGAAGGGTCTGGAGCACAAGTCTGATCAGGAGCAACTGAGGGAACTGGGGCTGTTTAGCCTGGAGAAAAGGAGGTTTATAATTCTGTAGAGCTGCCTGAAAGGAGGTTATAGCAAGCTGGGTGTTGGTCTCTTCTCCCAAGTAACAGGACAATAGGAAATGGTCTCAAATTGCACTAAGCAACACTTAGGTTGGATATTAGGAAAAAAATTATTCACTGAAGGGTTGTCAGGTATTGGAATAGGTTGCCCAGGGAAGTAGTTTAGTCACCATCCCTGGAGGTATTTAAAAGACATGTAGATGAGGTTCTTAGGGACACTGCTCAGTGACAGTGTTAGGTTAAGGAATGGACTTGATGATCTTGAGAGTCTTTTCCAACCAAAGTGATTCTATGATTCTGTAATTCTATAAAGACTTGTCTGCTCCCTTTCAGATTTTTCAAATTCAAGTAAAAAAATTGTTTATTAAAAAAAAACCCCAAAACGCACAAACTTCAGATTGAATACTCTCTTTAGTATATCTGTTCCGAGTGTTAGACAAAATATGTAACACTGAAACACTTGGATAAAGATTAATTCACTTTGTCCTTTAAATAGCATCATGGGATTCTCGTCAAGCTACATCTCTAACAGCTAACATCCATTTTTTAATCCATTGCTGTAAATTCAACTTTCAATTTAAATTCACTAGAGGAATAGGTGAATTAATATATTCAGAACACTTAAACATCCTTTTTGCTTATCTTTAGTATTATAGTAATAGGTGTGGAAATTTCTAACTGGCAATTCTTTGATGCTAACAAGGGGGAGAACTGGTTTGGCTTTGTTCTACTAGATTTTTTTTAAATTTTGCTTGCCTGAAAATTTGAAAAGGTGCTGATGAGATCTGTAGGCCAAGTCATTTGCATGACTAATAAATTTAAATTTTTTTACCATAGTATTGGTAAATTTTTAAATATCTATCATGTATGTAATGGTAAATGTCAAGCAGTACTTGCTAAGAAAAGACCTTACTCCTGAGAATGATTATGAATTTGAGAAGAAGAAAGTAAAATAAAATATAGCAGACATGCCAGCAACAAAATACTACTCTGTTTCTAGAGACACATGTAAGAAAAGCCCCACATTTTGAATTCTATGACTATGTTCTCTAGGAGGGACATTTAAATTTCTTCCAGTTGTTATCTGAATTTATTGACAGTCACATTTTATTAACAAAATGAAATTTAACAATTATAACTAATTAATACATGAGCAAAACATCTATAATAAACATTAATTCTGTTCATATTTTTTATAATCTGACAAGAAACTACCTTCTCATACTATGCCTTATGATAGTGCAGCTTTGATATTATTAGTAAATCTATGCTGCTTCTGTTTGTAATATCTTTTTTAAACTTACAGTAATAAATAGAAGTCAAATAAAAAAACCTACCTAATTATATTTGTTGCAGGTTGATTTAAACATTTCAAGATTAGTATTCTGTTGTGTGAAGCATTGCACAAATCCAAATGGACATCCATTCACCACCCAGAGTGTTGGTGTTTTCCCCTACCTATTTTAATACCTATCTAATGTTCCCGGGAAGGAAAGTTTATTAAATCCATTACTGGTTCAAGAAGCATTATATGTTTATATAGCTTTACATAAACCTTTCAAATATATGTATAAAATGAACTGGACAGAAATGTAAATTTGGCATTGATATATTTGGAAGTGTATTACCTTAAAGCAGACACTGGAATTCCCCAACTGTTTTATCATGTTCAGTGCAGTTCAGCTTCTCGTGGTATAACTATGATATTTAGATTACCTAAGTCAGACAGGTTATGAATCCCATAGAATTAGTTGTAAAAAAATCCCGCTTAGGAGATGTTAAAAGTTACTGCACTAGATGCCAACTTTATTTAAACAGATATTAATATGATTTAAAGTATAAAGGCACAGTGAAGGAAATGAGAAAACTCACTTCTGAGATGATCATTGTAACTTCAGATAAATAAAAATAATTTTAAAAGTTGTGACACATTATTAAGAAAGGAGAAAAATACCCTGAAACTAAGCTAATCTCCAACTGATTTTTCAGGAAGCTTCAATTAAGAAAGAGTAGTTGTCAGTCATAATTGTAACTATGGTGTCTAAATGAGATTGTTATTGTAACTGGGTGGTTATCACCACCCCTGGACCATACCTTTAAATAGAGATGGGATGAGTCCTGACACATAAACTAATCTAACCCATTTTACTTTGACTGAAATGGAGAAAATTCTTGAGGGGTATTTTGTGAACACAAATTACTGCTTTAACATTGCAGCAATTAGAAAGGAAAAGCATGAACATTAAGAATTCACAACACATTCAAAACATGTGTCAAGGAACACACTTTATACCTGACATGTCACCTGGATCTCAGTCAGTCTTTTGAAACAGATGGCATTTATTCCTCATGGGGTATCATGTCCCTCCAGACTGAAAATCTCTTGTTCCCTTAGCCCTGGCATCTTCACCTCACAATGAAAACTGGAATATGAGCAGGACCCAAGAAGGTCACTGAGGGCTTTGAATCTTTCAGTCAGATAAGGTTTTAATAAACAGCAGGGAGAAGGGGGATCTTATAATCTGGTATGCCCTTAGTTTATATTGGCTAAGAGACAAGGTTGTTAGAAACGAAATATCAGAGCAATTATATGTTCTTTTGAAAGAGAAATTGAGCTGGATAAAATTACCATCATTATCTTCATTGGCTCAACTTTTTTTTTTTCATTATATTTTATGTTTATCATACAAGTTCAAGTGTGTAATTCAGTTAATTATCATTAACTGAAAATCATTGAGATTAGATGATAAATTTATTTTATTTTCATTAATCTCACTTTGATCATTTATTAAACATACCTCTCTAAAAGTATGTATAAATTATTTGTAATCAAAGCCCTTATTAAAAAGGAGAAAGAAACAAAAGACAATTTAAAAATAGAGTTATCTCCAACAATTTCTTAATTCAAAATACCAATAGACATAAACACACAATACACACATGCATACTTGCTTAATATTGAGTCAAATCCTACATTTATTGTAAAAACTCCTATACTGTCCTAACAAAAAAAAGGCATCGCCACAATAATGTAAACAGAAATCACACCATTATGCTTTGAAAATCACAAGACCTCTTGTACCTCTTAACTCATGTAAAAAAAAATCACTTTATTCTTCAAATTGTGTTATTCTTCCTTTCTTTCCTGCATATTACCTCACAAATTATTTTTGTGTGGAAGAGAGGGCTGTGAGGGGAAAAGGGGAAATCTAATTAGTCTTATAAATGCAAGGTTTAACCTTTTTTTTTTTGTTTTTGTTTTTGTTTTTGTTTTTGTTTTTGTAGTAGTAGTAGTAGTAGTAGTAGTAGTAGTAGAGTAGTAGCAGCAGGGGAAAAACACACATAGACAAAGCAAGCAAACAAACCAAACACAAACAAACCAAACAAACCTCAAACAGATAAACTCAGCAGCTACTATTCAGCTAATTATTTTACCGTCTTTCTGTAGCAATCACTTTGCTGAAGTGCATGGGTTTTTTGTTTGTTTCTTTGTTTCTTTGTTTTTAAAATTGACAATGAAACCCTGTGAAATTCTACATGCAGTACATCAGCTGCCATTTTGAATCTGGGAAATGTGTAACTTCATCATTTGCATTTGTGTAAATAGGATATCCACCTACCAACATTTTCCTAGTGGTGCACATGTTATGTTCCTGCCTGAGGTTACGTATGCCTTTGTTACTGTGATTTAGCAGTAAGGAGAAGTTGTTATCTAGAAAGGCAATTAGAAATGACCAAGAGACCTATTTATTCAGTTGCAATGTTGCACTGAGTATCCTACTCAACATGAGTAGTTGATCTAACAACAACACAAGACTGTAAGAAACATTTGCAAGTACTGTGGCTTTTTTGCCGCCATAAATCAAATTTCACAAATGTTTTATCAGCCTTACAGGTCTAATGATTAGGAAACACTTAGTCTAGAAATGTGGAGTATGGCTAAGGAGGCATTCACCTGAACAAATATGCTGTATGTATCTAACCATCCTAACCTTCCATAATGATTGAAGCAGTCACTTTTAAATCATGATTCATCATATGGATAAAAGAAGACATTCAAAATTTGATAGGCAAACTAAATATTCAAGTGCTTGCATTTTCCCACTGACTACAAATAGAATCTAGATGTCTAAACTCAGACACAGATGTTGGTATGGCAGACATCTCAAGTATCTTCACAGGATCTGTACTTCTTTTTTATTTTTACAAGACAAACTCTTCTTTCTAATACTGACAATCCTTGTTCTGTCTATGTCCCAAGGGAATCATGCTGTAAATTAATTGTTTTTAAGATTCTCATCTGTAGAGCAATTCTTACTGGCCCCATTCCCTGATGACGAAATATATTCAGTTGTACTGATTTCAGTACTTTGACACATTTGTCAACAAATAATTCTAGCCTATGGTGAAAAGAAACCTTATCCATATTTCCTGTGTCAGTATTTTTGGTAAATAACAATGTAGTGTATCTGCACTATCTAATCTGAGGCATTCAGCATGATCACTCTGAACTGTTCCCTTCAACACCGCTTTAATGGAAAATACATCCTCAGGAATCAGGCTCAACTAATTAAGTACAAAAAGCTATATATATTAAAGAAGTTTGAAATAGTTCTATTTAATCTAGTTAAGAATTTTATTTTTATGTAAGTATTCCATACGTTCACTCATTAATACACTGTCCCAATCACTTGAAATTTGTTTTAGACATGATGAGGGAGAATGTTGTATTGATAAAATATTTGGAGTTATTTATATGCTTTATTGAAAAATATGACAATAGAGACAAATCCAGCCCATTCATTTTCAGGAAAAGGTCATTAACTAATGCATAGCCTTGCAGTTTGCTAATGGGGGACCAGAGAATCAGCAAGTGCCAGTTGAGTAACTTTGGATATTCTCCAGTCCTATTTCAAATGCAACAATTGTTGCCCTACAGTACTCTGGTAACCTCATTATATACTGAAGTGTAGTACATAACATTTATACTGACTCAGTTTCCTAAGAAAGAGAGGAAAAAACCCCTGTGTTTGTTTCGTTTTGTTTTAGTTCAGCTTTTTCCTGGTTTGTTTGGTCTGAACATTTTTACTATCTGTATAGGGCAAACATTCACTCTCATAAATTGTTTTGTTTTGTTTTGTTTTTTTTCTTTCTCTCTATATACACTAGATGAAGACTGAGTAGGTGGTACTCAAGTCATAGAAACTACTGTCTGAACTGGTATCAAAAAAGTATAGATATCCAAAAGTACAGGAATTTCTCCCTCTCTTTGAGTTAAACGGAAAGTAGTCTCTAGCCCAGGTTGTTCTAACTGGATACCAGGGGGCCATGGTTTCTCTCTTAGAAGTGCCACTCCTTTCAAAACTGAAATTCTGAAACCTGGGGGCTGAAATATCTTCAGCTTCTTATCTTTAGTTTCTGCTGAAGTTAAAGCTGAGGAAAACACATTGTATAAGTGAATCTGGTATTCAGAACAGTCTGTACATAACTGAAGGATTAAAATTAATTTTAAATGTGATGGCATTTAATGAATTATTTTACTATGAGAAACTGATGTAGTGATGTGGTGTAACCCTAGATTTGTACTGAAATACTGTAGCTAGCCAAAGGAGGTGATACCCTACTCAGCACTGGTGAGACACAGCTGGAGTACTGTGTCCAGTGCTGGACTCCCTGGCATGACACAGATCAGTAATAGAAAATTCAAAATTTTAGACTAAAAATTAAGCTTATATTCAATGACAAACCAAAATTTTAAATAACTAGGTTTTTAATTCTTCTAAACACAACTGTAACAAAATTTTTAAACAAACTTATGTAATTATAGAAATAAGAAGTAAGAGAATTAGATCAAATCAGTAAATTCATATACAAACAAAGTTATTTTAGAAATTAAATATATTTAAGTAACATAATTTTAAATTATCAAAGAACTGTTATACATATTGGCAAACAGACATTTTGTTAGCATAGAGCAGGCTGTCATGTACACAACACAAACAGAAAGCTGAACTGACCTTTCACAAAACTGAACTGAAATATGTTGCGTGATATATAACATCACATTCTACAAATGTCATCTAATTTTCTTTTCTGATGCCCTTATCTAAATATACCATGAGAACACATTTAGTTTTACTTTCTAATTTTTGTTTTTAGGACACCACAGATATTAACTTAGTAAATCTCATTTTTAAGAGAAAATGTGAATTTCTAATCTGACTACATGGATGTCTTTTGCTTTTTACTCCTGCAATGTGTGTTAGTATCTGATAGAATTTTTTCTGAATTTGAGTGTTTTCTGTACTCAAATACAGTTACAAAATCTGATTATGCTCTAAAATTTGGAAATAATTTAATTTCAGACACTGGTTTTATTTCCATTGGTGCAGTGTTATTGATTTAAACAAGACTGTCCCATTGCAATGCAGACTAGAATTTGGCTCTCTGTGAAAAGACAATAAAGTATAGAGCCATAATTTTTACAAATTAATAGTGGTAGTAATAATAGTAGTACTATTAGTAGTAGTTGTAATAGTAGTGATACTTTCATTCGTGATTAAAAAATGAAAAACTATGGAATAACAAAACAAATACAACTAGTTTGAATGGAAATCACATTACATTTATAGTGTAAAAGGATTAAATAATTCAGTTGATAACATGTATTGCCCTCAGTCTTTTGCTCTGGTAATAAACACAACTTCGAAATTTTTTCTCTCTGTGGCGCAGTGTTTTATTTCTACTGGTCCCATGGTCTATATGAGAACAGTTTCATTCCTAATCTGTTGCCTACAAGTAATAATATTCTGTAGGAGAACATTTGCTAACAATTATTTGTATACTGTAGCATATTAGAAATGGAAACACAACTTAAAACATAGCCTCTCTAAATAACTACAATTTTTGGCCTAAAAAAAAAAAAAAAAAAAAAAAAAAAAGCTAAAATTCTATATACTATTAAAAAGAAATATGACATTGCAGGATAACTGCTAAAATTATAATAAGAGGTTGGGAAAAAAAATAGGAAGTATATTTGGAATGGGGAAACTTCATATCTTTATGTATCATTTTCCATCTAGTTTGGCCTTCACACACAGCCAACCACTTTATGTAAAAGTTTCATGTACTCTATGGCAATATATAATGAAAGATCAAAGAATAGACCTACTGATGCATTTTAATCCGATTTTATGCAGAAAATGTTGTGGAACAGCACCATCTGCAGGTGTGCTGTCATAAATTTAATGTTCTTGGTGTAGTTAGACTTCATTAATGTCATCTGTCCTTTCTTTGGGACAGATTTGTTCTCTGCTTTTGGGGAAAATCCTGCAACTAGTGAGGTATGGATTATTTTGCAGACAAAATGCTTGTCATAGTGGACAGTTAAAAATAATATAGAAGTACAGAACCAAATATTTTTTTAGCAAGCATCTAGTTTGAAAGAGCTCTTGTTTGAGAGTCCTTTTGTTTTTAAGAACTGAATAGACCTACCTGTTTAGTTATGTCTTTTGTAATCATATCTTATATGCAGTTACAGAATCTAGTCTTTTTTCTCTCTGTGTTGCAAATACTTATTTTTATATTTGTAAAATATTAGTCATAGTTCTGAGACAGATCAGAAAAGAAGGAGAAAAGTCAGTATGATGTTGTATAATGTGCTTAGGAATTGCATGAAACTACTTTATATTGTATCAATAACAAGTATTGTTGCTGCTTAAAAGTAATCTTGTGCTGCTTCCGCTAGAAAGCTATATGTTCTTAAGACCATATTTTTGCCTCACTCTGTTCCATCTCCAACCCCTCCATCCTGTTGTAGGTCTTTGGAGTAGAAATACTGTGTCCTTTTAAAAATCTCCAAATGATTATGTAGAAAAATTTTAATAGGAATGGACTGGGTAATATGCCATCCATTTGTGTTAGGCTCTATGTTTATTTACATTTTTAAGGAATTCTGATCACAGATTTGGTCCAATGGAATATATTGAGCAGTAATAAAACCTGAATACTACTCATATATATTCAAAGATGTGAAGAATTATTCAATTGTTAGAATGCAGAGCTTTCTATGACAGCACAAAGCCATTCAGAAAACCTACAATCATGTCCCTAGATCCTAGGCTGGTGTACTAGGATATAGGTTTGAAGCTCCAAAACCATCTGGTGCAAGATATACAGAAATAATAGGGGAAGAAAATGTTATACATTCATGTGTGTGCTTTCTTGAGCTTAATTCATTGCAGGGATCAATCAGTCACTAGTAGAGTGCAGATGAAGAAACGAGTTACAGTTAAACACTGAACTAAAACTTCAGGGCTTTAATCTTCCAGTGCTTTATGTTTATGCCTTTGTAAACCAAATGCAGAACAGCAGTAAAGTTTATAGCACAGCAAAATATCGATGTTTTACAGCCATTTTGTCACTTTTGCCACAGTCACAAAAGTGTTTCTACAAGTTGAAACTCCAAGCTGGCAATCTACATTTAAATATTTTTTTCTATTTTAAAGTTATAAAGACTTTTCTGTAACTATTTAATTCATACATCTTTGTCAGAGAATACTTGCTGGCTATTTTTTATTGAATATCTGATAAAAAATTAAAAAAAAAAAAAAAGAAAAAAGGAAAAGGAAAGTGAAAAGGAAAAGAAAAAGAAAAGGAAAAGGAAAAATCAATAACCAAAAAGCCCACTCTGTTCCTCTCTACTTAGTTACTGTAAGTTGTCTAACATGGTATTTGGAAACAAACAACTGTTTTCCAACATATTTGTCTAAGACTTCCCGGAAGAATGAAAACCTGCCATGAGCAGATGTACACAGGAAACATGCAGCTGGGCATTTTTCAGGGAAGTTGCTTTTTGCTGGAAAATATTGACCTATTAAAATGGAAACCACGGCTACAAATACATAGAGTAGGAGACAGTTCAACTCGGGAAGCTCATTATTGATGTCATCTCTAATACATATCACTGTAGTTTTGAAGCATAAAATGTCTCTTTCTTCCTCTGTCAGCATTCTGTTTCTCCAGGTGTCTCCTCTCCATTTCTTCCTGTTAATCACTTTTTTGGCAGGATTTCCTATCATCTACCATTCTACCCACCATACTGTCTGTTTTAATTTTTAAAATTAAAACTGCACCAAAACCCCAAAATGGAACATTTCAAAAGCAGAGACTGACAGGCAGCCAGCCGAAAAGGGAAAGAAAATAATACTTGGGTAGTTTGGGCATTCTGTTATTATTCAAAGATGAATGGTTCTGGAGAATGCAAGAAAGAGTAAATTCAGGTTCTTCCAGTTCAATAAATTCAAGTTCTTTGATAATTAATTTAGCCAAGGAATTTGAAAATTTTGTGTCTTTATCTCTTGAGGACATATAGCTGATTGTGTCTACAGTATCTACGTGCAATTTGCAACACTTGAAATTCAGAAAAGATTCATGGGAAGGGAAAAACCTATTCCCTCCCAGCTCTGCTAGGAAAAAAAACATTCAGCTTTTAATTTATTATTTTGTGGTTGTTAAAACTGTCAAAACCTGAACAATATGATCACGTTAGTATCAGTTTCAAGGTTTAAATAACCATAAATCTTGAAGGTAGTTTACATTTTTGGAGCTATTACATTGCAGTAGGTCCTCATTTTTTTTTCCTGATATTTTAGCTTTTTTCCTATTGAAGCAATTTGTCTGAAGGTATAAATCTGAAGTTATTATTGTATGACACTTTCAAAGATCCCTGACAGAAACTTAAAAATGTTTCTCTGATGTTTACACAATATGAAGCAATTTGAATAAAAGTTTCTTTCAGTTTTCTTGTGCAGCATATGCAATTGTCGTGACATTTCTCATTTTCAAAATTAAAATAATTAAATCCTCATGACATTGAGCTGTATTTTATTAGAAAATGAAGTGAGGTGCTAGAAATGTCCCAGACAAAAGATGTTTTAGGTAATGACAACCAGTGCTTGAGGATTTATTTTCATTTACTTTTTTGCCATTTTGAAATTGAAAGAATATTAGCAAATCACAATACTTTTTCAGTTTTCAATTTATTAAATTTAGTTTTCTTCCCTGTTTATACTTTTAATTT
This sequence comes from Nesoenas mayeri, assembly GCF_963082525.1. Taxonomy (NCBI): domain Eukaryota; kingdom Metazoa; phylum Chordata; class Aves; order Columbiformes; family Columbidae; genus Nesoenas; species Nesoenas mayeri. Next base: position 19,653,671 of record NC_137541.1, read on the forward strand.
TAAAATCATGCTGGGGACTGGAAGAAAGCAAATGTCACTCCAGTCTTCAAAAAGGGCAAGAAGGAGGACCCAGGTGACTATACACTGGTCAGCCTCACCTAGATCCCTGGGAAAGTGATGGAACAGCTTATCCTTGGTGCCATCTCAAGGCATATCAAGGATAAGAGGATCATTAGGGGTAGTCAACATGGTTTCACCAAGTCGTGCTTGACCAACCTCTTATGAAGACATAACGAGGTGGGTAGTTGATGGCAGAGTGGTGGATGTGGTCTACCTTGACTTCAGTAAAGCATTTGACACAGTCTCCCACAGCATTCTCACAGCTAAACTGAGGAAGTGTGGTCTGGACGATCGAGTAGTGAGGTGGATTGGGAACTGTCTGAAGGAAAGAAGCCAGAGAGTCATGGTCAATGGGGTAGAGTCTAGTTGGAGGCCAGTATCTAGTGGAGTGCTTCAAGGGTCAGTACTGGGGCCAGTATTATTCAATATACTCATCAATGACTTGGATGAGGGAATAGAGTGTACTATCAGCAAGTTTGCTGATGACACTAAGCTGGGAGGAGTGGCTGACACGCCAGAAGGCTGTGCTGCCATCCAGCGAGACCTGGACAGGCTGGAGAGTTGGGCGGGGACAAATTTAACTAAATATAACAAGGACAAGTGTAGAGTCTTGCATCTGGGTAGGTTCCAGTGTAAGCTGGCGAATGACCTTTAAGAGAGCAGAGTAGGGGAAAGGGACCTGGAGGTCCCTTGCATCCCATGCAGGATGACCATGAGCCAGCACTGTGCCCTTGTGGCCAGGAAGGCCAATGGTATCCTGGGGTGTATTAGAAGGGGTGTGGTTAGTAGGTCAAGAGAAGTTCTCCTCCCCCTCTACTCTGCCCTGGTGAGACCACATCTGGAATATTGTGTCCAGTTCTGGGCCCTTCAGTTCAAGAAAGACAGGGAACTGCTGGAGAGGGTCCAGGGTAGGGCAACAAAGATGATTAAGGGAGTGGAGCACCTCCCTTATGAAGAAAGGCTGAGGGAGCTGAGTCTCTTTAGTTTGGAGAGGAGGAGACTGAGAGGTGACCTCATGAATGTTTATAAATATATAAAGGGTGAGTGTCACAAGGATGGAGCCAGGCTCTTCTCGGTGACAACCAATGGTAAGACAAGGGGTAATGGGTTCAAACTGGAACACAAGAGGTTCCATTTAAATTTGAGAAGAAACTTCTTCTCAGTGAGGGTAACAGAGCACTGGAACAGGCTGCCCAGAGTGATTTTGGAGTTTCCTTCTCTGGAGACATTCCATACCCACCTGGACACATTCCTGTGTAGCCTCATCTAGATGTTCCTGCTCTGGCAGTGGGATAGGACTAGATGATCTTTCGAGGTCACTTCCAAACCCTAACATTCTGTGATTTACAAACTGTCTTTTATGGTTTGTCATTTTTTTGGCTGCTTATAGCTTCCTTTCAATAGCCACTCACATTTCAAAGCAAGAAAAAACATCTACGTTAGACTACAACACACTTAATATCAGAATACTCATTGTGTGCAAGATCCCTTGCACATGTGACACAGATGTTAAGACTCCATGACAGTCTTGATCCTCTTGAAATCAAAGGCAAAGTACAGGTAGCTAAGCGGGCTTGGCATGTCTGTGCTGCCCCAGAATAATTTACTATCTAGTGTCACGTGACTATTGCTTTCCATGAACTTCAAAGGGAAACATGGGGCCTGAAACTGTACATTTCCTAGTGCATATAATGCAATCACAGCTACTTGGCTTCACAGACTGTGTTGTTAGGAGAAGGAAGATAATGCACTTGTGTCCCTCTCCACTATTAATCAGATGCCAGGATAAATCCTTATGTACAAGTGTTCCACCAGCCCTTAGACCTGGCTCCTGACTCAATGAACAGTGTAAAATCCCACAGAATGCAGAAGACAAAAGGACAAAGCACATAATTTAAGTCAGGAGAGTTAATGGCTGTCAAAGTACAGGTAAATCATCATTCTTAGTAGGGAAGGATTTGTTTGTTTGTTTTTGATAAATATAGTACAGCAGACAAAATGGGGAGAAACGGATTGTAGAAGAGACAAGGTAGAGCTACCAACAAAGAAATTAAAACCAGGAAATGGAGGAGACTTTGAGAAAAGCAGAAGGAGGATGGGGGGGAGGAGGGGAGGGACATTTTATCCTTCAGAACTACAGCAGTGTATCAGAGATTGTAACACCTTGGTGAAGCAACTGAAATTTTGTAAGATAAAATATAAATTAGAAATGATTCTTGCAGACGTGTTTATCACATCATGAATTCCCAGCAAACAACTTTATGAGGCCTTTCCCTTCATTGACATCTAATGATGTTATTTGTATCAGTCTTCATACAGCATCGCACCAGTGTCTTCACAAATTTGCATATACACTGCTTGACTAGTTTGACACCTTAACATCATTCTCTGTTTTAGATGACTGTGTTTTGATAATTTTACTGCAATAATTAAATCAAAACACTTTTGCTCTAAGCCTGACAAGAGAAAATGTCAACAGCTTAGTTAAAATTACTGGAATAAGGGCTACAGAGGAGTAGTTAATTGTTTGAAGGTTAGAACCAAAAAAGTAAGTTTGGGAAGGATGGAAAGATGGTGAGCAAAGATAAGAATATCATACACATATCTATGTGCACAGATAAACAAATAGAAAATGTTTTCTGCAACAATACACATGTACAGATATACCCACATACTTCTATCTGTACACCGATATGTACATCTATACATATTGGTAGTTGCTTTTGTGGTTCACCCTTGGCAAAAGCCCTGTGTAACAACATTCTTCAAGATAAGAATATGGGTGTAGATATTGTCAAATACACCAGGCTGTCTGGAAGGTCATCTGCCCAAAACCTGGTCATGTTAAAGATGAAGATAACCACCAGTTCGATTAACCATTTACCAAGTAATTACCAAGAGACACTGAAACAAAGAGTCACCTTGAGAAGGAGTATATGACAAACATGAAGATCTGCAATGGGGCCGAGACCCGTGGGGAAGGGAAGGGCAGGCGGGTGGGTGCAGCCCGTTCGGGGCGGGCCAGGAAACGCTTTCCCCGCCCTGGGCAGGGACCAGCCAGGAGGCGCCCGGCACGGCCGAGGCTTCCCCAGCGCGGGGGGCGGGGCCACCCCTGGAGCCCGCACGGCCCGGAGGGCGTGGGGAGAGTCCAGCCCGCGTTGCCAGAGAGAGCAAAGGTTCCTGTGTGCGATTAGAAGTTTTGGGGATCAGTTGCAGAAACATATTTTTAAAAATAAAAATGCTTATCAACATTTTGTAACTGCCTAGTATTGTAGTTTATCTGTTGGCATAGATCCTGAATCTGTAGTTCACTGACTGGCTGTTACATAGACGTCATTTAGAAATCAATAAACCACTTTGATCCTGGCTTGATGTAAACTTTGTGAAATAAAGAATGCAGCACCATTTGGATTGAAAGGGCGTCAAAAACAAACCTCAAACCAAATAAACCATCCAACACTCAACTGTAAGTTTCATCTCTGTGGGACTGTGGTTAGGACAAACATTAAACCTGGAAAATCGTTACATACAATAGAAAAGTCAAGCTGATTATGCTACAGTTGCTGTCACACTGTTGCTTGTGATGGAAGCTAAGGCTTTAATTCTAAGTCACACGTTGTTTCTGTTTTTACTACAGCTAATCTTGCACGCAACCTACACAGCCTGTGCACCTGGATGTGCTATGAAGACAAATGTATTTTCAGGGATGCTGACAGAATTATACTTGCACATGAACATCAAGGACAAGATTATAAACAGTCTCAGTTTAATGAGTCCTCTTGAGGCTTGGACACTGCGGCTCTGGTCTCTCTGCCACTCGTCATTTACATAAAGAATCAGTTTTAAAATCCAGGGAGGTGCCAAACATTGAAAAATATGCAATATCCAGAACTTCTTTCTTTGGGAGAATACATTTGAGAGAAGTGCTCTCAACACATTTACATACAGGGAAAAATTACAACTTTCACAAACAAGTAAACTCAGGGTAAAATATGGGTAGAACAGCTTTGACATTGGCACTAAGCCATTTTAATTTTCTATAGAGATCCTTATTCATTTGCAGCATCAAATTTATAATTGAACATTATTTTCAATAACTTGTAAGTACACTTAAATATTTTTATTACCTTTCAGCTGTGAAGCTAATGCTGTAATATAACTGGCTATAAGCAAAACTAGAACAGATGATAATCTTACTTTTTTTATAAGGTTCCAAATCCATATCTAGAGCTCTCAAATAATCAGATTTGGAAGCAGGCTGATGCAGGAAAATCTAAATCCCAGATTATATACATTGGGAAAGCAAATAGAATTAATTCAATTTTCATAAATGTATTGATAATAGTTGGTTCTTATAGTTGTAATCGTTTATACTAAAGTATCCGAAGTTCCAGATTTTATCTACGCATACTTTTTGCCAATTTTTTGTGTGAGAAGAATTCTTGCCCTGTCTGGGCCAGAGAACTGAAGCACTATAATCCACTGGAAATGCAGTGGATAAACAACCCAGATGAACATTCATAAACCAGAATGTAATTCAGTCCTTTTTGTATGTATACATGCATTTAGCTACTTGGGAATCCTTCCTCTGACATGAGATGATTTTCCATCAGGCCTGTAAAATCTATCTTATAGTTTTCGATTCTCCCTGATTTTTGTTGCAAATAGACCTGGATTTCTGAGAGTGCTTTGACATTATGAACCATGCTATATTTACTACTGCATATTTTAAGTTATTTTCTACGGGGTAGCTGAAGATGCTGTTTCAAGCTTCTTTATTTTCTATTTAAATATGTATGTATGCATGAGTATATGTATATCTGTATGCATTTTCTTTTTATAAAATAGTGCTTAGATCCCTACTACAAGGTGAAATGCTCAAATAAATAACAAATTGAAGAATTACAATAGTGACTATTAATTACATCTGGTATTATCAGAAGTAAATGATTACTAAATTCAATTACACTTGATTATTTTTCTGTACTTTATTATCTAACCATTATGTTTTTATTGAGTGCTTAATGCTTACCTCAGATATCATGTATTTCTGCTGTTTTCTTATAATTCACTGTGAGGTTTGTTTTGTTTTGTTCTGTTTTGTTTTGTTTTTCTCAGTTTTTTAGACAGACCTAATCTTTACCCTTACAATATTAAAGACAATGTGAGTTTTAACACTGACTTGAGTAAGTGGATGACTGATGCACTGAATGCTCTAATAGAAAACAGATCCCATTTGAATCTTTCTGGATTTGATTCTTTACTGTGCTCAATTGATTTATGTTTTAAAATTAGTTTTCTGAATATTAACATTTTGGAGTATAAAGACAAAAATCAAACTTAAGCTCATTTAATGAAAAAAGTACTTGGTTCTCAGGGATCTGCTTTCAGCCGCTGCTTACATAAATACATCATAAGAAATGTATGTCTAAAGATATATATTAGTATAAAAATATATTGTGTCTGTATATACATCTATGCACATGGATGTGTATATATATGTGAATGTATATTCATCCATTTTCTTTAATGTAAAAAAGGGTGAAAGTAGTTAGGCTATGAGTAGCTGCCATGTAGTGGGCTGGAGAGAAATGGATAGGAGCTAATCAGAGAGCTGTGAACAAATACTATAAATTGGGAAAACAAGCCTGATATTTCACATGGGTGCATAGGATCCTACAGAAGGTTACTTGATAGTAGTCAGTATAAGTAGCACCACACTGAGAAGTTCTAAGAAGGTATTGGTAATTTTCCACACTGGTCCTCAAAAGCAAGGAACAAACTTTGGGCTGATATTCTTGCAACAATGGGGGGAAAAAAGGCAAATGTGTTTTTCCAAAATTATTTTTGTGTAACCACAGTAACACTTTGGTACATCTTTAGCACTGGAAATTTTAAATAGGAGGCCACTGAGAGGTGGAGGTGAAAGAGCCTCCTTGCTGGGAAACCTGCAATCATGCCATCAGAGTACCAGGGGGACTGAAGAATGACAAACAGTGACTATTTATAGTGTACCAAACCTTAGTCACTGGTGCATTTCACTTCAGATTTACAAGACACATGAGAGAACATAGCAAGGAAAGAGTGAGAAGAAAAAAAGAAAATCTTAACTACTCCCTTATTTTCTTTCCTGTGCTAATACAGCCTTCTCCAATTCCTGCAATTAGCATATGAGTTATTTTATGGAAGCTTATATATACAGCTGTGGATAACTCACACAAAACTGTGACAGATTGTATTTGCTATCAAACCAGCCAGCAAATTTTCAGAGGGATTGCCTAAAAACGTTCAAGCAGAGAGAATGAATGTGTTAGCATATCACATCCATTGGGAGTACATTTTTTTTCTATGCCTTGCCTAGAGGGTTGTAGGTATATTTCCAAGAAAGTCTTTTCTATTTCTCTCAATTATTTTGAAATTTTTGTGTTATACAGAACTGTTTTTTACAGAAAAAGAGCCATCAACAGTAATGACAAAGTGTTCTTAAGTGTATGTTGAAAGAAAAGCTGAATAAAAAAGAGAAGTACTGCTAGAGTTAAAAACACCTGATTATTTGGTGTAAGGCAACACACAAAAAAATCTAGACATCTACACACATATATATTGAAGAACCAGCTCTTCAGCAGTACATCTTTTCATAGCAAAACCTTCCCACACTTTGGCTCAATTGGAAGTGCCTGTTGATTTACTTATACCTGGGCATAATAGTCTGATTTTAGTTAGATACTACTGAATATCTTTTTTTATCAAAGCCAGGGACAACTATAACCAATTATTCAACATGTGCTATACATGCAGGTATGGTCAACACATGCTTAGGAACTAAGACTTCCTATAAGCGGGGCAAAATATGAGAACTGTATGTCCCATCTTTGAGATAATATAGTGATTTTTTTTCTTAAAACTACAGGCACAGAACCAATGTTGATTCAGTCCACAGGGAATCATGCTGTGTAAAGTTGCCTAACTTGGACTTCATTGTCTAATGACCTGACTTTGATGGAAACAGAAATTTTTATTTGCTCAATGCTTACAAAGATGCCAGTGAATTTAAGAGTTTTACAATTGAGTTTATGTGGAACATGCAGTACAAGTATTGAGCGTCTCCAAAGGTATCCAAGTTGTCATCTTTGAGGACAAAGTGCAACCAAAGGTGGGTCTTGGGGAAGCATAACATGGTACCTTCTTTATTTACTGTTCCTGTAACAACTTTCATACAAGTCTTTAAAGGACATCCAGTGTCTTAAATGAGACACTAAGATTTCCATCTCTATTTCAATTACTTTAGGCCAGGTATTTAGCTTCACAGTTTGGCTTTTGGAAGACAATGCAGGAGTTGTTGTTATCAGAGTGTAGTGAGCAGAAAATAGTAAGATATGACTAAAAATATCCTTCTAGAAGACTATATCTGGTATTTGTGAGTTACTCCATCAAGTGGAAAGTCTGATTAAGATCCCAGTTCCAGGGTGGAAGTCAAGAAGCATAAGGCAGAACATACCAAGTAAATATTTTATTGGTGCTACCCAAGCTGAGTGTTGGTAGAAAGCTGCACCGTTACTTTGGAATAAGTCTTGCAGTCATCATCCATGCTTTTATTTACACAGCTTCTAGTCTAGTGTTGTCAGAGAATATTTTTCAAAGTTGTCCGGGACTTTACATAGTTCTTATACCTACTAAAGACAAATATAATGCCTCTACACACCATTCCCTGCAAATATATCTCAGCCATTAAAATTAACAATCTTTTTTCTCTACTTAAGTAAAGAAAATTTGACAATAACTTGTGATAGGGTGAGATTCACTGAATCAGCCAGGCTGAGAGTCCAGAATTCTTACAGCATTTTGTTTAATGGTACATCATCTCCAGGCTTTAGTTTCCTCTTGTGATTGATTTTACTGTAGCAGTATTTATACTCTGGCACACAGACCACCTTAGAGAATTCTTGCCATCTGTTGGCTTATTCACATGTGGAACTCTACTTTGAATTGTATTTCATAATGTTATAATACCCAAATGTGTAGATTCTAAGCATATCACAGAATTTTGGTATGTATATGAAAAAAAAATCATTTTTTACTTATACACACACATATTTCATTTATCTTTGTACGTAAATTATATATACATACACTATTCATATATAGTGTATGTATATACATGTATATGTATATGTGACTTATATATATAAAAATATGTTTACATAAATGAAGTGAATTATATACGTGTTCTGTTTATTCAGAGTTCAAATGATTTATTTTCTCTTAAAAATTACTTAATTCTAGGAGTAACTGACACCTAGTGGAAGAGATCAGCCTAAGACTTTCAAGACAACTTCATAGAATTTGAGAATCATAGAATCATTTAGGTTGGAAAAGACCTTTAAGATCATTAAGTCCAATGGTAAACCTAACACTACCAAGTCCAACACTAAACCATGTCGCCAAGCACCACATCTACACGTCTTTTAAATATTTTCAGGGATGATGACTCAACCACTTCTCTGGGCAGCCTGTTTCAATGTCTAATAAACCTTCTGGTAAATCTGATCTAAACCTCCCTTGATGCAACTTAAAGCCATTTCCTTTTAATGTATCTCTTAATGATGTCAAGAGATTTTCATCATATTCCTATGGATGTTTTCCTTTCCTTACCCAAAGGAACATCAGGCTTCATGTTAACATGTTAAGTATTCCTTTAATTTGATTTACCTGAAAACATAAGAAAACAAGCACATACAACCTAATGGCTTAATCTAGAACATGTTTAGATATGTATATTCAATATCACATCAATATTTCTATCTCTATTTTATAATTTGACATAGTAAAACAAACAAACACATAAAAAGCACAAGGGAAAAAAAAAAAAAAAAAGTGAGGTAAGAAATCCCTATGCTTCCCAATAAGAAGAAATCTTGTTAAATGACCTTCTGGCTTTATGTGGACTCTCAGAAATCCTGCAGGGGTTTCCAGTCTTCCAGACTTCAATTTGTGTATCTCTATCCTCCAACAAAATAAAATCCAGACCATAGTTTTTAGCAAATTTTAAAATTAATCAGAAATATTTTATTTAGGTGAATGTCTTAATTCACAATCAGATTAACTTAATAATTTTGTACTGAAAAAAAAATCTCTCTCAGAAGTGTGACAGTATAAACAAAAAAGCACCCTCACACACAGAGAAATTAGTTATTGTCACTGTCCAGATCCAAACATCCTGTTCATTCTAAAACAGAAAACTTAATTTCAGACTCAGATCTTCAATATTTTTTAGGTAATTAAATTCTGTTGGTTTCCATGTAGTTAGGGACATATTAATAGTTTTCCAGCCAGCTTAAGCATTATAATAACTGATTTTTAGACATTCTGGATTCTTTGAGTTCATTATGCAAAATTAGTCATAGAGGGGTTTTGAGGTCTATGCCACTTCTGTTTTGTGCCTAACTCTAAATCCTGAAATGCTAGGGAATATGTAACAATAGCTCTCTACTGTTCTGAATGACCCAACATATGTCCAGAAGATAGAGCTGTTGATACCAGACTAAAATTCATGAGACATTATCACAAAATTTCACTTCATTGAGTAAATTCACTAATTTTCGTCCTTCTAGCTCAAGAATGTGTGCACAGAACCTAGTTCTTCAGTGTAGAAATGCCTTCTCTATTAATGTTAGCCATATAGGTTTCAGTTACAATATTGGCTTGAACCTTCCCCACTGATCCCCAACACTGCATGCCCGCTAGCACAGTCCTTTTACTGGGTACTTCACAAGACAAAACCCAGAGCAGGTCAGGAGCTAGGACTGTTTTAGGAGATGCTACTTCAGACTCTAGTTCCTGCCTCCTGTCTCTAACCTGGTCCCATGACAATGCTTCAGCAAATGTTGCAATTCTGTTGTCTATAGCTCTATTATCCCTCATGAGACAATACCCTCTCATATGTGATGCATGGCCTTGACATCACAATTTGAAAGTGCAGATACGGTAATTATCTCATTATCTTGTTCATATTATAAAAAGATATAAATTCTTAAAGAACTTCAGCAAATTGCTAAAAAGCCTAAGGTGGAAAGACAAGATCACAATGAGGCCCAGGAAAGACTGATACAGTAGTTGTGTACCTTATATGATGTAGGTAATTAGGTAGGAGACATGAAAAAAAGAAAGAGCTTCCGATCACAGGAATATTCCTGTATACCTATAAACCAAGCAGGCCTAAGGCTGGCTTGTAATTGGGTTCAAGTACTATGCTAGTAGAGGTGTGCAAAAATTAAACAGAACTCTGATGAGGCTTATGCAAAAGTAAGTGTTTTGAATGCATTTATCACAGATTTTGAATTTGCCACATGCTGACTCTATTAGTTCCCCTAAAAAAAAATATAAGTCTTTTCTCAAAAAGAAAGGAAAAGGACTTATCCTCTTCTGTGTGTCTTAAACCCTGTTGCACATGAAAGACAATCAGCTAGATTGTTCACCTTTATTGTGAGAGTACTGTGCTTAGCTTAATTTGAAGTAGATATCAACATAAAATTCTTCCATTATTCATGCTCACTATGATACAGAAACTTTCTGAGGGAGGTCAAGTTTGTCAAAAACCTCCAGCATTCTTTATGACATAAGAAGATTTAATATGATTTTGAAGTTTGTCAGCTTCAGTACTCCAATCTGAGTTCTACCTATTAGGATGTATGTCTCGCTTTAGTAAATAATAGCTGGTTTATGATAGTACCTAGTAGTCATTTGATTGCTACTGACCTTTCTGTTTTTCTCTAACACGAATTTGAAGAAAAGCAAACCACCTGCTGTTAGCAGACAATATTCAAAAGATCCATAGATTTGTTACACCTTTAACAAGTAATTTAGCTTTAGTTTTCAAATGAAGCAGGAAGTGAGGCAGAATACACTTAATACTAGTACTTTTGATTTCTAGAGTCAGACACGCTAACGTAAAACCGTCACTCCTCATGAAGCAGGGAACATGGTCCATTGCTCTATAGGTTTTGTGAAATGTTTAAACATGTTTCAAAATCTCAAAATTCAGATTCCATGAAAAACAGAAGTGCACTGATGAGCAAAATCATTTATTATGGGGGGAGGGGAGGGAAGTGCACCTTTTCCAAGCTAGTTTGTTACAGGTTTTTTTGGGGGGTGGGAGGGAGGGTAAGAATCAGTTGGTTTTTTGTCTGTTATAATTTATGAAAAGAACTGTGTTGCTAGGGAGGACTTTTTCAAGTCATTCCTCTTTCAGCTTACAGAAACTGTAGAGGGAAAACAACTTTCTGCTATAGAAATAATTCCTTAAATTTAAACTGTCTCTAGCTCTAATAGAAACCAGACAAAACCAGTACAATTAATATATATATATATATATTTGAAACAGAAATCCAATTATATTTAAAAAATTCTGGAAGGTGGAGAGCAAAAATAAACCTTTCTTCTGTGACAAAAAAATACAGCTACAACTGAACTGAAACTACACCTATTGTGAATTATAGAGGACTTTTAGAGATTTAATTATACATACACAATTAAAAAAATAAAAGAACTGCATAGTGGTCATGAATTACCCTCTGCAAATAGCTACTAATCAGTCTATGAACAAATGTAGTATTTCTAACTAATGTCTTGCATAGCCAAGAAGAAAGGAAGGATTAATGATGTCATTACTTTCAAGTGTGCGTAATGTCATGTAGGTGATATCTAAGCACTGAAGGTGTTTTGGGGTAAAGAATACCTATGCTACTCACCCTCCTGGTCTCTTTTTGTTCATTGTTCTCCTTTTTTTCACAATTCTCTCTAACTATTTGATCCGTTTAAATAGCTTGAAATAATTTCTGTAACCAAATTGAATAAAAGGTAGCATGACAGTATGTATTGCACTATATGTGTCGAACAATACTTGTTAGAATAGTTTTTAGTCTTTTATGTGTTCTTGAGCATCAACTACATTCTATTATTGAATATGGTTCTTCAGATTTTCTGATATAAATGAAGAGGAGAGGAGGAAAGCATCATAATTCAAGGTCTTCTCAGTTATCCTCTGAATTTTATGATCACCTGCATGCTCCATTCAGTCCTTGTCTCAAATGTAAAGATCTGTGCTGCAGTGCTGCCAGATATCTATAAGACAGTCATATTGGCACAGAGAAGTGATGTTGTTAACCCAGTGTCCTCTCTCTCACAAGTGGAGGTAGCACATGCATATAGAACATTTTAAGAAGCAGGTAAGAATAAAGCAATATTTCTCTAGCATGCTAACCCAGCCTCTGAAAATTAATAGCTTTGAGACTTCCATATTAAGAAATGACATTTTAGCTGATATCTCCTCTGGCAAGTAACGTAGCACCAGAATTCATCCCTAGGGCCTAGCCCTTAGAATAGCTCACTCCCAGGCTATCTTTTTAAATGAAAAGATTAGTCTCCTTTCAGACAAATCCAGGTTTATATTCTGGAGATATTTCACTCCATAAACTACCTCAGAGAGCCTTTATAGAGACCAGTTTTTCCTTCTTCTAGTATATGATGGTACTGTCCCAGTGCATGCTCTGCCCTCATGCAACCCTAATATTTTTCATGCCACATCCTCAACCCATGCTCCCAACACTGCTCTATCATTTCTAGTACTTGAATGAAGAGGGCTGAGGGAAGGTAGAAACAAAGTTGTCTAAAAATTAATAGTTATCTTGGAGCCTATGGAATACTGAATGTATTCTTGTAGAGACCTGGGCCCAAGGACATTCAGTGTGGATGCATTGGTTCACTTGAGTGGTGCATTGCCCCCTGAGCCGTGTGAACATGAGTTACTTTGTATGACTTGTTCTGAGGACTCATTTCCTGGAGAAGGTTCCTTTACCAATATAAATGTATCTTCCATGTTTAATGGTCCTTGTAGACTTTTCTTCCACAAATCAGCCTAAATGCATCTGCTAAATGCCAGCTGAAGACATAAGAAAGCAAGGACAGCAAAGGAAGGAAGGAAGGAAAGAAGAAAGAGAGAAAGAGAGAAAGAAAGAGAGAGAGAAAGAGAGAGAGAGAGAAAGAGAGAAAGAGAAGGAAAGAAGGAAAGAGGGAAAGAAGGAAAGAAGGAAAGAAAGAAAGAAAAGAGTTTATTAAAGAAAGTTTATTAAAGAAAAAGAGTTTATTAAAACTACATGGTAGGTTATACTAGAAGCATAAGGTAACAAGAAGGGAGCAAAGTGTTGAGATAAGAATCAGATAGAAGTTCACACAAGAGATATGTTACCTTCTGTTAACATGAGAAACTTTCATTATACTCTGCAAGTTTTCTACTTATCAAGTTTTTACTACCTTGCTGGCTTTTCTGATTTAGCTTTGTTTACTGTTGGGTTATTTTTCTTTTTCTTCTAATTTCTCTTTGAGTTGAAGAGGCAGTAACACAACCTGTCCTCAAGCCATCTTCTCTGAATATCAGGTTGTGGAATACTACATAGTTAGAATGAAAAATTTAAATTCTTTCTTCTATTTAAAAATAATCCCAGATACATTTTTAACTGTAATTATTTTTAATCTTCACTGTAAGTTAGTATAAATCAAATTTGTATATATGTAAGATGATTCCTTAACCAAAAAAGTTATTATATGAACAGGAAGTGTTACAAGAAGATGCAGCAGAATATTTAGCATTAACTCAAAGAGCTGCTACAATTGCAAGGAAGTTAATTCTGCAAGTTCTTTAACACTGAGTGGGCAGCTGCAAAATAATGGATTTTTTGGCTAAGTCATCAATACTACCTTTTGAGAAAACTTCATCTTTTTGGACTGTAGTCCTTTACATAATGTGTAAGTTGGCTTTGCAGTATCACAGTATCACAGTATCACAGTATGTTTGAGATTGGAAGGGACCTCAAAAGATCATCTAGTCCAATCTCCCTGCTGGAGCAGGAACTCCTAGGTGAGGTTGCACAGGAACATGTCCAGGTGCGTCTTGAATGTCTCCAGAGAAGGAGACTCCACAACCCCCCTGGGCAGCCTGTTCCAGTGCTCTGTCACCCTCAATGAGAAGAAGTTTTTCTCAAATTTAAGTGGAACCTCTTGTGTTCCCGCTTGATCCCATTGCCCCTTGTCCTATCATTGTTTGCCAACGAGAAGAGCCTGGCTCCATCCTCATGCCACTCACCCTTTATATATTTATAAACATTAATAAGGTCACCCCTCAGTCTCCTCTTCTCCAAACTAAAGAGACCGAGCTCCCTCAGCCTTTCCTCATAAGGGAGGTGCTCCACTCCCTTAATCATCTTGGTTGCCCTACGCTGGACCCTCTCCAGCAGTTCCCTGTCCTTCTTGAAATGAGGGGCCCAGAACTGGACATAATATTCCAGATGTGGTCTCACCAGGGCAGAGTAGAGGGGAAGGAGGACCTCTCTTGATCTACTAACCACCCCCCTTCTAATACATCCTAGGATGCCATTGGCCTTCCTGGCCACAAGGGCACAGTGCTGGCTCATGGTCATCCTGTTGTCCACCAGGATCTCCAGGTCCCTTTCCCCTACACTGCTCTCTAATATGTAATTTCCCAATCGATACTGGAACCTGGGATTGTTCCTGCCCAGATGCAGGACTCTACACTTTTCCTTGTTAAATTTCATTAGGTTATTCCCCGCCCAACTCTCCAGCCTGTCCAGATCTCGCTGGATGGCAGCACAGCCTTCTGGCGTGTCAGCCACTCCTCCCAGCTTAGTGTCATCAGCAAACTTGCTGATAGTACACTCTATTCCCTCGTCTAAGTCGTTAATGAATATATTGAATAATACTGGCCCCAGTACTGACCCCTGAGGTACTCCACTAGATACTGGTCTCCAACTAGACTCCGCACCATTGACTACCACTCTCTGGCTTCTCTCCTTAAGCCAGTTTGTAACCCAGAGATAAGCAGGATTGCTATCACTTCGCTGTTTGTGTTGGATTGCTCAGTGCAGACTGTGAATAATGGGTAACTGCCACCTCTGCTTCATCAGCTGCCAAATTTCAGCACTGAAATTTCTGTCAGTAAGAAGTGCACTAAGACAGGCCATTTAGACTCTATAGTAGAACCATAGATTTAAGAATTCAAGAAGAATAATTCATCTAACCGCTCTAGCAAGTTTGTACATTTGAAGGAAAATAGAAGATTGGAATGTATATAGCCTTCTATTGTGTTTATGAAAAAAACAAAAAACCACAAATAAACAAACAAAATCCAGCAGATTTTGAGCATATTATGCATCTTGGAATGCATATACATTCGTATTTCATCTTTAAAACAAAAGTCAACACGTGCTTCATGTTTTTCTCTTTCATGCTTAATTTTGCCATGATGAGAAACAACTTTGCTTTTGAAGTAGACAGGTATACTTTTTTCTTCCTCTAAGGGATAAAAAGAAGTGTTTTGGGATCACCATGTTGCCTATGAGAAATTCTAGCATTCCAGGAGAAACAAGATGCAGTAAAATCTGTCACTATTGTTTTATTAAGCCAGCAAAATATAAGACTGTCTCTATCATTATATTTACTAAATATTCTTAAGCAAACACAAGCAAAGTTTAAAATCTATTTGTAATAGTATTTAGGGAACGATTGAAGAAGAATCTTAAAATTCTACTGGATACTACCAGAATTAGTAGAACCACCAAATGCTCCTGTAGAGAGCAAAGTGTAGAGAAAATGCTGTGTAGATGAGAATGATGATATGTCAGAGGTCCTAACTAGTGTGTTGTATGAAGTGCTGATGAAGGAAAAAGAGAAGCTATTGTAGTTAGCATATTTCAAAAATAAGGAAACTGCTGAATTCAGGATGATAGAAAAGAGACTCTGGGAGTAGAATTGTACCTCCATGCATGCACTTTATGAAAATGGTTCTTCTATTCATAGGCAAATACTGAAAACTGCCTCACATTGGTATTTTCTTGACATGAACAGGTCATATGCAACCAGTATATTATCAAGAAAGCAGATTGCATTTCAGTTCCCTGGCCAGGGACATCATCTGTGACACAAAATGTGTGGGGTCATTGAGCTGCCATGATGATGATTACAACTTGAACAACATAACTATGAGTATCATTTTGCTTACAACAACACTTCTGAATCAGAGCATTTTTCAGAAGTAGATATACAAATCACGTGATTTTAAAATAATTGATATTTACACAGAAGGTAAAATTAATCTTGAGCAAGTAAGGCACTATCATCTCCACAAAATCCTAATATGGCATATAAATCAGGAAGCTGTAAGATTAAAACCATAAAAGGTATAGACAAATGGAAATATTTAAACATGCTTTAAATAACTAATGAATACTCAAATTTTTGTTAAGAAACCCATGAAAGCTCTGCTCTCTGAAGGCAGAAGAGGATGCCAAAATATTGTCACAGGGGAACTCAAGGTGAACTATTCATGAGAACAGAACCACACCACTGTGTGACATGAAGTCTAAGAGTAATTTACGAAGCGGGATGGAATGTGGATACTGGATACTTCTAAGATTTCAGTTCTGTCAATTCAGAGGAACAGGACACCCACTCTGAGTATTCAAGATGCCCGAGTCCTGCTGGCAACCTGGCATTTGCTCCTCAGCCTCAGTCTTCTGCACAGTGGTGGATGACCCTCGATGTATTCTTCCCTTGCCATGTTCAAGGGGATGTTTTTTTTAGCTTTATATTGCTTCATAGTTCAGTTGGCTCTACCAATCAAATTTCTTTATGTTCCTCCATATCTAAAAGCAATAAGTGATCATCATTTTGGTCATAATCTCCTTTTGGCATCTTGTCTTAAATATATGATATTACAAGGATGTAAAGTTATTTACACTGCATCTGAGCTGCCAAGCTGTCTTTTTCTTCCCCCGCCCCGGCCCCATATATTTAAACCATTAGGGAGAACAGATGCATTTCAGAGCTTTCAGGTGGGGTGGCCCCCCAAGACAACTATCTGAACTTCAGTTGTTACCACAAGACATGTAATAAACTTCTGATGAGTAAGAACTGGGGAGATGCAGTAAAAATCTCATTCTTTTTCTGAGCAGTATTTTCAAATACGCTTCATCCCGTAACAAATATTTCCTTGAAATACCATACGTAGTTGAATTTTAGACATATGCAAACTCCCAACTAAATGCAAACTAGAAGTTATTCAAAATGTCAAAAAAATCTAGTATGAATGTAAAATTTTAACAAAACCTAAAATATTGAATACAGCTAAAAATACAGTTCATTATTTTTAACCACCTGTCAAATTCAAAGCAAACAACCAAACAAGAAACATATTCTCCTACTAAAGCTTTTTTTAAAAACCCATAGTCATCAAATGAACTGCATTTCTCTTTCAGACATATCCAAACTTTTTACATACAAAAAATAATTTTTTGCCAATTACTTTGATTAAAATTAATTGCATTTTACACTGATGTCCATGAGCTGCATAGCACTGTTGATGAGAATTTTTACAGCTTCTCATCTCTGAGCTGTGTCAGTAACAGATCTGAAAATGATGCACATTAGGAATAGCCGGTTTGATTGCATTAACTAGTTTCTGATAAATTCCTTCAAAATGTTTTTGAAATTTCACAGAATCTAAAAAAGACTGTATGGAAATGAAACAAGTTTTCACTATGAAGGTCAAAAAGAGCATTAAACAAGATACATAACAAACTCTTAAACATTTATATTTTAATTACTCTTCTCAAGAATCAAGACTTTATGGGCAGATAAATCTCTGGTCTCTGTAATGACCTGGAACAAAAGGTGACAGTCAGCAGAAAATTTACTTTGTGGCAGAAGTTACAGGTAGAACGACCGAGCCAATTTAAGTACCACGGTTGTTTAACATGCCCTTCTGTACTATTTTCTCCCAATATGCACTTCCACATGGTTATTTCACATTATAGGTGTATTTTCAAGTTCTGATGCATATTTAAATCTTTGAGATTAATAATAAAGAAATACCAAGATTTATTTTTACTCATTCTGGTTTCAACTGAGATGGAGTTAATTTTCTTCCTAGTAGCTGGTATAGTTCTGTGTTTTGGATTTAGTATGAGAATAATGTTGATAATTCATTGATGTTTTAGTTATTACTAAGTAGTTAAGGACTTTTCAGCTTCTCAAACTTGCTTGACAACAAGAAAGTGGGGAGCGCACAAAGGCTGGGAAGAGGCACAGGCAGGACAGCTGACCCTAACTGACAAAGGGATATTCTACACCATATGATGTCACACTCAGCATATAAAAGCTGGGGGAAGAAAAAGGAAGAGGAAGACATTTGTAGTTATGTTATTTGTCTTCCCAAGTAACTGTTATGTGTGATGCAACCCTGCTGTCCTGGAGATGGCTGAACAGCTGCCTGCCAATGAGAAGTAGTGATTGAATTCCTTTTACTGCTTTGCTTGTGTATGGCTTTTGCTTTTCCTATCAAATTAAACTATCTTTATCTTGACCCATGAGTTTTCTCACTTTAACCTTTCAATTCTCTTCCCCTTCCCACTGGGGTTAAAGTAAGCAAGCAGCCGTGTGGGGCTTAGTTGCTGGTTGGGATTAAACTACAATATTTCTGAATACCTAACAATGTTTAACTGGACAGGTATATAGCTCATCTTTTGGTGATAAGAGGTGGAAAGATTTATGAAAACATTAATTATAATAAGATTAATCATTTTACATGCATTTTAGATAACAATCCCATATATGGGGTCATATTTCCATCTAAATGAAAAAAAAAAATAAAAATCAGCCTTTCAGGGGTTCATTTCCTCCTTTTAAAAATATGAGTATTTTATTTCAACATGGAATGTGTGTGGTTTCTGATAGTCATTCCTATTAGCCACTGTATCAGTTAAAGGTTTAAATGTGAGGTTATAAAGACTTCATGTTACACAAATATACTTCCAAAATAGTGTTTAAGGTTTTTGAGACCAAACAAGTAGCTCAAGGGTGACTAAATTCCAGGTTATAATCCAGTTAACCTCATTGGTTTGTTACCTTCATTGATTAACTTCCTCACTACATAACCTAAGAGCTCCATAGATAAAGTATACTGAGAAAGGTCCATTCTGGTCTCTGCCTAGAGCTTCACAGTCATCTAGGTCAAGGCACACAACCTCTAAATATTGTCTAAATCTTGCTTTCTTAGAAAAGCCTCACAAAACTCTATGTGCCCACAAAAATGATTAGCCTATTCAGAAGAAAATCTGACTTCTGCATTAGAGTCCAGTGGCCACAACACTGGGAAACAAAACTGTATATCACAAAGAAGTCCATAACTCTTAGAATAGGAGCTGTTCTACATGTGATCACTGTGAAACTCATTGCTAAATGCACTATAGAGAATCCAATAGTTAAGGTTTTGATGAGTTTGTACCATTACCAGCCCTACCAGTCATCTGTGGTAGTGGCATTGCAAGAAAGGTTGTATGTACTCTCTTGCAGTTTATTCACTTTGCCTCTCCACTAAGACATCTCCCTTTTTAATCCACATTGTCTGGCATGGTACCTTATACAGTGTAACTGAGTCTGTACTGACTTGTATTACAAGAGGATACAAACAGAATCTGACCTGTATACAGTGTTATTTAGGCTGAAGACCAGCTTGACACCATCATTGTTTTCTAGAATAATTACAGGAACATGGATATACATATTTTCATAATCCTTGTTCTTTGTGATTAATGCAGAATCACCTCTGGAAGCAGACACTGCTGAATACCATGACTGAGAACACATGCAAATCCCTAATTAGTACAAACCCATTGTATTATAATGAAGTGATGGGTAACAAAAGTGTGTGCTGCTGGTTTTATTAGTCCTACAGCTATTGTTATCAGCAGGGTAATTTTATATATACAGGCATTACACAATTTTGGGGAAAAAAAAATACAAGAAAATCTGTTTCACTGAACTCTCAGATAGTGCTATGGCATAAAAATGAGACAGAATTCCCTAGCCCTTTTCCTCTCCCTATTTCTATGACATCTGGGTGAGCACTCTCTCTCCAAGTTATCAGCTTCCTGAGAGGCAGACACAAGTTTTACTTGTGTGATCACTTCCTTCCTAAGTAAAATCTGAACAGTTCCAGTTTTTGAATTCATTAACTCTGTGTAAGCTGAGCATAAAAGTTTGCAACTTAATAAGAATATAATTAGTTCATTTCCCAGTACAGAACATGGTAATAAAAACATAAGTACACTAAAATTATTTATTCAATAGACAGCTAGAAATAAATACTTCTTCATTTTTCAAAATTGTTTCACAATTAACTGTTTTGTAAAAGGAGCAAGCAGCCAAAATATTATCCCCTTAAATGAAGTACATATTTGACTTTTATGTTGTAGTTTTCTTTCCCTCTTGATTTTAATTCTAACCTCTGCATGGCACATTTATGCTAACCATGTTAAAGTCAAATGGGACAATACAAATCAGGCAAATGTAGATCTCTCTGTGAAATATTTAGTGGCTAAATTTGGTACAAAAATTAAGAAATGTTCTTTGCTCTTAATGATCAATACAATGAAATTGCATCAAATTGACAGAAGCAGTTGCTATGTTCATCAGCCTGAATAACACTAGATATAAGACTTCCTCAAACTAACTGCTACCTGAGAAGAAACTTTTGTATCATTTTTGATTAAAACAAAACAAAACTTTGTGACTAAATTGTGTTCTTAAAATTTTGTGTCAGTCTTAAAAAAGGTATTGCAATATTTTGGTCCACAATACCATGTGAATCCACTACCCACAAGATATTCTTTAAAATGTTTTCAGAATCAAGTTTCTTCATATTTCTTCATAATCTATAATTCTTCATAATTATAGATTAACTCACTTCTATCCTATTAACATATATTTGCTACTCCTAGTTAAAGTCCTTGGGTTCTGTCCTGACCTGAGGGCTGAAGTCTCAGTGTTGACCTCGGCTCACCTTAGCCAGAGCTGAGCTGAGCTACTTTCAGGGCCTGCCTCAGGTCAAGTGTTTGTTGCCTCTCCTGCCTGATTTTGAGCTCTGCCAATGCTGTCTGTGGGGTGTGCAAGTGTATCATACTCCTTCCAGTCTTTAATTTAGGACATTAATGACTTTCCATAAACTGCTCTTCCCCATGCATTCAATTCTTCTTGATGAAGCTGCAACTGCTGAGAGTAAGACCCACAGAGATATTGGAGAGTACAACAGCAAAGAAAAGGAGTAGATATTAATAAATTTTCTTGTATAACTTTAATTGCATTATTAAAGAGACTTTACTGTATTATTTTAGGCTCCAGGTTGATGCAAAGGGACTGTTGTAAAGGAACTAATAAGAGGTGTTCATTGCATTTTGATTACACTGCTAATTTTTTATTTAGATTAACAATAAATTCTTGGCTCTGTATGTATGGTGTGTTCTGTTTACCCCATAGCAAAAAATGTAACACTTTAAATCACTTGAAATTGTTTTTTGTTATGTTTTGTCTTCCTTTTTACTTAGTACTGTCCTAAACTAAGTCATTGCAAACTTTATCAGCAATGATTATTCTGAGCCTAGTTCATTGAAATGTTAAGAAAAAAAACGTTATGTGCACTTCACTGTTTGATGAATTCAGTGATACATATCAGTTTGGTCGTTTTTAGTTAATTTATGCTGTGTCATGTTGATTTTGTATTGTTCTTAATAAAAAATGCTTCCCCAATTCTATCGTAATTTCTTATCCATTTATCTTTCAAACTTTCAATGTAATTTCCCAAACCTATTTTAACTTCAATTTACCTAGTTTTGCATCCAGAAAATGTACACGAATAATAATTACTCAGACCTCAGCTATCATTATTTTTTTCTTCTGCAATTAACCTAAAAGCAGATCAAATTCCCTCCTCATGTTGGATACAACTCATTGTGAGTTAATAAATTGCCATTCAAAATTTTGAGCATAAGAAGCAACTGAAAGACCTTTGAGTTTTTAACAACCATTCAGTCACGAAAGATACCCCCGCATTGCTTTCTTTTGTACATATACAGGCAGTCTCAAATACTCTAAATTACTGCAGCTCTAAGCTTGTATGAGATTTCTTTATCTAAAGAATTACTACTGACCTATCTTCCACTTTATCTGTTAGAACGTTTAGCCTTAAATACTCAGAAGTTGCTACCTGGAAAAAATGTTGTTATTTTTATAGACATAAATTCCTTGTTTTTTGCCTCCCACATGGTGTTAACATTCCTGCCACACCAATAATTCCAGCAGATATCAGTAAATTGTACTTCTAAATGAATAATTCCAGCTCCTCTTGTTTATCATTGGGACTGCTAGTTTTAGTTACAAGCAGTTCGGAGTAGGGGGGATCTCTGCCCTGGGATGATGGACATGGCAGCTGCTTTTCTGTTTCCACCCAGCTGCTCATTCAGTCTCCTTTTCTCAGCAGGACATGGAGTCAAAATGAGATGACAGAACTTATGTATCAAACTAAAGACAGGGAAATTACTTACTAATTACAACTCATCATAGACAACTTTTTACAGCTATTTCCTGTTTGTCCTGTCTTGGGTTATTGGCTGCATTTTTTGAACTGTTACATTTCAGTGACCTTACATCCTTTTTTTTTTTTTTTTTTTTTGGTTACTTGGAGTCCATTTATCTTTGCCTGCCTTCAGTCAGATAGAACACAACATTGTAGTTTTGATTTTGATTTCTTACAAAATTTTCATTCAATCCTTTGATTATTTGCTCTTGGTACATGGTTCTATTCTTCATGGAATCAGAGCTAGCCTGGTTATCTAGGTCTCCTTTTCATTTAAAATGTTCTACAGTATCTGTACGCATTCTTTCTACCTAAAAAATCTTTCCTATGAGTAAAGCTAAGTATATGTTTCATAAAAGAAAAGCTTTATTATAGCTTCAGGCAAGAAAAAATTATTTCAGACCAATTAAAATTGGACAAGACCTTGGTGATGACCTAGTTGAAATCCTTGCTCAAAATATGTCCGGTTCAGGTTCCTGAGGACTTTGTGCAGCTGAATTTTAAGTATCTTCAAGGATGCAGATTTCACAATGTCCCTGTGCAAGCCTAAACCACCTGTCAAGTTTGTATCTAATTAGGATTTCCCTTCTAAAGTTTGTGTAAGTTGCATCTTGTCCTTTTGCTTTTCACCTCTAGAAGAGTGCCTCTTCTTTTTAATAGGCCAGCAGATCACTGAAGACAGCAATTAAAACTCCCCCTTAGCCCTCTAAAACCTGAACAAATCATTCTCAGCTTATCTCAGTGCATCTTGATCAAGACACCTTCTCATCCTGGGGATATTGTACTGGCCTTGCTTGTGTTTTGTAACAATTTTCTGGTAAAAGGGAGCACCAAACGGATTGATTAACACATCTTTCATCAGCTAGAATTACTGTTTCATTGCACATCGTCACAATATTGCATACAGTTGTACCAAAGGAGCAAACTTCTCATATTCGCTCTTTAATTTTTCTCAGAATTTTCTTATCTACCATTGCTGTTGAAATTCACAAGTTGCTAAGTTAAAAACACTGTGTCTCTTTGTTCATGTTCACCACCAATTTATCAGTAAGGAAAAATTAACCACTGTACTCTAGAACAGTTTACTCAGTGTTTCATAGCCTTTGTATCCAGAACACCAACATACTTGTTTGTCTCAACTGACTGAGAAGACACCATTCCAATAACAAAATATCCATTGGAAACCAAATAATCAGAAAAATCAATAAGATTAAAACCATCATAGCCTTCTTTTCTAGCCTAAAAGTCCTCACCTATGCCCTGAAAACTACTCATGTTTTGCCTATACATTCATGGGCAATATTTTAAATTTCCCTTGTATGTATGTCACTGTTCTTGTATTTTGTATCTGCTATTGCAGATCCTCTGAATACTCACGCTGACAGTATTTATACTCACCTGGCTTTTCAAGTTGTTTTTTTTTTTTTCCACTAGAGGCCTGGGGAGTTTTGTTGTTTGGTTTGTTTGTTTGAAATGAAAGCTGTGAATGATGGAACATAAAGTTGTGGTCACAGAAAAAAAGCACTTTAGTTTGATAAGCTGCCACAAGACAATCTATTTCAAACTTTGTGTGAATCAATCAATATCCCCAAAATAAAATGGCTCCAAACACATTTATATTTCAATTGTTTTGTTTTAAAAATGGTAGAAGCGTAAAATACTGTAAAAGTATGCACAAAGTCAATAAATGAATCTATGATTTATCCGGCCTCAATCAGCGTTGTAACTCACTGAGTCCTAATATCACATGGCAGGTGTAAACTCCTTGTAAACTACTTACAAGGCTGACAGACAGAATGAAATTTAATGGTTCCTACGCCTCAAGGCCCCATACACAAAATCAACTTTAATTTGTTACAGAGCAGTCCATGAACATGGGCAAAATGGAGTAATTAATCATTTTCATTGTATAGGTTGATCTAACATTTAAAACATATTTATTTTCATAATTATTGTTTTATTTTGTGTTATTTGGCTGAGGAGAAAATAAAATTTTGTGTAGAATATCCATATAAGTCTTAAGGAATACTAACGACTCATGAAATCTAGTGAGCTAGGTGAGAGGGTTTTTTTAAATCAGCTTCAAAAAATTTCCTCTTTTCCACTAGAATACAAACTTTACAGTGGTCACTTCAGTTTTGCATTATGTTTTTCATTATGTTTTCTTCATGCACAGGTTGAGTATGCATTACACAACTTGTTTCTTCATCATCAAGACTGAGACAAGGCTTTTTGGAGTTACTTGGAAAGAGCTTTGTAACACTTTCAGAAGCATGCAATGAGATGCATTGCTTGAGATGCAGTTAGACTTATTTTCAGAAATGCTGTTCACATCTAATGGACAATCAGGGGCAGAAATGTCTTCCACATGAATGGAGCACTAAATGAAAAATCAAACTTGTTTATTAGCTCTTTATATTATTCCCATTTTCAAAGGCAAGAAGGATACTGGGAACTACAGGTCATCAGGCTTGCATCAGTCTCTAGGAAGAGCAAGTTCTCCTAGAAGGTATTTCCACAAACAAGAAGGACGATGTGACCGGGAACAACTAGCAAGAATCTACCAAGAGCAAATGGTCCTTGACCACTTAATCAGTTTCTATCATGAAATGACTGGGTCTGTGGATGAGAATAGATGTTTATGTTGACTTTAGCAACATTTCTTTTAAATTATCTCCAATAGCAATCTGAAAGTCAAAGGGGTGAGACAGGAACAGGCTCTGCGGATTATAAGGTGGCTAAAAAATGGTTTATCCATCAGATTTAAAAGGCTAGTGAATAACACTGTGAAATCTAGCTAGTACTTAGTTGTACTTGACATTCCACAGATATAGACTTAAGAGCTTCATCTATGCCAGGAAGAGTTAACACTCCTCGCTATTGTGGATGACACCATAATGATGAGTACTTATTAGTGGAAATGAGGATTTCCATTCAGAGGGAATCCAAAAAGCTGAAGGAATGAGCCATTGGAACCTGACGAAGTTTAATACAGAAGAATACACCCAGAATGGAAGAGCCCTACACATCAGTATGGACTGGGAAGTGACTGGCTGTTTAACAGCCTTTCAGAGAAGGATTGGGGAATCTGAATATGCATTAGCAGGGTACCCTTAAGAAAGTGAAAACTTACCAATTACTGGGCTGAATTAGCAAAATTATAACTGTAGATCAAAGCAAGTAAACTATTCCTTCTACTTGGTGTATCTGTAATACTGTGTTTAATTTTGGCTCCTTGTCAATAATTTGGATAAAATCCAGGCAAAGACCACTAAGATACTAGAACACTACGATATTAATACTTCAATGACTGGCACACATAACATGAGAAGGGGCTGAAGGTTTGTGTACCCTGGAGAAGAAAATATTTAAGGGGGTACATAACTGCTCTCTTCTCTCACCAAAAGGAAGGTATAGAGAAAAATGGAACAAACCATTTCTCAGACCTGTACAAGAAAAAAAAAAAAAGGCAGTCATCACTATCTGGGGAAATTAAAAAAAACAAAAACAAAAACAAAAACAAAAACCACACACAAAACAAACAAACAAACAAACAAAAAACAAAACAACACACCAAAACCAACCAACCAAACAACAAACAAAACAAAACAAAACAAAGAGCCCTAGAGTTACCCATATCAAAGTATGTCAAATAGATCAACTGTGTACTTAGTTTCAGAAGAAAAGGGAAAGAACCAGTTATACAAGTACCACCCTAAACCTCTGAGAAGGTATAGTCTGGGTGGATTTCACCTTTCCTGTTGTGAAGTATCTGGAATGTGATTTATGTATGAGTTACTTGTCTCAGCTAGCTTTGTGATCAATTGAGGTTTAGTCAATACAGCCAGGGGAACTGTAGAAAGTGATTCCTCAGGAAATGAGGAGAACCTATGTAGGTTGTGACATTTTACAGTTTCTGTGTAATAGTTATATAATTGATCTCTCTTGTCTCTGTCATACTTTACTCTGATCATGCTGTGCTCTTTACCAGTTATAGTGAAACTCTTTCTGTGAGTGCTAAAAGGAAAGAAATGTATCCTCCATAAGCAGAGAAATACATTTTGATAACAAATACATTCTTAGAAAGGACTTCTGCTGACACTGCTTTCTTGGTGACACAGTAAATCAGGAATATTATTTCTTTAACTTCTATGATGAGGATAGAAAATGGTCATATTTTGGATATAAGAGAGGGACTAATCTAGGCAGCTTTGAGTGTCTGCAATGCAGGCACTTCTTACTTCCAGAGACCAGATAGATAGCTCTCCAGACCCCTTTGGCTAGGCTCCATAGATTATCGTGGCACATGCTCATACTCAGAAAGTTGTTGTTTTGTGCACTCTCAAAGAAATTTCTGTGCTTTAGCTCCATTTCATAACTATTAGACAGCAAGAGACTTATCAAATGGAAGCTCTTCCTGTGGAAGTCTGACTCAGTATTCCTGGAATATCTTACACCCTTTTACCTAAGAGTATTAAGAAATTATGAAATTACAATGAAGCTACAGATTCTAATAAATAGCAAAGTTACTTGGTGGAGTATGGGAGGATGGGAAACAACGTCAACTACAACGGATTATGTCACACATAGTTCATTATCTGAGTTTTAATTAAAATGCAGACATTACTTAAACACAGGTATTTTGTGATCGGTGCACATAATATTTCAAAAATAAACCTCTGCTCCCAACAGCAACAGGAACTCTGGTAAATCTCACAGTCGTGACAATCTTATTGTCTTGACATAGGAATTACGAAATTCAATTGTATGACCTGCCTTACACAGGAAATCTACCTGATTTTATGGGTATATTTTCCAAAAGAAAAAAAAAAGGTAAAAAAATGAAGTGAATTATCTGCTGTAACATTTTCTCCCTCTGCCAATAAAGGTTCTCTGCACATATTTTCTTATCATTGTTTGAGGTAGTTATTACTCTAGGTTCAACTAACAAAGGTAAACTGAGTTCTTAGAACTACTGTCTTGACAGAGACTTGCTGTACGAAATGTTCATGACTCAGTTCATATCAACCAAAATGGGTTAGTGATCTTGCAACAAGTGGAGGCTGGAAAACTGATAGCCTCAATCAGGAGGAAATGAATGGTCATGAGCAGCTGAAGTCAAAATGAAAATATGCTTCCCTCTGCATATGGAAAAGGACATGTGAAAACAGAATAACACAAATGCACATGTTAAGCTGCTAATACAATTTACCTAGGATAAATTGTGTGGAAAGGGATACTGAGGTACAATTTCAAAGTTTTTTTCTCTGCCACTTTAATCTCTAATTCAAGCCTGAACTATAAAGTTTTCTGAGGATATCCTGATCTGGTTTTCTTGCAGCTTTGTACAAAGCCTGTGACAAAATTCATCTTTCTACAGCAGAAGATCTGATGTACAAGATTGTTCTCATGGTGCATTTGTAATAGATCTGTAATTGTTTGAAGCAAGAGTTAGTGTCAATGTAATCTTGCTTCACTTACATAACAGCAAAACTTAAGTTAGCTTTAAGGTTATTGTTATATGTAAAATACTTTAAACAATAAACTGAATTATACAGTACTGATGGGAACAGAAGGGGAAAGTAATTTCCTATAAACTCCCGTTCATTTCCTGTGCATGTAAAAACACAAAATTAAAACCTGATAGTACTGTAGAAATAAAGGAGGACATCTGCAGATTTGAGGTTCTGATTGGTACAGTGGAATTTGATTAGCTATTCATAGGGTGGTAAGTTACGTATGATTTTTTGAGGTTTTAGCATATCAGTAATTGTAGGGTCAGTATGTTCACTGAAAGTGTGAAAGATGAAAGTTGCAACAGCAGAAGTTTTCCTACTTTATTATTTTCCACAGTTGTTGCTAAATTTGACTTTCAGTTGTTCAGTTTTTGAGCTCTGGATCATGAGGTTTGAAATGAAAATGATAAGGACAATAATTAAGCAGTAGTAGAATCAAATTAAAAAAAAAAAAGATTAACAGTTTCCCTACTAAAGACACACTCTGGGATATTATAGAGACAGCTGGACAATTTATCTATCTCTTTGACGTACTGATGATAAAAGTGATAATGTGCAATACAAAGTCAATTACTTGCTTATACAATTCTGAATGTGCCAAAACTGTCATCAGAATCACAATTAGCTAGTTAGCACCTTCCCTCACGCCCAATGCTATTGTATTTGTCTTTGAGTGATCACTGAACAAACAAATCCATCCTTTTGCATCTGTTCCTAATTTAACTGTTCTGATCTGAAAATCCTAGCTCAACAGGGAAACTATGGCTAGATCCAATGATTATATTTAGGAGAGCAGAGTGAGAATTATAATTTTAGATGCCTAACTGAAAGTTCATTGTTCTGTTAACTTCAGAGTATCTCTCCTTAATTATGGAAATGTCAGATTGAATTCTCAAGGCATTGCAGCTTTCTAAGCATAAGATTCCATTTCTTTGATTTGTCAGAAGTGCCTGGATTCTTATTGCAGAAGGTATTTGCTTCCAGGAGGTCACTTTTGCCCTAGGATTCCATTCCCCAGTGGATTAAGCACAGTTAAACCAATGTCACTAAAATCCTGCCTGAGTTTGACCTCTGCCAGTGCCTCCATTGGAAAGGTCTGGCAAACCCAGGGAGTCGCTGCCCAACAAACAGGAGCCCCTGGGGGCCCTGAGGCTGGGGATGCTGTGGGGACATGCTCACATTCAGCTGCAAGCAGCCAGAAGGCAGCAGTCTGGGTTGAGAAAACATTTAGAAACAAGCAAAAGCAGTCCCCAGGACTAAAGAGGAAAGGACTCTCATCACGATGCTGAACTCCTCCTTAAGATGATGGAAACTCACTGGGACACCTCACCACATCCTTGCTTGAGAAAAAATAGTTTCTTCCATATCAAGATTGCTGACAGTGTAAACAATATTGAGGAAAAAAACATGGATATTTATATGTTTTCTTGAACAACAACTATTAATAAGGCTTTCTTTTGCTATTATTTTAGCAACATTATAACCTAACAAGTGTTACATTCTGATAAGATCTACAGTATGTTCCCTTCACTCCATAACAAGACTTCAAGTGCAACACTGGGAGTCACATTGTCTCTGTTCAACTTTCCAACTTCCCAAGTGACATGAATGCATACCATGTTGTGTTGTAAGGAGGTAGTGTTTACTGAGAACATGTTCAGAAAATGAGAAGACCTTTCTTTTTTTGAAAGAAATCCAGATTTCTGCCTTCCACTTTCCAGGAGAGGCACTATCAAGCTGCTTGACTTTGTTTCCTGGAAGTCAAGTGATCATCTTCTACGTATTCGGTTGCAGAGGCAAGTGCAGACTTATCTGCACTATCCAATTGCATATAATTTTGAATCTGTCCTGCCTACTGTTTCTCTTTCAGGAAAAACTGAAGAGATCCTGTATCCCAGCTAGTCTTTAGGCCACTTCTGTCTTTTTCTCAGCCATCACTTTTACTTCAAACATCCTGTCATTCCCTGCAGAATCCCCTGCACTTTAAAAGCAACTAAAAAGAAGCAAAACATACCTCACGTTATTTTGGTCACTTCAGACTGAAAGTCACTTCCACATGCACAGGGGCAAGTCAACTCAGTACCACAGAACTGTCACACTGATAAGGAGGAAATCTGATTCAAGTTCTGTTTGGAGAAGGTAAGAAGAATACTATACAGATGGCCTGAGGTCTCGGGGAAGACAAGGATATCTGTTGAGTTTAGGTGCAAGCCAAGTGTCTTTCTGAACAAAGGCAAGAACTTCTTAGGAGCAAGCTAAATTTGGTTTTCTTGATATTGAAATCTTATAACCCAGATTTTAACTAACTTGTCTCTTAAAATGTAACTAAAAAAATACTTGAAACAGATCAAAATTCACATGTTTTCCATTTACACAAAATTTCAGGTGTGAAATTCACATTTTCCTTTCAATTTATAAAGCAAAATTACTCATGGAGTTCACAAAAAATATATCTGCACTACAAGCTTTAGAGTGATAGTGCATGTTATCTTTTAATGTCATTTTTTTTCAAGCAAATGGAAAATAAAGCAGAAATAAACTTATTTAACCTGTCCTTATGGCAATAAGGAACAAGCAGAATGCCTGGAAGTTGACCAAAAAAACCCAACCAAACAAAAACCAACAACAACCACATACACACACACACAAACCCCACAGCCTTCCCAACAAACAAAAAAAATCAAAACAAAATAAAAAAAAGCAAACTAAACAAACCAAACAAACCAAACAAACAAACAAATGAAAAAAACCCCAAAACCCAAGGTTGTGTTAAAGAAAATTTAGAAAAATTTTTAAATAATAATATGTTTATTACCATCTTCTGCATCAGAAATCAAAAATACAAATAAAAAGATCATCAAGAATAGATGCAGTATAACCTGGGGAGTAAGTATTTTTACAGCACACAGAACATGAACTCCACTCAAGGAGGACTAGAAATTTCACATACTTAAGCCTGTGTAGAGGTGAAGAGAAGCATTTATTCTGAAAAACCTGACAAAGTCTACATTTTGATAAATATACACCATTTTCCTCAAAATTAGTTTTTAAACTGCAAATTGGTAGACTTACAACTAAAATTTCTGAGAAAGAAAAAGATGTTCCATTGTAAACAGTACTTTTCTTTTTTTACAATTCTAACCAAAATATCATTCATTTAAGAACATCCTCAGTTTGAGATAAAATATTGCAGAAGGAAAAAGTCTTTGAATTATCAGATATGCAGAGATTACATCTGGTGACAAAGATCAAAGACAAGATGTGTGAAGTTTGTGGACAAAAGTTAAAATAGATTTATTTTTTATCTTTCTTCCCAAGACAGCAGTGACACAGGAAAACCTTTTTCATAAATGACTTGGATCTCCACAGTTGCCCCAAAAGGAGGGAGAGGTCCATATGAGGAAAAGTATGTTTCACTTGAAGATTTTTACTACTCAAAACTCATTATTAATGATGAGAGAAAAAAAAAAAAAAGTGATCATACATATATAATAATTAAAATAGTGTAATAATTCAAAGCTTTCACTAATGTCTCAAAACATACACCTAAAGAAAACTGTTCCCATAGTACTAACCTTTCCATTATATTGTGTCCATTTCCTGAGATGTGCATTTTGTGCATATCCTTCACTTTCTTGCACAGATTTTATACTAGAGAAGACAGTAAAATGGCATTCCTTTAATAACACTTTAAGTTATAAAGATAGCCTATTTTCTTCTTTAAAGAAACTCTGGGAGTATAACATGAGATTTTTAATTGTTAATTTGGGTTAAAATTCATAACTTTAAAAGACTTATCAAGTGTTTGATCTTTGTAAAGAATGAATCATTAAAAAAGAGCCAGCAGCAAGTCTGGAGATAATGATTAAAATTACGTTTTCTGAGGGGGACAGTCTCAGTGGAGGAAATGACTTTTCCAGGGCATGATATTTGAACTGAATTCCACAGGGATAACAATTTTAACTTACCATTCCAGCAGAATTTAGAGTTAACAGCAAGGTTTATTGGCAAATTTTAAAGACAAAGGCAAAAGGTTGTTAAATCAAGTTGAGTCTATGTCATTTTACTGAGAAGTAGTGAAAAATACTGGACATTGTTTTCCACTTTTCAAAAATAGATGGAAATGTGATGCTATGCAAATGGGAAGATATGATACATGTAAAAATCTGAGTATGGATAGTGGAAGAAAACCTTGAAATACAAAATCAGCCAGACAGGCACTGGCCTGTGGAAATTAACAGGTGATTTTTTTTTATCTTGCTACTAGAGTGTATGCAAAATTAAGGAAAGTTATGTAGGTCTAAAAAATATGAAGGGTCATTATTTTAGTTCTGTAACCTAAATAATTGGGACTTTGTGACTTACAGGCAGCTATTGAGCAGAAAATCCATACTGCATCAAAAGAAGTAATCAAGGTATACATCATAGAGCTCTGACATGGTCCAGTGACAAATTGTAAAATATAATTTTATTATATTTATACATATCTATTTTTATTTCTGTATAAAATACTATTATATAAATATAAAAGACAAATATATAGGATGAACTGAACACATAAAACGTATAATAATGCTAAAAGACATTTTGAGATCACAGAAGATATAATTAACCACTTTAATAGAGTGGGACTAGATATAGAAGACAATTGCTAAATACATACAGAGATGTGGTAGAGTATGATCTTTGGATTTAGATAACTGAAATCTCTTGTCTACTGCTTTGTTATCAGTGCTGTTTGTTTAGATCTACTTGGACAATGTCATCCTTCAGCTCCAGATCAAATGCAAAAGAACAGCTTTATACTTAGAGTAGTCTGTTCTTTTCTGGAGTAGACTGACTACAGTCTACTGTTTAGGTTGCTTAAAAAAATGAGAACTCTGTCACAGACAACCTCATTGTGCATTATACTGTTTTGTGTCTCTTCCTTACCTGAGAACCTGAGTTGAGGTTGCTTGGGAGTTTCCAGTATTCAATAGCTGCTTTGATGATCTTGAAAAACTGTGTAGGGTGGACATGGTCAAATTAGTATGGTTTCATCCATATTGACCATAAGGAAAGCTTTCTGATGGAATTATTTGCAGAATTGCAAAAACTTTGTCCCAAGAAGAAAGACGTGAGAAAATTAACACACAAATGTGTGGATGACAAGGGAGCTGGGGCTGAGGACTAAGCTGGGTTCTAGTGACATAAGGACATGAGAGCAGTTAAGTTATTTGACAGTGTGCCTTTACCTCATTGCAATGACTGAGACCCACTCCAGTGCTCTTATGAAGTAACTTCTGTTTTGAAAGTGCAACAGTGAATGACGCTGGTACATGGAGGAAATAATTTTATTCAATTTTTTTGTTTCTGGTAGTCAGCTCTTGCTAGAGGAGAATAGGTTCACCTTGGAGTGATGTAGACTTCCTAGACGTAGATTTCATATAAGGTCTTATCAATATCTCAGAGCCCAAGTCATGTGTTCAATGTTCTGCAACTTAGATGAAGACAACTTTTCCTGATCTCAAGAACAACTTGGAAAGATGCTCAGACAATACTAGAGAGGATTTTATTATGCTATTTGCTGTTTTATTTTTGTAATATTTTTCTAAATAATAGGTTCAGATTTTAAACATAAGAAGAGGTGAGGGTGTTGAGGGGGAAGAGGAAAATAATGAAATTAAATAATGGCAAGCAAGAAACTTCAGGGGGAAAAAAAAAAAAAAGAAACACAAACACAAATAAGACAAACCAACCAAACAAACATACACACACAAACACAAAGCTAAAAAAAGAACACTCTTAACTTGAACTACTCAAAGTGACTATAGAACAAAACCAGACTGGCTTATTTTGTAAGGAATAGAAAATGCGCTGCAGTAGATGCAGTCTGCCTAAAAGCAAGTTGACATTAAATATATCCATTTACCATATCTGTAAAAATGTAGTTTTTGCTAGCAATAAATGTTAAAATAAGAGTTCTGCTTGGAGCGGTGTTCCTTTGACACTAGATTTCTCCGGCACTCTTTTTGCGAAGGCTCCAGCATGCGAGTGCAATGAGACTTCCGCTTTTTTTAATTTCTATATCTGAAACTTGTTCAAGATTTAGGTTAATAAGTTAACCACCTATTAAAGTTTCTTTAAGCCTCTAAACATTTCAGAATTTTAAAATTAAGAACCTTGAGAATCAAGATTTAAATGTCAGGTTGCTCTACCAATTACCAAGAATTTCAATGGTACTTCATTGCTAAGAAATTGCTGTATATATGATTTTGAAAAGGCATATTCATACTAGCTGAATGATGATTAACTCTATGCTGATGCCTGATGATGGTTAGTCGTGCAATACAGTCAAGGAAACAGTGCCGTTACACTTCATCAGTTCTGAGTCAGTGGCTTTGTGTTTGTTTTGGGGGTTTTTGGTTTGCTTTGTTGGAGCGGGGGGCGTTGTTTGGTTTGTAGTTTTTGGTTGGTTGGTTGGTTGGTTGGTTGGTTTGTTTTGTTTTAGTTTTTTTCCCCTTTTAGCAATGTTCATATGTCTTTGGGATTGAGACAAGGGCTTTTGGATGAGCTAAGCATTTTAGGAATGTCTAGTCTTAGCACCTACACTGACATCGAGTCAAGGAGGCCTAATTTTCACTACACTGCAGCACATTAAAGACAGAGTTCTTCTGAGTAATCTAAAACCTGTCTTAAATTAGAGACACTAAATTACAGAAGAGAAAACCAACAAATAACATCAGGTTTTCACAACATACCTATTTTCCTTCTTTGTTCTCAGAATGGAATACTACATAAGATCTTTGAAAGATTTCAGCTTTCTGGACTTTGCCATTTAGCACTTATGGATCCAGTGAGGCATGCTGTCTTGTAGTAGTATCTGTCCATCTGAAGATATTTTAGCTAATGATTAGTAGTTACTTTATGTTGAAATCAATACATTCTAGTATTAAGGTCCATGTGGTCTGACAAGCTACCAGTTGTCTCACTAATAGAGTACACAATACAAGCAAAATACAATTTAAATTCCTCTCTAACATCTCTACTAGGATAAAATCCAAACCCTCAGGAAAAGACAAATCATTAATTGAAAGCTTTTCTGCTCTGAAAATATTTCTTATCAATGATTCATTATATAAAAAAATGTCCCAGATGGAACAGAAATCACTGGGCACATTTAAATATCTTTAGACAGAAATGTCCCAGATGATTTAGTGGGAATATTCTCATTTAATATATGAGCCATTTTGAGTGAAAGTGTTTTAAGACCACTCTGACTTAATTTCATTTCAAGAAACTACATTAGCTTAGGCCATTTTGGGCTGGAAAATAATTTTAGAAAACAATCAGACTTACACATTATTGTTTGAATAATAATTACTGACCAATTCAGTATATGAATTAGTATGTCCATTACTTCAGTGAGTTTTAGAAGTTTTCTTGATGTATGGAGGAGATCCTGAAAAGAGACAAAGTGTCATCAAGTTATGCTTTATTATCATTTCATTCCATTCCAGATTTTCACTTTAGCAGATCTATTATCTCAGCCATTCAAAGACTGAAGAGGGTTTAATTGTGTTTTGTTTTGGTGGTTTTGTTTTTGCTGTTGTTTTCAGATTTAGTTTTAGTCTTTATCTAATCTTTATTTCAGTTTTAGACTTCATTTAATCAAGATTCTACTAACTTACAAAGTTATTACTAAGATTTAGTGATTCAGAAGTAAATTATGAGCTCTCTGAATGTATTTTTCCTTACATTTCCCTTAGGTAGTTTATAGGTTTGCTTTTTTTTTTTTTTTGTTTTTTTGTTTTTTGTTTGTTTGTTTGTTTAATTTAGTGTATTACATATGACTTTAACAAAACTCCTGAAGTGCAAATCTTTGTTTTTTGTTACAGTATTGAACTCTGTGACCTCCATTTTCACATTTATTTCATGGAAAAATGGAATATTAACAACATGTTTTCTTACTTATGTTTTTCAACATTTTCCACAATAGATTAACTGCAGATTGATTAAATGACTTTTGAAATGCTGAAAGTCAACAGTCAAATCCTAGAAAATAGACCTGCAATTTATGCAGGCTACTTGTATGGTTAAGTGGAAACCAGCTTCAGAAGTAGCTTTCCAGTTTCTATAAAGATGTTCAAGAAGTCAATTGATGAGACAAGAGGAATAAAAAAAAAAAAAAAAAAAAAAGAATGAAAGTGAGACTGGAGGAAATCTCTGTGCACTGACCAGAAATTTGTTTATGGTCAATCTACAATATGCACATATATTTACGATTAGTCACTGTGCACAAGGAAATGATGAGCTTCCTGAAGCTGCAACCAATGTGACCTAGAGAATTCCTGACCTATTCTCTTTAAAACATAAATTTGACTTTCGTCTTTCTTCCTGATTTTTGTCTCACTGCCTTAACATAATTGTGTGATGCCTGGGATTTGGGTGTTTTGTTGTTGTTTTCCACACAACTGAGTTTGAAATGTACCCCTTTAAAAAAGGTGTTTCAACCAATTGCATTGAGCCTGAAATAAGCATGTTTTTTCATATCACTGGCTATGAGCAAAACAGGGTCAACGTGATGGATTCCATCTCATGTAATTGTAGAACTTATTTTAGGCATCCAGAATTCTACTCATCTAGAATTCCTTTTTAATAAACAGAGTTACAAATGGAGGCCTGAGGGGGTAGTTTGACATATAAGTCATCTTTGGGTTCAGTCTTCAAAGCATCGACTTCTTTCCAGTAACCACAGATGGTAACTTGGTTGGCAGTAGAATTACAAAACAAGTTTCTGCCTTCACATATATGAATCCCACCAAGTTGAATATGAAGCTGAGTATGTTCAGCACTTTGTAAAGTAATAGAATATACGGTGAATATGTTGGATTCTAATTTCTGTTCTAGCGATTGCTTTACTCATTAGACATTAAATGGTCATGCAAATAAAGGAAATGTAGTCCTTGGAACAGAAAGAAGAAAATAATATTACAGAAATCTCTAGCTTTTGGTCATTTCTTCCACCACAGTTCCTATCTTTTATTGTTAAACATTGCAGCTTGAAGAGAATAGGGAAAGACGACCCAGGGCAGCCTTGTTCCTTATTTCTATGCTCTAGGTAATGTAGTTTTAAATTCTTTCATTAACAATAATATAAAGAAGGTGTGTCTCCATTTGTGGCTTTGGATGAAAGTAGTGATTAGGTCCTGTGCAAAACCCAAGGATATACACATATGTGAAGTGTAGTCTACATGCACCTAACAAATTTGGACCTTCAGACTGATGAGTCACTACTTTGGCTGCTTCCTATGTTCAATTCTAATGCAAACTGGAGTAGCTGCATAGGATGGGAAGCCCATATCCAAAAGACTCTAAATCTGAATTTTGCATTAAAAAAAAGAAGTATCTTTCAACTTCAAAAGCAGTTTACAGAGATGCTGAATAACACTTTTGTTTTGACTGTTGGTAATGTACAACTTTAACTGTTATTTATGTTCTAGCCAACTGTTCTAGCCAACTTTTTTTTTTTTTTTTGTTAGACTCCAAAATGTTACTTAAAAACTATTCTAAAAATTAAAAAAATAAATGCTCTAACTTATTTCTACTGAAAACATAAAGTCATTTCTTATAATCCGAAACAAGCATGAGCTTTTCAAAATTTACATTGAGAACATATTCTCATACTTATTTTAGTATTAAATACCAACTTTTTTTTCCTATATTTCACAACTTAAAATGGGCAAAGAAATATGCAAGAGACTGACTCCAAATTAATTCTGACACATTCTTAAAGTAGGTTGCTTTATGCTGGATTGTACTAACATTTTAAACTTGATTAAATGTTGCATTATGTTCATGACAGGTTTTCAGTAATGAGTATTTACTGCATGAATCTACTTCAGTTAACAACATATTTAGTTGACTTAAAGGAAAACTTCTTAGACCCTTTTTTGTTTTCCTTCTTCTATGTGAAATTTCAAAAAACTTATTACATTAACTCTGAAAATCTGTTTTAGTTGACTTTGCCATTCTACTTTTTTTTTCCCCACAGGCTTTCGGGTATATCACTTCTGCATATAGTCATGTTCTTAGCCCCAGAAATTAAATCAGGTAAACTAATAAGCACTGATGTTGCCCTGTAATTCTTTTTTTTTTTTTTTTTTCCCCCCACCTACCTCTAGCAGATGTAGTGTATTCATCAGTGCCTTTGGGCAATGCAATATTGATTTTTTCAGGCTTTATTTTTTTGTCTGATGCTGTACAGAGTATGAATTCCAAATGCAATATCTTGTCATAATATTAGCATTTGCTGTTCCAAGGTGCAGAAAACTACATCATAGCCCATCCTAGTAAGCAAATGACTATTACTGCTTTCTAAAACAGATATTTGTTACCACTGAAGGATCACTACCTTCATTACCTCTGTTGGTACTGACAACACTGACAACACTTTGTACTTACCCTTCCAAATAACATTCATAAAATGTAGGGAATTCCAATAAATTCCATTTCAGGACAATAAATAACAGATAAGAAATATTGTGTGACAGAACTCCAATACCTTGGTCTTTGAAGGCTTTCACAAATGCTTATAAGATCTAAGTGGTTGGTTTGTTGTCCTTATTTACAGTATTATTATAGCTTCTATGATTCAACTTCTCCAACAGCGTCATTCATATAAATGACTGAGGAAAAGATGACTGGACTTTTTTAGTATCTTATTTATCTTTCTCTGACTCCACCTCTGAATTTTGGTTCCTATCAGCTGCGCTTTTTCTTCACAGGAGGGGAAGCCTTTTCTGACCACACGGAGTAGCAGTAGCTCTATAGAACATCAGTCGCTTATAGGATTGTTTGAGGTCTGCAGATCCTGATACCTCTATAGAAGTTGCTAAAACACTGCTTCTATTATATATGCAGAAGCACTGAAAATTATATGTAGTGTGATGAGGCAGTAGTGTAATTGGGAAGTTTATGAGGAGACATGCTGCTTATTGACAAAGATAAATTAAAGAAAATAGAAAAAAAATAGAAGGAAAACTGGAACTGATTTATTATTACACTTCATCTAAGTACAGGATATCTGGTTGCTTGTAATTGTTGCAGTGATATAGAAACAGCAGAGGTGCCCAAAATAACTAGGAATGCATAATGTCTTTCAGGTGAAAAACAATTAACAAGAAGTGCTTATTTCTATTTTTAGTATACTGTGTTCAATACCTTGTTTAAAACTCATTGAAAAGACTGGAAATTAATGGATCTTTGCCAGAGCTAGAACTGTGGCTTTACGGGCTGTCTGTATTTTCTTATTCTTGATAGACAGCTTTTTTAAACCACCAAAACTGCTTATCAGATCTGACTTTCTGCATAACACATGACCACAACACCCACAAGAGAAATTCACTCTGCAATGACAGGTTTTTCTAGTGTGACCAAACAGATGACCTGATCTGTTTCTCTGTCATAACAGTCTATAGTTTATCACGTTAGAAAAGAACAAATTGTGAGGAATGACAAAGGTAATCAACATTTGATTCCAACAAATCTTTCATTGTAATGAGACCTCCAAGATCAACTCAATCATTCATAAAGCACTTCTGAGAATTCAGGTTATTTTTGTTAATCAGAGTGTATTAGGTTTGATAAACTAAGAGTAACTTCAGAATTGTTACAATTTGTGTGAATATATAAAAATTGTAGTAGTTAGAAGTGGAAAGATGAACTGATCAGTTTAAGAGTACTCTGAATTCAAATAAAACTGTTCCCTGAAGCAATTTTTTAATGTTCTGATCAATCAAGACTTTTTTCATTCCAGCAACTGAGCTCCTCATATATCGAAAAAGCCGTTAGATCTCCAGTCTATCTGTCAGAAAGATCTCTTTAAACAGCTTATGTTTGCTTGTTTTAAAGATGGAATAATTTCTGGTCTTAAGTGGGAGCAGATATGTCTGTAGCACAGACATCAGTCTATCCTTTGGTTCCTCTGACACATCAAATTTATTCTATGCTATAACATAATGAACAACCACAAGATCCCTTCTTAGGCAACCAAAACCGGATATGTATTAACAAATTTCTTCAGTGTCTCTGAGCTCAAATACTTCATCCACAGTCTTCTACTGTTCCTCTGTTAATGAAGGTTCACAGATGGTTTTGTTTCACCTTTATTTACAGTTTCATCCCTTCTTTCTCTTTACCTGCAGTAGCTGAGATATGAGTGTCCTGGTTGGGGAATGGTTTTATGTTTTCTGGCTCAATTAAATGAGAGACCAACGTGATATTAAGTTAGACATCCTTGTCTATTTCTTTTAGCATACTATATTTGTTAGACTTTCTTACACTTCAAGGACAGAGGACAGTTGGATCTGTTATGATTCTGACGTGACAATGCAGACAGAAGTTTAATAGCTCATCTTCCCTTTGCAGAGGGAAGTTGTGATTACTTTCTTCACATGACACCAAAATGTCTATAATGTCACCAAATACATTATGAGTGTGTCAGTGACCTCATGTTTGTTTGTCTTTAAATACTTTGTTCTATGATTTATCAGGACATAACTTAAGCATTACAAGATGACGATTATTCAGATCACTTTTCTTTCTCTAAAAATCAGCAGTTTTTAGTTTTATTCCTTTAAAAACAAAAATCTTGGTCTGTTAAAGTAGGTAGTATTATAGAGCATTTATTACCTAAATCAGTAACTAGACAGTAATGCAGTAATTCCATAAGGGATTTCTTTATACCAGAGGCCTTCTGTATGTTTTCTGTATTGATTTGATATTTTCTGTTATTATCACCCACCAGTGCAAATTTAGATCCTTGTCTCACCTTCTTTTCTCTTCTCTACTGCTAGACTCTTTCCATTCCAAATACAAGTGTTAATCCTGCAAAGAGCTCTGAGCAGCTGGATCCCTACAATTACATGTAAAGCATATTACAGTTATACCAGTTGTCAGAGAGGCAGAAAAGCCAGAATCTGTGCATTTTATTGCTAGGTCATGGTTATTATAAATCGCAGCTGTTGGCTACTTTTTTCCCTATTATCAATATGAGCCTTCTTTCTCCCTGTACCATCTGATAACTGTTTCACACAATGAGATAGGTGACTCTTCCTTTCAGTATAGAAAACACTGAGAAGAAAATAATTTCTACCATCTTCTTCTGTCTTACATATCCATCTTTTATATATTTGTTGGTGCTGCCTTTAAGGTTTTTTGTTTATTTGTTTTGGTTGGGTTTTGTTTGTTTGTTTGTTTGTTTGTTTGTTTGTTTTGTGGGTTTGGGTCTCTTTTTTTGTTGGTTTGATTTCTTGTTGATTTTTGTTGTTGTTGTTTATTTGATTGTTTGTTTTCCACAGCTGACCATGTTCCACTTTAACGGTTGGCAAAAGCATTAAATGTGCAGTATACAGACTTAGTGAAATATAGAAGGTAGCTGTCATTGCAAAGCAACAGTATCAGTACAGTATAGTTCTCTTATGTTAGTGAAGAGTTTTACAAAGAGAAAGTTGGTGTATAATTGGGAGGAAAATGAAATAGTGACAGAATGCGGGATTTTTTTTTTTTTTTTTTATCCTCGAAGAATAATATCTAGAAAAAATGGTAGATAGCATAGCATATTCAACAGGGTAGGAAAGAAACAGATGATAAAATGCATATAGTAACAATGCCTGGCTAGCTGCCTGATAAAGGATCTAAGGAAATCCAGATGGGATTTTCTGTAGTAGTCAAGAAAAGTTCAGTTTCACTGAGAATCTGTATATTTAAGAGACGGCAAAAAGGGTAGGGAAGGGTAGAAAAAGGAAGGGTAGGGAAAGGAAGGGAAGGGAAGGGTAGGGAAAGGAAGGGAAGGGAAGGGAAGGGAAGGGAAAGGAAGGGAAGGGAAGGGAAGGGAAGGGAAGGGAAGGGAAGGGAAGGGAAGGGAAGGGAAGGGAAGGGAAGCAGATGACAGATGCAGAAAATACAAAGAAAAATACTACAATGGTGACAATTCATACAATGGAAGAATGTATATTCAAAGACATAGAAATTATAATAGAAATTCTGAAATTCACTTAAAATGTACCTTTTCTTAGGTATATTCTGGAGAAAAAGGTAAAAGTTTTTGTTAAAGTAAAGTTTTGTTAAAGTTAAAGGTTAAAGTTTTCACATTAATTGTGACATTCAAAAAATAAATCGCATAGGAAGTTGCTTTGTGTTGCTGTAATACTGACAATTGTTAATGCTGAAGTTAGAAATGACAACAAAAGAAATAGCAACAAAACTTCCCTGGATTCAGATCCTTTGTTTTTGCAAAATAAGACATAACTTAGATTACTTCAAACAGCTTGGACATAGACAAATAAACCACACACTATACGATCTGTAGAACACTTACATTCAGGATGGGTTTCTACATACTTTTTGCTGATCAAAAACTGATAAATAATGTTAATCTTTGTATACCATCTGGTCATGAGAATACAAGTTTTAAATTAAAATACGATCTTCTGATCTAAAAAGGAAACAAATCACTGAAGGTTATATTAGTCAAGGGAATAGTTTCAGTTTTCAAGAAAATAACTTTGAAACATCTGCCAGGATTGTCGAGATAGATGAGCATGCTCGTTCCATCTGATTGTACAAGTATGACCTTTTAACAGAAAGGTTTTGAAGAAAGATTCAGATGAAACACAGCTTTCTCTGACACATTACCCTCCTTCCTGATACTTGTTTTCAACTATAATGTCAAGTTGTCTGCTAAGGTGAGGGTGGTAGTCAGACTGTGGAGAATGGAGGAGGGATAGTGATAGACACCGAGCAAAGCAACATTCAAGTTCCCTTGAAATGAAAGGAAGTACCCATGTCTTGGCATAATACACATAATTATGTAACTTACAAAGTGGCTGTGATTTCAGGTAGGGTTGTTATTATAATCATGGCTCCTCCGCCCCAAAATACCAACTACTTCAATTTCAGTACTCTGAACAAATTTTTAAAAAAATTAGTAAGACTGTTGTCATTACAAGTTCTATGAGCAAACTAATGAACACCCTACCTGAACAATGGAGGATTTCTAATACATGGAACTAGAAAATAATGAAAAATAACATTAAAATAAATGGAAAAAAACATCACCCAATAACTGGTGGCATCATGTTTTCTAACAGTATCTTTTCAGTGAAGGCTTTCTTTAGTGTGGTAGTTTATCTTCTTTTGTAATG
Organism: Nesoenas mayeri; assembly: GCF_963082525.1. Lineage (NCBI taxonomy): Eukaryota > Metazoa > Chordata > Aves > Columbiformes > Columbidae > Nesoenas > Nesoenas mayeri. The sequence continues at coordinate 19,696,909 of NC_137541.1, forward strand.
AGTGATCTAAGGCTGTATTATTAGTAGTTCTGGCTTTAAACAAGCTTTTTTCTATTTCATTCTTTTTTCTTTTTAAATTTTGTCAACTAATTTTTGATTGAGTTTTGTGTTTTAGCCTTCAGTGTACTTAATTCATTATTAGATGATGCTGTATGTTCTTGTATAGTTTCAGGTTTTTAGATTTTGAAATCTGAGAAGCCTCACTACTTGTGCAAGGAACTTAATTGGGCTAAGAAAAAAATATAATGATGAAATTTTGGAGTAGTGTACACAACAAATATTTTGTTAAAGACTTCTTCATAGAGGTGCAGTAGAACAGGGAAAAGCTGCAACAGAAGGATATTGGGTAGAACTGAGTAGAAGCAGACACTTTTGTTAAATCTCCTTTCACTGAAAAATGCTGAGTTAAGCCACACATCAAAAATTACTGTCAAAGTCTCATTTGTTTTCAGACAGAATAAGTTTGTTTTCATTTCAGCCATTTAAGTAATATTATTTGTAAATATATTTCATTTTTAGAAATTTCTGAAATACCTTTAAAAATTCTCCCCTTCTCACAGATTTTTTAATAGTCAGAATTCTTGTATTTAATTGATTTTAGATATTTTAGAATCAATAAAAGAAACAATTGACAGTAAAAACCTCTCAAATGTTCAAGCTTCATTTCACTTAAGGAACAAGTAAAGACAGAAAAAAGAAAACAGATAGTACCTTAAGACTATAATTTCTGACAAAATTTCTCAAAGGTTTGGGGGTCTTCATTTCTTGGTTTGTGGCTTTTTTTCCTTTTTGTCTTTTTCTCCAGATATAGGAAATCTTTTGCGCACTAGTCTGAACACCATTAGCCATGTGCACATTATGCACATGAGTAGATGCTAAACTGATATCTGCTAGTAGATATAGGTCTTGAATGGGCCTAATGTAGGAGAAGAGTCATTAATCTCATACAAGCTTGATCTCTTTTGTGTACCCTGTGTTGATGATATAATTAATGTCAAGACATTTGGAAACTGAGTGTGACAGAAGGAAACAAAGTGAAGAAAAGAGGAGCAGTGTTTAACTGGGTAAGTATTATATTTTCTTTTAAATGTGAAATGAATCCATTGCTTAGACGTTAATGGTGAAACTTCATTTCATAGCCAAAGAGGATAATCCCAACAAAGAGGTCATTGTATCAGCTAGGAAGGAGAGTCTTTCAGGCACTGCTTCCTGAGCCAAGCTCAGTCCTGACAGCTCAAGTGGCTCTCTATCCTTTACACGACATAGTTGAACAGGTTGCATTAAACTATTGACTAGCACTAACTCAGTAGCCTTAGTCTGGATGCAAAAAGTATGAGGTAGTTATCTTACCTCATGCACCAGTTGGTGCCTCTCAGATTCAACACAGTTTGAGCATTTCCATAGTTTTGATGCACTAAGAAGAAGAGAGTTTTATCTTACTGTCAGATTTATCATCCAAGCTTGTACGACAAATGCCAGAAAAATCCTTTATCCTTACAGTACCTTACAGTACCACTTCATATCTTTCAAAAAATACCTTTTTTGTCTATAAAGGTAACTACTATTTTTATCTGCCTATTTGGGACTTCTGGAGAAAAGACATACAGAACTTGGTATATTGGAGCCTGTAGCAGACTCTGATCCTTAGCAAAGTACCATGAAGTAGCTGACACTCATTGCTATGCTACCGACATTCCGTTAGCAAATGTTGTTCTTACCCAGTTCTCTTAGAACTGTAGGCTTTATATGAATACGCATGTCAAAGAAACAGTGAAGATTTTTTCTCAGTTATTTTATTTTCTCTGTATGCTGACATACATCCATCTGTACAAAATTTAGTATGAGAAAACTTTTTTCTTTTTAATTTTTGATCCAAGTCAAACAAATTGTTTTCAGTTGAATACCTGTCAGCGTATCAGGTTTCTCTGATGCACTTCAATGAGATAGTTCTTTTAAATTCCAATTATATTTTAGGAAAAATGGGTTAGTTTTCTAATCTTTCCCACAATGTGCCATATTTGGACAAGATAGCATTTCTGTTCTTTTAAGCTTTGTATTATTTTTTCTTAAGTTTCTAGGGAAGGCATTTTTTTCTATGCCTGATATACTTTTTAGTCTATTGTGCTATTATGCTCAGAAGATTTACTAATTGTAGTGCTCCCAAGGTAGATCTCCTATTGCTGCTCTCACCTTCAAAGTAAATCTAGAAAGTGACAGATACTATCTTCTAATGTACCACAATAACTTAGTTATCTATAACTCAATTTTCAGATATTACACAGAAGCCTAAAATCTGTATAGATGAGATTTGTGGTGCTTAAACAAGCAAAAAAAAATTCAACTCATTTGTTATTTTGAGCATACAGGAAAATGAGATGTTGATGTGATTATACAAGCAAAAATCAAGAAAAGATGGAGGGATATTTGGTGAATGGATGACAAAGCCAAAGCTAAGGAACATTCGAAGACAGAAAGGAAGATGAGAGTGGCGTGCTTTGGCATGCCACTTTACAATCCATTATGTTCCATTAACAGGGAACAACCTGATACATAGTACAGCGCTAAGTGCCAATTATTATAAGCACTCTGCTTACTAATTGACATATGCTCATAAGCATAATAACTTTTTTGAAAAAAAATGGAAATTAATTTGGATTTGCATACTGATTCGTTATGAGGACTGAATGTATGCTATGAAAAATGACAACCATTAAAAAAATTCAGTTCCTAGTGGTGTTTATTCAAACTCATAGTAAATTGTCACAGTAAATACATAGTAATGTTTTGCGTTGGGGGCAAATACACGTAACAATGGAGACAAAAATATTCTCTAAAATGTGCTGAGTTCCCATGGACGGGTCCTATCCTCCAGACTGTTGCCCTGAGTAGAATCACTAGAATTTGTCTCATCTTTCAGTCATGAGCTCAAGTTCCCCATTTGGATGAAAGTTTCTATCTCATGAAACCTACCAGACATTTGAAGTCTGAAGGTCAAATTATCGCTACAGCTTTATCTATATGTTGTAGTTCTCTTTTGGGATAGAAACTTCCTTTGTTCTGTGTCATTCTGTTTACTTTTAAATGCCTCGAACTTTTTTTCAGTTTTATTCTATCACTTTAAATTTTTGAGGAAACATTCTCAAAGTTTCTCTTCCTCAATATACTGTTTAGAGAATCTTCACAAAAATATCCAACTAAACAAACAAGATAGTATCATGTTACTTTGCTCACTCTAATTTTACAGTAAGCCTATAGAAGAAAGGAAAGAATCTGCCAGAGATAAAGCTTCCCTGCTGACATGCAAAACATGAAGGTCTGGGGTTTTCTGCAAATATCTATTAGATTAAAATAGAAAAGTATTTCTCAGAATAATTCTGCAGAATTTTAATCTGAGTTGTGAAAATGACTGCTGTTTATCCTAATTGTTAATAATTGTATTATTAATACGTATGTCAACACATATTGTTTGGAAAATGAGCCTATACCAGAATGTATCTAATTAACAATAGAAATTACATGCTTGTCTATATTGAAAAGAAGATCAGTTATTAGCAGAATAAACAGATAGTTTAAATTACAGTGATTTTGGTTAGTTTTCTGCTGCTTTTTCTAACAAACAGTAGCATACATACACCTCAGGGAAATTTTGAAGCTCTCAGATGCTTTCCAGGCGCGTTTGCCATTTTGTATCCACTGGCTTTTGTTCTTCTGTGTATTTACTGCCCAGAAGAAATGTCAAACTCTTGAAGCAGGAAGCTTGACATTCTGTATTAATCAGCAAAAAGATGGAAAAACTATGTATGGGACTTCAAAAATTATTGTTATTACTAACTGCTGTGAGTACAGGGCATACTTACTACCGCCATTCACTTTGACACAAAATGTTATGTTTAATGGAAAAGTGTAGATAAAAACTCACAGAGGGAACTCCCTCAGGTGTCTCTTGATGTTTCAGGGAGTCAGGGGCAGGATTAACTAGCTAGTGGGAAAATTAAGGTTTTGCATAAAGACATTGTGACCTCCCTAAGGTAGATTCCTCATTTGTGTGGTAACTGCAAAGAATGCAGTGACAATTAATTTTACTGTATGGATATTGATTCAGTAACACAATTTTGCTATATTTATAACAGCTTGCATAGCCAGTGGCCATGGTAAGTTCTTAAGTCACAAAATGTAATTAATTACTCACTCTTCTCATACATAACATAAAAATTCAGCTGTTGATGTTATTATTTTCTTTTAAAGCCAAGTTCATTTTATTCCGCAGTGATCATGGACACATCTGCATAAAGCAGAGAGACTTCAAGAATATATCCTAGAGCAATAAAATTTAGTCTCTGAGGTTATTAAAACATCTTTAAATACACATTAAAAAGGTGAAGATTCAACAGCTGAGATTAGTTTTCCCTTGTTAATGAACAGCTATTATGCATAGCACTTTGAGATTCATTCTCCAATGTGTTACTGTACATAAAATAAAGGCTGATGGAGTGATCAATGGATAACTTTTTCCCTGAAGAAGTTTGAAAGTGTTTAATGCTTTATCTTCATGTCAAGAAATTCTAAAATGGGAAAACTGGAGAAAAATGTAAAGAGGGAAACAGAAAGAGAGAAAGAGAGAAAGAGAGAAAGAGAGAGAGAAAGAGAGGAAGAGAGAGAGAGGGGAAGACAGAGAGTAAGAGAGAGGAAGAGAGGAAGAAAGAGAGGAAGAAAGAGAGGAAGAAAGAGAGGAAGGAAGGAAGGAAGGAAGGAAGGAAGGAAGGAAGGAAGGAAGGAAGGAAGGGGAATAAAAATCTGAATTCACCAAATATTATAACCTTTAATGGAAAAATATTGCAACCTACCAAATATTATAAATAGTCAGCCTAGTTAAAAAATTATGGTAAGGAAAATGAATTACTTTGAGTAAGGGCTTTTTTCTGATCATGGAGAAATTATTACAGTGGTGCAATATCTCTAATATGCATGGACATTACCCTGCAATATCAAAGAATCATCCAGGTAAATTCTTATACCTGAAAGAGAAGAATGTCAAAAGAATGTTTCTCCAGATAAAGAAGGTATAAACTAAGAAAACTAGTTTTAACTAATGGGATAATAGTTGATTTGTCACCCAGAGAGCGGAGAGGGAGCAGATCCTGTGTTCTGCAGAATGTGGCTAAAAAATTATTTGGGACAGGGAAAAATTACAACAGGATGTTGTGATTTGTGCATGTATGTTTTTGTTTTGTTTTGTATTTGTTTTTATTTTTGTTTTTGTTTTTTATAAAGGGAGGTATTTGATCTCACAAACAATCTAAAATAACAAGTGAATGGTTTGGAATCTTTTTCTGTGAAATCTGAGTATTGTGTATGTCATATTTTATATATATATCAATAAACAGACCCTGTTTGAATATCTACAAAGGAGAGAGTGAAGGAACCTGAGATATCTCCGCAGCTGAAACACAGAGAACGATTTCTGTGAGACAAAAAAGTTTGCGTGCAGAAATAATCTCAGAGTGGCTAAAACAAAGGTATTGTTGTACTGAATAGGAAAGAAAGGAGGAAAGTGCATGTGAAAAATACATTAACAAATTAAAGCTAGGGTTTAACAGTGCTGATTCAACTGGAAATGAGTCAATTTTCCATGCAGTTAAATTTTTGTCTTCTTTGTGGCTAGAACAGTCTTTTGTTTTGGATTTACTTTAAAAATAATGAGATAACATTGCTTTTCCCTGATATAGAGTTAATGTTTTTATTTCAGTAGCTACCTACCTTTACGAGGCTGTATGAAAGGAATGTTAAGAACCCACTGATATCTTGGCTGTTGTCAGGGAAACCAAGGATGACTTTGTAGTCCAACTACAGGTGCAAATTAGTAGGAGGGGTCCATGAGCAGGACAGTATCTAGACTGACATCCAGATTGATCAATGAAATATTCCCTACCATTAGTATCATACTTGTTATATAATTGGAGTAATCTTTTTTCAGCTCATTAGTTCCATTTGGGTTTTCTGGCTCATTAGTTCCATTCAGGAGTTCCATTCTATTGGGAGTTTGGTGTTAGTTCAGCCTTTTGCAGTTGTGCCATTTTGCAGTTGGCCTTTAGGCCTTTCTGCCTTGTGCCTCTTTTCTCCCTCTTGCTGGGATCAGTGCTCTCGTCTCCAGCACTGACTGTTGTTACATGACTGGCATTTCATGAGTGATTGTACTGAGTGTAATTTATTTTATTTTTTACAGGTATATATTATTATTATTAGTAGTATAGTATTATGATTTTGTTGTCTTATTAAACTGGTTTTATCTCAGCCGATGAGTTTCTCCCTAGCCACTTGAGGGGTGGGGGAAGTGAGCGAGCAGCTCTGTGGTTCTTAGTTGCCAGCTGGTGTTAAACCATGACAACCTAGAAGACCAAAAACACTCAGTAAGAGGGAGGAAAACTTCAGAAGTCCTCACCTTGAAATTGAAATTCTAGAAAACAGAATTCATGGACTTTGGAAAATGTGTGGAGGTGGGGATTTTGTTTTAAAAGTTTTAAAAGTGGTCACTCAGGAATCCTATGCATTGTGTAAGAACGTGCACACTTTTAAAGATCATAATATTATGAATATGCAACATCGGACATCAAAAAGTATCCGTGAAAAAGCATTGCTTTTAGCATTTGCCTTGAATTTTTTTGTGGCCTGCCAGATTCCCCAGTACTTCACTACAGCATGTTTAGAGAGGAGATAAACAGTCTTTGGCTTCTCATGGATAATACAAGAAAGAGGCTGCAACTAAAAGATTTCCACAGGTAATGCTCTAGGAATAATTTATTTTACATGCTTTTTTTTATTATTATTATTATTTGCAAATTATTCACTGCAGAGTTCAATGTTTACCAATGAGTTGCTTATATGAAGTGAATCAATAAATTGTTTGTGTGAACAGTTTAATATAATTCAAGCCACAAACTGATTACAAACACCTTGCTTTGAGTTTTAACTATTCAGTCACTCTAAATCACAATATTATTTACTTTTCCAGACTGAAGGTCTCACAAACTAGCAGTGAATTTTCAAGATGCACAAAAGCAGAGGTGTCATAGCCATGATTTTCTAAGAACATTAATAAAGAAGGTAATTATTCTTTTTATCCTTGATGGTTTTAATAAGGCACTAGACATGTAACTAAGGTTGATAAGATACACTAATTGTCCATAGAGACTTGTTTTTCTTTGAAAATTCATATAAGCATAAGTGTTCACAGACGTCCTTCTTTGCTGCAGCCAGTCCAGTAAACAGAATGGCAACAGGCATCTTGAGGTATGGGACAAGCCAAGAGACCAGAGATGATGGATGAGAATGAGTAGCTCAGGTGACAGGGTACATTAGCATTTTTCAGTTGTTGCTATAAGTCAGCAGAAAACCTTAAACTACCATATGGACATTTAAACACCATCATCACAGTAACTGTAGGTAAACCTGAAGGCTCACAACATCAGGATTCCAGATGCATGCCTCAGGCATAAAGAATTTAAGCTAACTCTTTAAAGTAAAAAAATAAATAAATAGATAGATAAATAGATAAAAGTGGTGGACAACCTTACACCAAGAGTTCTCAAGTCTCTCATTTTTATCATGGATATATAATAGTATATATTAAATTTTTAATTTAATATTTCTGAAAGTTTTCTATTGAAAAATACAGCTGTAACCTGTGTTAGTTTGATGGAAAATGGGTTAATTTTCTTCATACATTTAGAAACCTTTATTTTTCATAGCTAGCACGCTCATTGCTTGGACTTAGTTTGAGAACAAGAGACAACACAGAGCTAATGTTAATTGCTCTGGTCTGAGAGCCAAGGACACTCTGACCACTCTGCCCACAGGTGTGAGGCATCAAGGCAGGGGGGCATGGACAGGGCAGAGCTTGACTGACATCCAGACTGATTAAAAAGCATATTCCATCCCATTAGCATCATGCCACATATTTAAGAAAAGTTGGGACCTTCTGGTTCTTCTTCTTTTTAGATAGAGGAGATTACTCTACAGGGATGGGATTGTAGATTTTACTCCTGATCCCATCATCAACCAACAGTTTCATTTGGTTCACATAGATTCCTTAGTTTCTTTACTGGCAAAAATAAGGATGGTACAGTATTTCAGAAAAAAATATTGGATAAAAGAGAAGTTTAATTCAGAAAAACTTTTCAATATAGCAATGTTTCTTTTCCTAAGAATAGAATTTTGAATCAGATCTCAATTCCATATGGTTTAGAAAGGAAATGAAACATAAAATCTATTATATAACCAAAGAGATTAAAAAGAAGAAAAACTAAAATCAAGTTATGACATTTAGTTCAGCTCCATACTTTCTTGCACAATGCTAGTTATTTGCCAGTGAGATTGGACAATTTTTCAATAATTGTTTTCATTATATACAGATTTCTATTAGATGTTTTATGTGAGTGTTTTACTCTTTGTATCTTTTCAATTAAGATATTTGTGTTTCTAGTGGCAAATCCTTGATTAGTAGTAAATGTAGGCCTGAGAAAAATACTAACTCTGGGTCATTAATTGTAGTACAGGTGGATAACGCTTAATGAAAAGCTACAATAGTATTTTTGCTTTAAATAATCTAAAAGCACTTATTACCCTAGAGGAATATCTGTGCAATTACGCAGCTCCAAAGGACAAGATAATGAATTTCAGCTTTATAAATAAGTTGCAGTCAGCTGATAAGTTGTAAATAGGAATACATTCACAAAATAGAAAACTTAAAATATGAATCATAATCTTGAAAGAAACCTCAAGTCTATACTTTTTACTGTATTTCATAGAGAAATAGGCTTGATTGACATGTGAAATACTCCTTCATTTCCCTTTGTCATTGACTTAAAGTCAATCTAACTGTACACAAATAAATATGTATACATTAATATAAGCATATTTATACCTCAGTGCATGAACAATTCACTGCAACAACATGTCTTCCATACTGAAAGATCCAGCGCAGCATAGCAAAATTACCAGTTTTTCAAAAACAAAAGCCACAAACTTGCAAAATACATTTAGGTAAAATGCCAAATAACAGTTCATAAGCAAAGTAAAATTACTCAAAAAGAAGCAGTGATGCTTTCTAATCTTCAAGAAAAGGATCAGATTCATTGTTACACTACTTAAAGTGTTTCTTAAAGGCTTATTTAGAAAGTTTTGAATGTTCAGAAGCTGTTGATGCTGTTATAAGTCCTTTACATGTCTCTATATTGCATAAGGAAAAAACTACGTCCATTTTATAGTTACTGAGGTGTATTTTTTAAATGTTCATCACACCAACAATGTAGATACCTAAATATGATGTAATTCCAACTTTCCCTTTCAGCACTTAGAATGAGCTGACACTTCCATGGGACAATTCCTCTGTCCTATTTTTAGTTTACATTAAGGTGAGACAAATTGCATCCTGTGCTTGTTTTATTCCACTATCCATAAAGGAGTCTTTTTAGGTCATGTAGATGTCTGCTTTGTAAATATCAGGGGCTAGGTGAGATGAACCAGAGTATTACTGGTGAGGCAATTCCATACTCAGTGCCTAAGCACTTTTCTTGATCCAGATCTTAACCTCTAGTTATCTGACACTGTCAGCAGTGCCCGGCAGTTTGAGACACAAAATAGTGTTGCCTGGGTAACCTCTTTGCATCTTTCTCAATATGATTCCATTAATTTGACAGTTCTGGACTCTTATGGTTTGGGTAAAATAAGTGTTTAAATAAACAGGAAACAACTGAAAGATGAAAAGGAGCAGTTTCTGTCTTCTTTCTGTAACTGCTGAACCATCTGTCTCTGTGTTTTCGCCATTCTTTTGTTGAAATTAAAACAGGACAACTAAGCAACTTTGTGTAGCTAAAGACAGGTTATTGTTTCTAGCTTCTACTCTTTGAATGCAGTGGTTTAACACTCTGGAAATTGAGACCTAGAAAAGCATATTAAAAATGTAGAAAACTAGGACAAAAACAGAGAATACTGGCTTTTTGCCCTCTTAGTTCCTTGCACATTTTAGGAAGGTTTGGATAATTGGTTGGATTCTGAGGCTCGTTTGTTTATTTCCACAGCTTTTCCCCAAGGTTGGTGTAATAAATATGGGTAATTCATTTTCGCCACCTGACCGGAACAACCGTTTGAGTTTTATTTTTGTTTTATAAGCTGACCCATCTACTCAATCTGTGTGATACATCTGCTGAGGGCACAGTTATTGTAATGACTCAGAAGGAAGAGAACCAACAAAGAAGCAATGTGTCACAGTTTAGTACACCTGAATGTTAAGCCGTCTTTTCATGTTTCACAGTATGCCCAGTAAGACTAACAAACCATGAAAGAGTTCATTATTGGCTCCTAGTCTGGCAAGGTTCTGATGGCTTCTGAAACAATTCAGGTTACTTGGTGTACATGCATTATTTAAATATACATTATTGCATGCCTAGAAATGAATGAAAATAATGAAGGTTTTTCATGGATATTAATTTTGGATTGGTATTGGAAACTGAAATATCTGAAAATGGAGAACAATGGAGAACAATGGAGAACAATTCACTACAAAGAGATGCCACGCTTAAGTTATTTTTTGGCTGTCTCTTATGCTCTTCTTCAGAAATACCACAGATAGACTGAATTACCCTTGATCTGCTACCGTACCCACCCTTGCCAAGTAAGTATCCTAAGTTGTTTGGTTGGGTTTTGGTTTTTCATTGAGGGAGTAGGGAGCATGGCTTCAACATTTTGTGTTGAAGCACAAAACTAAGACTCCAATTATAAAGAATTTACACACGTTAATTCAGATAATGTTTTTCTTTTGAAGTTAAAGAAATACTGGAATCTCCACCTCTTGAAAAAATTGAGTGCAGTTTAAATATCTTTGAGGAAGACACGTCTTAATTAAATGCACATTATATGGTCGGGAGTGCACAGTGGGTCACATTAGATGATACAATATCCTTTTCTGACATAAAAGTCTATGAAAATATGAATTAATAATATGACTATAATATCCTAGGGGGAACAAACAAACAAACAAAAACAACAACAACAACAAAAACAAAACAAACAACAACAACAAAACAATTCCAAAACAAAATAGAGTACATGGAGACTAAGTCATTAATATAATGCTGGAAAATTCTAAAAGGAGGGAAGGTTATTCATAACATATCCTACTATTACTGAAAATGTCTCCTTAGTTGTATTAACTAAAAAGTCAACAAGTATTTTTTCTATGGAATGAATAGAAGGTAAATCTTATTATTAGTGGACTTTTCTTCTCCTTAAGACATTTCCAGGTCAGACTTTTCTTTTAAAATATGATCTGAAGAGATTTACTCTTTCTAATCAGTACGTCAGTAGTCAGAAAATTCACCCAGGGTTTCTTCATGCACAGCAGCAAGGGTGATTTTATAAACACCATGTTTGAGATACTAACTTGGTGGAAGATACTTAAGTTCAATCTTTTCTGGCCCTTCCTACTTTGATGAGATGGTTCTTGTGGGGATGGATCAGACAGTAACTTCACCACAGGTCCTTCAATATATTTAAAATTCTAGTACTCACTAGACTTGTAAAAATATTTGAGCAAAAATCTCTGAGGAATATCACCAATTTTTTTTTTTTTTTTTATACAAGACAATAAAAGAGCTGTAAAAGTAATGTAGAAAATCAAGAAACCCTATTACAAATGTCTTAAAACAGGGGCAGAAAGATGAAGGAGCAGAAGAAAAACTAAGAAAATTAATGAGAAAAACTGAATAAAATTAACTTGCCTGTATATAACAACAATAGGTTATTGAAAGGAAGAAAGAGTCAAAAAGAGAGGAAATAAATGTAAAAAAGGATGAGGCAAAAAGCAGAAACACAAGGAGGAATGTTGCGTGACTTTGATGCTGCTATAAAATATAACACTTATTGCTCAGCTACGTCACATCAAATTTTAGTTATATTTCATAACGATGTGCAACAATAAGATGGTACTCTGTGTGCCTGAGAATAGGCTATTATTTCAAGTGCATATTTATTTTCCAGTCATTATTCACAACAAATATGATCTATGGTTACTACACCAGCCTTAAAATAAACATTGGTGATTTATAGACAAACAATGCATCAACTAAGAAGCAGACTCATTAAAATTTCATAGACTTTCACTGTCATTCATGTCTGACAGTCTTTTCCTTCCTCCCCACCCCATCCATGACTTTTTTTTTCAGAGAGGTAACAGGGTGGAGATTTTCTGTTGAAGTGTCTATGCAAAAAAAATTATTCATGGCACAAGAGAACAAGGCCATCTGTTCATTTTCAGCAGGGACACAGTGCAAGCATTTTGATTTAATTCCACCACTGGACTTAAAATCATAGGACAGAATACTTTCTTGATGTATGCAGTCATTTCTTGTAAACATGTTTCCAAGTATTCTAACTATTACTGTCTGGTTTCCCTTGCGGGGGGTTGATCTAGGCACTAGGGTATAAACTGCTCTTTATTCCAAATTAATTTTGAATTCAGTCTTCACATATGTTGAGGGGCTTCTTTTTCACGGAAGCAGAAAATTCTTGTTCTTTATGAGTCAGTTTATATTAATAATTGAATACCAAAATGCATCTTGTTCTACACTCATTACTTCAACAAGGGGGATATTATTAATTGCTTTATAGTTCTTTACAGTTCTTTCAGAGTCAGCATGAATTCTAGTCAGAAGCTTTAGAAGTGAAGATATCTGATCAGAATTAGTAATTATGGATTCAGTATAAAACAGAACATTTCACTGATAAATATGTACATGAGAAAAATACAAGATCATGTGAAGTATGTGTGTGCGTTACTACTTAAAGCAAAATTTACTGTAATGTGAATACACAGTGTTATGACTAAGAAAATGCAAACAAACAAGTAAACAAAACCTCAAATGAGATACTGAAAACCTGTCATACTGTCAAAGGATTATGGGGAAATGTTTTGGCCAAATGACTCACGATTTTTTTTTTTTTTTCTATTTTTAAAGAGTCACCAGCTGTCTCAGGAAAAAGCTAGCCAAAATTAATGACTTTAACAAAATGCACTTGTGAGTAATATTTTCATAATATTTTATTTGCAAATGATTGTTTGAAAGAGAGTTTAAATGATCTTGTTACAAACTATCAATCTTAAATATTGTCAGCTCACAGACTTCTGTCATATGAGCAACAGGAATTTTTTACAGTTGCAAGAAGATTTTAAAGTGTAATTGAGTTGTTGCCCCAAGATTATTTCATACAGCAATCATTAATTCCACCACATGGGCTAGGAGATTTTCCCATGGAAGATCCTTTCTCTTAAACTAGGCAGTACATTTTTTTTTCTTTTGGACTCCTCACTAATATTTCACTTTTTCCTACCGCCCAATCTCTACTTTGCATATGTAAGAAGAAAACTAAGAATGTCCAAAAGGCTTGAAATCTATATCAAGCAGAGTTGCTGAGCCTGGATAGGACAATAGGCCTTAATATACACTGGTATTGTAGGAGAAGCGAACTGAATCTGAGATGCACCTTAGCATGTGGCTAGCCACCATAGTAGGGGAAGGGTGACCACTGTAGTCAAAATGGGCTTTTGTGTGGAATTTGCTAATGCAAATGTGTTTGGTGTAAAATAGATATGGACTAACTGAAATGCTGATTAAACTTAAGTTTTAGATTGTGGAGTATCTATGGATACAGCAATTGAACTAATGCACTGCTGAGCTAAATAATAAGTACAACATGCAAAAAACAGTGGGATAATGATGTGGTTTTGTCATCTGCAGAAGGGAGGAAGAAGAAAAGATCATGTCTGATTAGTTTTGAGGACATGACTCCCCAGAGAATCATTCTCAGGACATGGATGTCCAAGGACAATTAATTATGTCCAGACTGGGAAACAAACTCAACAAAAGTAACAATGACTCTGCAAAACTGGGGAACCAAAGAACAAAATAACATAATCAGTCTTTGGAGGGGATAAAAGGCAACTCAAAAGACTATTAGACTTTCGATGTAAGGAATACCAGCACTGCAGGTATCAGTGACTGAGGATCAACTGATGTGGAGACAAGCACCATCTCCAAGTCACCTTGACACTCCAGTAGGATGCTGCTGGTTCCCTTGTACCATGGATGTGAACACTAAGGACCAAGACAGGAGTCTTGCTAACTTAAGTGAGTTGAGAGAACTCAGGGATTTGGGACTGAGGGTGCCCACCATACTCATAGCACTATTATACTAATATTTTAATGATAGCGTGAAGTTGAGTTTGTAGTAGTTATCCAATGCCATTTGCATAATATAATTAGTTATATTATAAGGTTACTATGATTATATTTTCTACAGCCATTCTCATAACTGCTTTATTGCCATGATTGCCAGTTATTATTTGCTGGTTTGTCCCATAGTTGAATGTTGTTGAACTGTGGATGTAGTTATTATTTCTATGTTTAAGTATTAGAATTTACATAAGCTTCCAATCAACAAAAGCTATTAATTATCACATATACCTCCTCACATCATTAACCTCTTTCCTTGCTGGATAAAACCTCTGCATGCTGCTGAAAACTATCTTGTTAACAGCTTGCCTATTAAATTCCACTTCTTCTCCTCATGGTTCTTCATTCAGACTGGCTCCCTTGCTGCCATCTGACCTTCACTTGTGTCTTTCCATTAGTACTTAAAAGCTTTGTAATAAAAAATCTCAGTTTCTGAGCTCTACATCTGATCTTGCTGCTTCTTTTCCAGCATATTAACCCTTTTATTTTGCAAAGATCAGTCTACAATAGTGCTGTGGTTTCTTACCAGCATACATCCGTGCACATTTGACTAGCCTTTCCAGACATCTCTAATTTGCTTTCACTTCTAATCAATGATTCCTGAAGCTACATACCAGAATCCTGCTGACATTTTCTTTTCAGTTTCAGTTTACATTATGTTATGTGTTTTCCTTGAAAGTGAACCTATGCCCATCCTAATCTCTGTCTAGTCATCTAGCTCCAAAAATATATTTTTTCTAGATTGAATTCAAGTAGGATAGTTTGCACCCTCATCTCTATCCACTTTATCTTCCTGCCCGGGCACAAATGTGGAGTTGTCGACTGGTTGTTCAAGAGGAACAATAGTTTTGTTGTTGACTTAGAATTAATAGACATAAAGCCATCACAACACATGAATATCTGCTAAGACTTGGCCAGAAAATGTGCAGTGCAAATGAAGTATTTAGGGAATGGATCTGTGAAATTCTGCTTTTCAACTATGTATGTATGAATTGCATTATTGTTTTTTTAAGATTTGTAATTTGGCTAAACTCTGTGTTTTTTTCACAACTGTGGCAAAAATCTCTGTTTCCTGACAAATTTCATCTCCACAATTAAAACCATGAGGCACAAAGAGCTTTTAATATTTCTAGCTTTTTTAAACATGTACAAAAACCCAGATACTCACCTTCAGTCCCTTTTAGAGTAATGTCTAGCCCATTTGTGCTTGAATTTTTATTTTTTTTTAATTTTTTTTTTTTTTACTGGATATACACAACATTTAGAAGCTAAGTGTTTGGATGTTTACAGGTTAGTTAATTTGGGCTAAGTAATAAGCCAGGTGGAAAAAAAAGTGTTATTCCTGAAAAGATTAGGAAACCTTATCGTAAGTAATTTTATCACTCTTACTTGCTGTAATTGAGAGAGTATAACATTGTTTAAACTGTTGTCAAAATAGTTGTGTGGTTTAATAAAATCCCATTAAAATAAGTTGCATAACATCAGTATTGTCTCTTGTAAAATCTTATTTAGTAATAAGAGGTCTTAGTCTGAGCTGAATTTTTAAAGGACTTGGCAATATTTCTGTATAATTTAGTTTGGCCGTAAGGTCTGGTGAAGATGAGATTTTTAACCAGCGTCACTTTCTCTGCAGAGAACTGTTCTGTCTTTTCTTTGACAACAGACTGATTTGTCTGCACATTACAAACAATCATTTGCTTTCACAGCAAGCAGTAGTATTATGTCTTACTAAGACAACAACTGTGTTTGAAAGACAGAAATTACTTCAGAAATGTATTTCAATGCCTGAAAGCTAAGGTTCATTAACACATCTCAAGACTTTTTTTTTTTTTTTTTTAAGATAAGGGTATTAATCCCATTTTGCTGATGAAAATCTAGTCTGTTTAAGTAAATTCTGTGTGAAATACCCCTATACTTATCTCTAAAGAGGTTATTAATCATTCCTCTTCTTAACAGCCTGTTTCAGCCTTTTTTTTTTTTTAATTCTTGGATGTGGGAGATGAGTTTTTTGGTGGTTTGTTTTGTTTTGTTTTGTTTGCTTGTTTGCTTGTTTTTGATTCAGTTTTGTTGTTTTGGTTTTGTTGTTGTTGTGGGTTTGGTTGTTTTTTTGCAGAAGTTTTATTATAGAGGATAACTACTGTGCCACACCTCAGAGACCTGTGCGTGTGGAAGTAGTGAATGATCACTTCAGACAACAAAAAGTTCTATCGAAATAATTTAAAAAGAAAATCAGGGAATACAAAGGAAATGGAAGTTGCTTGCATGAAAAATAATGAAATAAAGTGTCTTACAGATACAATTAGCTTCTGTGGTGTATACCTCTAGAAAGGCAAGAAGAGGTATTAGAACAAGAACAATAGGTCATTTGTGAGCAGACACATTAAAGTAGCTTCTTGGTACTCAGTCAATTTCCAGAAGTCATTTACAGACATGATTGAACTGATGTTGGCTCATGCTAAGGGCAATTATTAACTCTTCATCCTTCCATGGATAAAGTTTGGGTATTATTTTTTTAATTTTATTTTTAGTAAAAACAAACAAACAAACAAACAACAATAAAACCACCAAACATAACAAACTTTGGTGAACATAATAATATCACCAAGATGAGGGTGTAACTTTTGATGCTAGCATTAATATTTCTCCATTATTTTGTTTCACGTGGAAATAATCATCCATATAGATCTGTACATAAAAAATGAGTAATGTCTCATTTATACCTGATGCAATTTGGAATAGTCTTTTACTCTGACAAAGTTTCAAATAAATTCAACTCAAGTTGCATACATTTGACAGAACTGACTTTGCTATCTGTTTTATAACTTTTAATATTTTTTATGCTGAACTGTTTTAAATATGCTGTATGTGTATTTAAAAATAATTTATATACCTTCTGTGGATTGATGTTTTTTGTGCTCTTTATCCGATTTATTGACTGATAATTCCATGTGTCTCCTGCCGTGTGCATGCTAACTAAGAGAAATCAGTATTTTATCTGTTCAAAGCTATCAAGAATGTAAACTTTAATACTGTTTCTAAGCAATTAGCTGAGAATCCCTTAGTAGATAACTACTATAAAATACAATCAGGACACAGAAAAGTAACCCCTTGAAAATGAATAATTTCAAAGATTTATTCCTAAGCAGAACCCTAGCTGGTTTAATGTGATGGAAGTACACTGAAGTTTCAGCAACTCCCAGCTGAGCATCTGAGATGTAAATGTAAACAGAAACCGGAGCTGAAAACAGCAGCAAAATGGATGTACTTGCAGTTCAAGAACATACTTCACCAGAAGTGGAAATTTAACTTGAAAGCATCTTAACTTTGGTGGATGGCAAGGAGTAGAGAAGAATGATTTTGCTGAGAATTTAGATACTTTTCTCATTTCCTTCATTTTCCCACATATGTTATCCTGCTTTTTGAATTAGCACACTGAAGGCTCCCAACTGATGTGCACACTTAATGTGTGGAGAATTTCCATTAACTTTTTGACATATAGTTAATATTTTTAGTGACTGTGGGTTGTCTGAACACTTGTCAGAAAATGATGAAAGAAAATGTTTCCTGTGTTCTCACACAGAAGGTGCTCTTGTCAGTTCTTCCCTCTTTGACATTTGGTTCTGTCTTATCCAAGACAAAACTAACTATTGTTGAGCAGGAGAGTTTTTTAGGTCTGCACTTTACTACCTACTGTATCTCTTTATGTCCATTTTCTAGAGAAACTGTACTATTAACAGAGAAAGAACAGTAACTGTCAAACAATCTTCTAGTTATAGACAAAAATTGTATGTAATCTCATGGCAGGGATATCAATCTCCATTTTATTTACATGACCAATCAACACATCTCTACAATGGAAGATAGGTGTGATGGATTAAGCTTGGCTGGTTACCAGACGTCCATTCAGTCTCCTCTCACTCCCTCTCTTCATGGTGGAAGTTTGAGATAAAGACAGGGACATCACTCAGCAATTACCATCATTGGCAAAGAAAACTCATAATGGAGAAAGAGCAATTAAAATATTGCCAAAAAAAATAAGAGTAAGACAGTGAGAAACAAAGCCAAAACTAAAAATACCTTCCCTCCACCCCTTTTTCTTCCCAGGCTCAATTTCATTCCTTCATTCCTGACCCTTTGTCAAGGGTTTAGATTGCGGGGTGACAATAAAACCCTGGCAGCTGTATTGTTAACCTCCTATTCCCCGCTCTTCCCCCTTTTGCCCCTCCCTCTCCCCCCTTTCCACTAAGGACAGGCGATCGGGAGGAAAAGAAAGACAGAGAGAAGAGAGTTGGAAAAATTAAAAATCTTTTACTAATGCTACTAATAAGAATAGAGAAAATAATACAAAATATACAAAACCAATCTTGAAAGCCTCAGCAACTGCAGAGCCAGCACCCAAAGTCCTGGATTAGACTCTGCAGCCAACCGGAGCTGGATTCAGTCTCTCACTAGGCCTCAGTTCACAGGGACGACTAGCAAGGTCCTCTCCTAACATCAGTCATAAGCAGAAGGATAAGAAGAAGGGAAAAGGAGACAAAAAGGACAAGATCCTCATGATCTCCCACTTTTATATGAAGTATTCACCTGAATGTAATGTTATACACAGTTGGTCAGTTTCTTGGTCACCAGTTTCCCATTGCCCCTCTCGCGAGATGTCCATCCATGCTTATCAATAAGTTAGCATTCCATTGTTATGTTTACCAAAACATATATCTGGTTGTCCAGGAAAATGCAGCCAATATGAAGGCTTTAGCTGACAGGCAAAATTCACTAAAAGAGAAACTTGTTTTTTAACAAAACCAGGACACCCTTCTACCTCCTTCCTCTGAGTGTCATGGGGAGAGGATGGGGAGTGGGCATTGCAGTCAGTTCATAACACTTTGCTGCTGCTGCTCAATCTTCCTTACACTTTTGTCCTGCTCTAGCGTGGCGTCCCTCATGAGAGATGCAGTCCTTTGTGAACTGCTCCAACATGGGACCTTCCCATGGGCAGTGGTTCTTCATTAACTTCTCCAGCATGAGTCCCCTTCATGAAGCACAGTTCATCAGGGACATACTACAGTACAGGTCCCTCATGGGTGCCTGCTCCTGCATGGGCTCTCCACAGTTCACAGCTTCCTACTGGGCATCACCACCTGCTGCAGCTTGGGATCCTCCATGTGTTGCAGGAAGGACAAACATGTGTCGCCATGGTCTGCTTCACAGGCTACAGGGGAAACTGCTCTAGCACCTGGAGCACCTCCCCCAGATCCTTCTTCACTGACCTTGGTGTCTGAAGTGTTTCTCACATTTTTTCTCTCTCCTCTGTCAATTGCGGTGCAGTATTTTTCACCCTTTCTTAAATATGTTGTCACAGAAACACCACCAGCTTGCCTGATGAGCTGAGCTGTGGTTTTTTTCTGGGTCCACTGGAATAATCTGAAACCAGCTATGTCCAGCATGAGGTAGCCCCAGTCTCTCCTTACAGACCCTTGCTACCAAAACTCAGACACATAAACTCAGTACTACAGCAAGCAAAAAAGTGCTCATGAATTCAGAAAAGAATATAGTAACCACAGTTATTCCAAAGAAAACACGATGCAAAGGGGACCAGAGAGTAACTTTTGCTTTAAATGAATAGTTGTATCAGTTGACTGTGTCAAGGATTATGTAAATGACCTTCCCTAAAATAGTCAATAAAAAATAGTATCTATGCTAGCCAGACAGACCTGCATGGAATGTGTCTATGTGGCTCTCATAAAAATTGAAAAATGAACAAAATGAAGTTTAAAGACAGCAACAGACTTGAGCTGGCTTTAACTTCCATATTCCTTCCTGGAGACTGGGGATACCCAGCAACACGATGGTGAGCTTACAGAGACCAGTAATAGGAATCATGTCTGCATTGTGATCCAAATGTACATTGTAATCATTATATAGTGTTTGTGTTGTGATTTCATTATATCACTGTATCATTCTGTTCTGAAAAAACAAAGTTCCATGTAATGTGAAATATTCACAAATAAGTAAATTTGATATTAAACATGAAACCCTCCTTGTGTGGAATATCTAAAAAAACATGGCCAGAGAACACTGGATTCTGACAATTTACAATAATTTTAAAATATAAAAATGAGACTCAATCTGAAAAATAAAAATCTGAAAGATAACACTGTCTCTAACAATGACTCTTTAATATAACTCTTTGAATTTTGAATTTTAACTCAGTTTAGGAGGGCTGAATAGTTCTGTTTATGTCCAAATACAATTTGATCTGCCTAGGGAGTGTTATTAGCATGGTGATCCATGTTTTCAAACTGTTGGACTGCATTACTCACATGTCTGCATACGACAAGCTTAGTTTCTCAGAAAATCAGTGAGAAGAATATACTTACTGATTTCATATCTTGTAATTTATTTCTTATCACTATCAGTGGTAGATTTTATTAAATATACCCTCTAAGTTTTTTAAACAGTTGTGTTTGTCTGAAAATGTTTAGGTTACTGTTAATAGTATTTAACATTTTGCTTTCCACTGTATTTTCTGTAAGTCAGACTTGCAGACTGGACTGGCAATCTCTTACTTGAAAAAGCAAGATGGCATTGCTTGAAACCTTTATTTCAAAATAACATCTTGTTCATCATTTGTTGCTTAGCTTTGTTAGGCCGTGTCACATCAGATTAAAAGCAAGTATCAAAAAATGAATAGTGAAATCTCCACTCTGCCAAACAGCCAATATACGATGTCAGTCACCATCAAAACAACCTGTGAGCCTTGGACACATCTCTCCTAATCACAGAACAATTTGGTCTGCAGTCTTATGAGAACAAACCTCTTCTTCATCCAGGTACAGTACCAAATCCATAGACACATTACAGGCTGTAAACAGCTGATGGATTAACTCCCTTGTGCTTGAAAAATCCTACAGAAAAGCTCCCCTTCTTCTCATGGGGATTTCACAGATACCCTCTTTGCTTTTTAGTAATTCAAGGGGAAGTCTCTCTCATTGTACCACTGTGATAAGATACAATGTGCTGAGGGGAAGCCTAATTAGATCTGACATTTTAATTGAAGAATGATAAATGTCCTTCACCAAATTTTGTAGAAACTATTCACAGGTGACTGCTTACACAATAGATTTTATCCATGGCAGCCTCAAGGTATGCTTTGAAACTCATTTTGGCTACAACTAAGAGAATGCAAAATATCTTTTTCTTCATTTCACCACATCTCACTCTTTGGCATTATCTTCATTGTCGATCAGACAGTTGTTTGTAACACAAAAACTGTTTATTAGTATGTCTATAAAGGTTTATAAATTTCATGTTTGGAAAATAAATCCAAGTGGTATATAAGAGTTAATAGGAGTATGACAGAAGAAATAATAATAATAGTGAAGTTCTTTTCAGTTGAAGGTAAATGTCCATTGCATATTTCTACTACACCAGGTATTGTGTGTCTGTTTTTCCAAAAACATGGAGGCAGACGACTTCTCTTCCTGATCAAAACACCTTTGAGTCACTAAGACCTATATTCCCTAAACCTCTATGTACTCCCTGTACATAGTGATAAAATTACCACACGCCAGCAGATCAATTCCTCAGTAGTTTTGCTATGTATTCTTCTACATGTCACAATTAGTATTTTCCAACTACACTTCTGATTAGTATATTCCGAGTTGGCTGGAACCAGTAGATATCTTAAAATTGCCTCAATCTTCCATGTTTTTGAGTGTGCATGTTAAGCTAAACATGAAAGTTCAAAAATTAGTGGTTATCACTAGCGAGTTAGTGAGTTAAATGAATTACTAACCAGAATGTGCTATTAACCTAAGGAAGAGCTAGGTGTATTTAGATAGATTTAACAGTGGATAATTATGAATATCTGTAGTTTCTGATTTAATTCAGTTTGTGTTAGGTTCTCAATTTGAATATTCTTTTAATGAAATTCATCACAATAGAAATGAATAGATTCTATTTGTTAAGCATTAGAATCACAACTGCATTGTAAAAGAAATCTATACTCAACAACATATTTTCCAGTACTGCTAAATGGTTAAATAGTGCAATAACTGACAAAAGAAGTTTTGAGACTGACAATAGCAATTATTCCATTTATCAGCAAAGTGAGGTGTGAGACATATTTGGAGGATAAGAGGGCTTTGTATGAGCATTCACATGCATATCAATAGCTTCCTGAAAGGTAGAATATTTGGGCACAGCACAAAGTGACAGATAACACATTTGAGGAAAATTGTTTTGCTACAACTGACAATCCACTTAAACTACATATCAATTATAGCAATGAAAAAACTAGCTGACAAAGCCATGAACAAACAAAATGCTCCTCAAATGAAATTATCGTTTCTTTAACAGCTATATCAAATGTGAGTTAAATTTATAGTGAAAAAGTTTAGTCATCACTTTTTGTAGTTTTTTCCTTCTTTCATCCTTACTAACAGAAATGCAGTAACAGAAGCTATGCAAAAACAAGCTAGGAACTTCTACAGTCCATATTTCATCCTTAACAGCCCAGAACAGAAATGTAGTGAAAACAAAATCCTAAATTTAAATTCACAAAAGTACTGAGGAATCAAAAATACAACATAACAGACCTGTGAAGATCAAAGCCCAGGAGTACAAGTGATGAAAACCTATTCTTTAGTCAGTTTAAAGTCTAGTGGTGGCTGGCCTTTACCAGTAAAGCTTCTTGTGGGTCATATTGTGTATGGTCTTAGGATTTAAGTTTTGCCAGAGTTTGCTGCCTGCATTCCTCTGCTGTTATGTAGAAATCCCAACACATCTGTCTATGTTTGGGTTTTGATGCATAACCCAAGTCAATCCACTTTTAAACTACATCAAAACCACACTCAATAACAGCATATCTGCCATAACTGTTCTCTCAAGAATAAACATGGTGATAGAAAGTGTTGCTTTCTCACCATGCAGCAGACTATTCCTGTGATATTCCTAAGAAGGGAGAGACCTCAGTTCTGTGCTTCCTTCATCTGAGAGGAATCAGAATTTTCCAACTTACTTTATCTTGCAATGTCTTTTCATAAAGGGTTACTTTCAATAAAATAGAAGTTTGTAGAGCACCCATGTACCAGAGAATAATAAATGTGAAAATCCTGCATAAAGCATACGGGGATTAATATCCTTTTTACTTTGTTTTATTTCAATTAGTTCCATAAATAAAGTTGAATACAATCAATTTAATTTAAACACTTAATTCAGGCACTGCCGTGTCTAACTTCCCTTGACTAACTCTTCAGGCTTTTTGTGGGGATTGTTGAGGATTTGGATATTTCAGGAGGTTTTCTATTAAACCATAAACTACAATGAAACTTTAGGCAAGAATACATCTTTTACCAGAACAGGTTCTTTTAATCACAGGTGGATAACAGGGTGGATAACAGGATGGGTAACAGGATAGGTGGGTAAAAGGAGATGTGAGTAACACAGATGGGTAGCAGGAGAGGTACCTTGATGAAATGAGAATTTAACTGAGGCAGCCAATTGTACAGCAGTTTCTTTGAGACCCTCTTGAGGCGCTATGAACTTTGTCAGGAATCTGAAAACCCTCTAGAGAACTTGATCTCTGATTAGGGAAGGTCTAGCACTCTTTTAGATGGTGTTAGGTAGAAGGAGGCCTGTATAAAAGCCAGGCCAAGAGCACAGCTGCCAGGATGCAGCCAACAAATGCATCAGTTTACACAGTAGGTTGCAAAGGAGTGGTTTTCAGGTCAGAGCAGTATGTAAGCATTTTCAGGTGTGGTGGTGACACACCACAGGACATGTTGCCCAGCAGGGGTGGGATCAGCTATGCCTGTCAAGGCACAGGTTTCAACCCAGATAGAGCTTCAGATGACGGGTGCAACCCTATGTGTACCAGGCTGCAGGGAGTGTCTGGGGCTGGAGAGGTGTTCCCCTTTCCTGAGGAGGTGTGCTGTTGTTGAAAAGCTGTGTCACCAAGTGAAGGAGTTGTGGGAGGAAGTGAGAAGGCTCTGCAGCATCAAAGAGGATGAATGAGAGATAGACAGGATCTTCTCAGTGATTCTACAGCTTCACAGCCCTGAATGTGAACTGCAGTGTTCAGAGTCTGCCCCTAGCAGAATGGTAAGTGGGGGAAAGACAAAGACTGGAAGCTGGTGACTTCTGGCACCAAGAGGAGGCCTCTTGCTCTAAGCGGGGCAAAAGGTATCTTTGAAAAAAGGATGGCTGCCTACCATCTAACAGAATGGCTTTATACTAGGAATGATGGGGGAGGGAGTTTCTAGCAGCCCTGTCATGGAGTGATGGATGGGCCTGGCAAGTGATAGACCTGCCATGATGTGAACAAAAGTGCCTAGAAGGCATCATTACAGGAAAACACCTCACAGACCCTTTCTGAAAAATCAGCATGCTGGAATGCCTCTATGAAGTGCCTGTACACTCTCACACATACATGTGGAATAAACACAAGGTATTAGAGATCTGTGTGCAGTTGCAGGGCTATAATCTTGTTGGGATCATGCAGATATGGTGGAATGGCTCAGACGACCAGAGTGCTGCAATTCAGGGGTACATCCCTTTAAGAGGAACTGGACTAGAAGACGAGAAGTTATACTGTTCTGTTGGAAACAGGAGCTGGAATGTACAGACCTGTATCTGGGAATGGATGATGGGACAACTGAGACCCTACGGGTAAGGGTTGAATAGCAGAGCAGTATGGATGACATCGTAGTGGGTGATTGCAGGTTGCCTGATCAGGAAGAACAAGTGGATGAAGATTTCTACAGAGTAGTAGTAGCCTCACAACTTCAGCCTGTGGTTCTTATGGGAGATATCTGCTGATATCTCCTTCTATGTCCACAAGATGGTCGAGTTCAGGATCCTGACAGTAGGAAGCAGTGAAAAAGCAAAATCACAGCCCTAGAGATCAGGAAAACAGAATCTGGCCTCTTCAAGGATCTTCTTAAAAGAGTCTCATGGGATAAGTTATTGGAGGGAAGAAAGACCCAAGGAAGCTGGTTGATATTCAAGGATCACCTTCTCCAAACTTAAGATCAGTCTATCCCAGTGAGCAGGGAAACAGAAAAAATGCCAGGACTGCAGGGATGAATAGGGAGACACTAGCAAAATCCAAATGTAAAAATGTAACATATACAAAGGTGGAAACACTCAGCTTAGTGTCATCATATAACTTTCTGAGGGTGCACTCAATCCATCTGTCTATGTCAAAACTTTTTGTTTTGTTTTATTTTTTTTTTTTTTTTCGTAATCTGAGGACCTGGACTTGACAAAAACATCCAGAGCAAAGACTTACCGTTGGTGGAAAACGATCAGATCAGGGAGTACTTAAGCAAACTGGCCATACATGAATCCATAGGCTCTCATGGGAGGCAACCACAAGTACCTGTGGAGCTGACTTGCTCTAGGTAACCAGGCTTGAAGAGGGGGATTGGACAAGGTGGCCTTCTAATGTGAGCCATTCATTGATTTTAAGATTAAGAGCCAGGTAGATAAGAGCTGGAAAGAGAAAGAATGGCACTTAAACTTTAAGATGTCTGTTTTCCATTCAAAGCTGCCATTTCCATTCCACAGAATTTAAAGGGATGGAAAATCATCCCAGATACACTTAGAAGAGCAGAGATTCAAGTACAATCTAAAACCAGAAAGAAAAAGTGTCCAAAATCAGAATAGCTGAAGAACAGAAGAACTCTAGAACAGAAATATATCCTTTTAACATAGTGGTATGAATTCTACGACAGAGTTGTTATGTTTAGATAGTGTAAAAAAAAAAAAAAAAAAAAAAATCATTGTTTTCCCACTGCTGTCTACAATAAACATTGTTACAGCAGACATGTGCAGTTCAACACCTATAGGTGAATATACACTTGCTACGGAGTTGGTTTTTTTTTTTTTTTTTCTTTAAATAATTCTCAAGGAAGATGTGGATAGATTAATTTGACTTCAGGCTAGGTGACTAGCTCGTTTCATTACAACTTTGCAATTTATTCACTTCATAGTTTCACAAGCTTGTTATACATTATTTTCAAACACAGGGTGGTCTGAGATTTTATTTTACATGTCTTCAAACCTCTCAGGGTTTTCGTATTACATTATCTGCAGAACAATAGCAGGAGAAGTAATAATAAAAATAATTACAGCAATCATGTATGAGAGGATCCATCTGAAAAAAGTGAATATGAAGAATGGAGGGATGTATTCTTTATGCTTCGTTCAGTGTAAAGAAAGCAAGTAACCATAAAATATAGTGTGTTTGCCAAGTCTCTCACAAGTACCTTTCATCTGTTTTGTTCTTTCTCACATTATCAGACAATTCCTATTATTGTCTAATCCCAGACCTATTTCCTTAAAGGAATTTTAAAAACTTCTTTTTTCTTCAGGAAGTACTAAGCATTTTGAGTCAGACTGAAGCCTCATGGTGACAGAAGATCTACAAAAACAGAGTTTGCATGTGGCATCTCCCATGTAAGACAATGTATAATTTTAAATCACCCTGCTTCTCTGTCTCTTTATTATATTTCTTTTTACTTCTGCCTTCTAAGAATCAGAGAAAGATTGAGATTTTAATGTACTTTGGCTTGGTAGAATATTGTGCACCAGTAGATACATAATGTCTTAAACTTTTTGAACAACTTTTCAGATCAGACCCATCAACCGTAAAGCCCTGCTGGATGTGTTGCAGAACTGTATCTTAAACCAAGGTTAAAGCAATTGTTTGTGAGGCAGTAATAATCACACACTAAAAAGTTTTGAGACTAAACAGGTAGAAACAGAATTTGACCCTTTGCTTGGATTTCATGTGATTCACGTAGTAGTATTCACATGCATTAGTTACTTAATATCTCTATACCTTTCATGAGAAACTGCCACCTTTGTAAGTTTTAGTAGCCTCCTGTGTGAAGTATGACAAATATGTAGTAGAACAGAAAACAATGTCCAAGCACCCAGCACTGCAGCTGAACCTAGGAACACATTTTCTAAAATTTCTCTCTCTGTGTTTAAAATTTATATGCTGAGAACATTTCTGTTTAGCTTCAGAAAATATCGTTTTTTAAAACATATCTTCTCCAATGCTTTTTAGCCAAACATTCAACATTAAAAGTTTCATCCTCTGTCTGCTATTCATATTGAATTGCCTTAACTGTTTTCTGAGCAGTCCCACTAAAGCTATTCTGCCTGGTTCTACTTTGAGTGTGAAAAAGTTTCTTAATTTTGTAGGAGTTTTCCCACTACAATCTCTCGTCACTATGTTTGTGGACTTTCATATAATCACATATAGGAAGTAAAAACATTGGTGCAAGCAGACGTTTCAATTAATCTATATTTTTAGTTGTTTGTTTTCTGCATGTTTTTATGTTTTGATTCTTTTTTATATGAATCACTGAGGGTTTTAAGTGCTCCAGTTAATTTTGTATGAACAAATTGAATGTCCATTTGATAGTAAGAGAATAGAAATATTATTCTTGTCATCAATTGATGAAAACAGTAATTTTAGATTTTGTATATAATTATAAGCAGGTTGGATCATAAGGAAAATACTCAGAATTCATATTCAGTCATTATAACACAAACTATTCCCAGTGGAATTACATATTCTTAACTTATTTTCTAAGAAAAATTTGTAAGAAAATTGTCTAATTACTTAAGTAATTGAGATAGAGACAAAAAATGAAGTCCAACTGTATAATACTCATAAAAAGAGAAAAAATCCGTTATGCAATAATTTCATTTTGCTCTTCAAAAGTCTTATGGAGTATATGTGTGTCTATTAATTATTTAGTAGTTTTTATTATATTTTATTTCTTTAGGCCAATTATGTCCATTTGATCTTAATGAGTAGCTCCAGATATCAGGTATAAATTTTCATATAAATTTTTATTCTAAAAATACAGAACTTTGTTATTGTGCCTCTAATAGCTACTTTGGTGAAGTGTTTGAAATTTTGACTCTTGAATAATAACAACATGTCACTCTAAGAAAATATATTTTATCATTTGTATCATTGACTTCACTGTAAAAAGTACTGAGCCTGCTTTTCTACATACCTGAAAAGTTTGAGTTAAGCTACCTTGTAGAAAAAAATAATCAATAATGATATTTTCTTGTTTGTTTTTTTTTTGTTTGTTTGCTTTGATGATGATGATTATTATTATTATTATTACTATTATTATTAGTTTATTTGAAAGTGTGGGTTTGCTATCTTTTTTTCAGTCAAATTAGTACACATGTTAAAGAATTTCCCATTCTGTTGTTTGACTCAAATATCATAACAGTGAGTTTGCAAAACTGATCCAATTTGTTTTTTATCAGTGAAGTGTAAGATATTGTCTGTTTTATCTCCCCTGCCCTACATGGGACCTTCCCAAAACTTGTAAATCACAACAGAACCCAAGGGAATACAGGATACTTGCCTGAAGGCCTTCTGCATCTGCTCTGGCTCTGGTTTCCAAGGTCCTCCAATGTTAATAGTAGACCAATAAACTTTAATAGTTTTAACCACACTGACTTCTAGCAAAATATAATTGACTATATCTCTTCATTGTGATTCTGTCATGAACTCTGGAGAGACAGAGAAGATGAAGGCAAAGGGAGGTAGAGACTTGCCTTCTGTGTTCCTCAACTAATATAAACTTAGACATTAGGCATTTTTCTTCTGTAATCAATTCAAGGAATACCATAGTCTAATAATTCTTGTGTATCATTTGTCTTTATATCCTAACTTCATCACTTAGAAAATTAGATTAAATAAAATAAAAACTAGATTCCAAAAGTTTTCAGAAAATAAATAGTTTCTAAATGGCTGTGTCCAGTCTTTTGAAATACCTTAGAATATCAGAAACATGTGCATAGGGCTGACAAGATACAACCTAAGGCAGACACCTGTACTCTCAACCTCAGTTGTAGGTCTCGGATAACTAGACTGGCTTTTATTTTAGTTTAATAATAAATGAGATATATATCAGAATATGTGCTGCTAAAATGGTATACATCAACTTGTAGTAAGAAACATTTAACAGTTTTTAAGCTTGTGAGACTTCCGTAATTAGCTTGATGGGATAGAAATCCTACAATTGTTTGTTGAAATAATACTTTAATAAGTTCTACAATTATGATTTCTTAACAATATCATTCTTGATATATGTGGACCAAAATTTATCAGAATAATGTTTAGATTGTGGTATTTAATGCTTTTAGCTACAAATATAATTTCATATAAAATATAAAATAAAATTGAACTTTCTGCTCTACAGCATCATTACATCCTTGTTGTGGTAAATTCAGTGCTTTGAATCCATTAACTTTTCATTGTGTGGTGTTATCATCCACTGCTAAAGATTAGCTACTGACACATTTATCAAAGGATGATAAATGAGCTGTCCTTTCAGATGTCTGATTATCTGACCTTTATTCAGTTAAAAGCACAAGGGCTGACAGTGTTAAGTGCTTGCTAGTTTAGACTGAAATTGAACCCAGGAAATTAATGTTTGGTATTGTCTTCAATAATACACGTTTACTCCACCAATTTATGCCTAAATTAAAGAAAAAAAATATTGTAAAGCTCTATAGAAACCCCCTATTTCCACATGAGTTTATTTTAATAAATTCATTGTCTCATAAAGAATCCTTAAGTCTAGAAGAGACGACTTTTTCATTATCTACTGAACTGTAGATAGTCAGCCAAAAAGCACATAGGGTTGCAGAATTCTTTCAAGTGTCTAATAAAAAAGTGTTAACTTTTAGCAATTTTCATGACATCCAGACAGCTTCTGTCGTATGGATGACCAGAATTCTAGAAATTCTCATACACAAGTTCAAATATTAAGTAAAACCACCAACTTCAGATAAAACATTCTAAATGTTCACTAATATTAATTTTCTGTTTTAAAAACAGTGATTTATGAATTTTGAATGTATGAAGCTTAGACAAAACTTATAGATCGCATAAAGCAAGCACAGCACAATAATCAGTATTAAGTAAACAATCATAAAATTGTTTTTGACATTCAATATGAAATAAGCTTTGCTAGAAATTAGAGCTCCAAGCTTCCAGTTTGCTATATTTAGTTATCATGGACCCTCCCCAGTTTGCCCACGTAATTATTTCTCTCTAAATATATTTATTGATTTAAATATTTTTTTTGTTCAAATCTTCTGAAATGATCAAGATGGTTTTGAATTCTTATGCTATCCTTTGTGGCCTTCAGGCTCTCAAACTTAGAGAGATAAAAGTGATCAGCAAAATAAAAGGCCTGTATATTTAATTTCCTAGGTTATAACAAAAAAACTTAGTAACTATTGTCCAAGATAGGCAAGTAGAAAATGTCACCTTACTCATCATCAGGAGGCAAAGAACTCATTGATAATAGTATGATATGTTTCTCCAAGTAGTCTTGCAGGCATTTATGAATGTGTATCCCATTTTCTCTTAGTTTTCTTACAGATATAAAGTACAGCTGTGTCAAAAGCTTTTCTGTGGTCACAGCATACAATATTTCCTAATTATCTCTCAATCCTCAACCTTGCTAGTCTGCCATGGAACAGAATTAAGTTGTATTCACACGATTTTTTCCTGACGAATCCATACTAGTTGATATAGAGTTCATTTCTTGTGTATGGGCACATATTTTTTTCCATTAATTTCTGAGGACAGAATAAAATAAATAAAATAAGAGAGTTTATAATTCACAATTTCTTCTCATTTTAGCAACAAAAGCTGTTTTCTAGAATCTCATCTATTTTTCATCATTTCTTCAAAAATAACTGTTTACATCTCTGTTACAAGCACTTCTTTAAGTTTTTCAAGATTAATTTTGTTAGATATAGTTTGTTTGAACCCATCTAAATTATGACATTACTTCATAATCTGTTTTTCCATGCTTGCCACTCTCTGATTGCTCTCAATGTCACTAGATGCCTGAGTGCCATAAGAATTAAATTATTTTTATTATTTTTGTTCAAGTGGCTTCCATTTTCCTTTCTAGTTTAAACTTCTTTTTTATTCAGTTCATATTTTATCTTCTTTTGAGACAGAAATGTATTAGTCTCACAAATCATCTAGGTATGAACACTTGCAATGAAAATACTTCTCAATAGAAAATAAAAAATCAAATTAGATAAAAAATGATAATACAGAATAATAGAAAGACCACAAGAAATGGAGGCTCTGATGACATTTACTATGATTTTTTTTATGTTCCTACACAAGGTAAATGCAGAGCAATGTTTTGAAAATATCTGCTGCAGAGAATGGTAATATACAAACCATTGTTACAAGATGCTATTCTTGGGCTGAGAGGTATATTTGAGGAACTGAGCCCATTTAAATTTTTAAGGAAATACACTCCTGAGAGTTAAATGAACACAATTAATAAAAGAAAATTTCTATTAGGAAGTTGGAGCACAATATTAGGATTTTTTCCACATCTAGTACATTAGTGGGATGGAAACCAGGCAAATTCAGATTTAGCTGTGAAAAAAAGAATAAGTGAAAGCAATACGTGTAAGTAACACTGACTAGGAGCTAGGAAGCCTGACATGATCAAAGGAATTTATACCTGTGTAAGATAATACTATGTTTATAATCTAATACACAGATTGTGCAATAAAGTGGGAAAATTGAAACTAATTGCTGAGGCTGAAAACAAAGTGCAGGAACTGACACATGAGAGAATAACTGTGAAACAGAAGGAAAGAAGACTGACATTGTGAAAAAGAAAAAAAAAAGAGTGGAGGATTACGCAGTACTGAGATGACTGAGTTTAGTAAATTGAAACAGTAGTGACTGAAAATGTCTTCTGGAATAAGATGACTTTAAAACAAGAGAGACCTCTTTACGTGAAAGGATTGGCAGGGGTAAAGCTAGTGTTACACTCCAAATTTTGTTATGGGAAAAATAGAACACATCTTTAATGTGGAACTAAAAATTTATGGTTTGTTAACGTTTCGATAGTCTCACAGTCTAAGTTATCTCTGACAGAATGCTCTTATTAGTTATGCAATTAAAATTGCTGTACAGACTTGCCTGGTGTCTACCCCTTTTTTTCTGGTACTGTGCTCATCCCTCTAGCGTTCCTCCAAGTCCAGCAAAGGGCCACTAAGATGACTAAAGGACTGTACCTTGGGCCCACGCTCAAACCTTGGCCCCAGTCCTCACCTTACCTATGTCACGAAATTAACGAGGTTGTTCAGGACCTCAGGAGCTGGTCCAGTCAAAGCCTTGTTCACAGTAGGATCAGCTAGAGTGGGGTGTCCATGGCCTTGTCTAGCTGTGTCTTGAATTTCTTTAAGGATGAAGACTCCACGCCTCTCTGGGCAACATATACCCATGCTCAACCACTTTCATTGTGTCGTCTTGGTTTTTACTGTAATTGAGCTAAAGATAAATAAAATCCAAATAAAGCAAATGTAGGAAAATCTGAATGATTACTAAGGCAATATGCACATATTGTTCTGAATCTATTTGGAATTTTTACATGTTGAGATATAGGTGATGATGCCTATTTTTTCAAGAAGTTTTTCAATCTCGAGTAAGAAATAAGATGTATATGTTACTCTAGTAGTCAATAACAATTCAAATTGTCGCAGATTTGTTTTTGTTGTTAGAAACACCTTGCGGAAGACATAAGCATTACTTTGCAAAGTAGACACCCACCCAGCTTTTGCAATGAAACCACTGGGGGAACACATCACAATAAGGTGGCATGCTCTTCCCTTTGTCTGTAAACAGGGCAGTATTTATTTTCCCATACCTAGAGTTAGATTATAGCCAAGTGTAGGGCTAAGAAGTTTTCATTTGGCTATGTTTGCAGGTAAAGGTTGTATAAATCTCACTGCAATGGATATGAAATGTGTATTAACCTAACACCTGTACTGCTCTGAGGCACCCGCCAATAGCTTACTCTTTGTTCCACCCACCTCCTGTGTACGCAGCTGCCTTTCAGGTTGCTTATGCTTGTGCTAGCGTGGACAAGCCCAGAGGATGCTGTGAGCTCTGCATCTCCATCTTGTGAGGCTGCCCTCAAAAACTTTCTGTGTGAAGCATGGGCCAGTATGACCCCAAGGGCTGTTTCTGCAGGGGTAACTTAGTGTTGGGCTCCTATTGCTATGTTGATTGTCTCCTGAACAACATCTTTGCATTGTAGAGGGAAAAGACTGAAAGTAATTGTTATCTACATAGAAACCAATTTCAGTGAATGTTCTTCAGGCTCATTGAGAATATTTTGTGCTTCCAAGAAGTCTACTCATTTGAAATGATTCAAGATTTTAATATTAATTAATTAAGATATAGCACTATTATATGCTATGTTCTTTTATAACTCCAGTTGCAACTGCATAAAATAATGTGTTTGCCCCTTAATATACAGTAACAGTGCAGATGGGAACTAAAGTACAATTTTATATGCAGTTAAAATTATAGGGGGAATTTAAGCAGTTCAAACATAATTGTCTGGGATGGATTTTTGCCAGAATGAGGAATTTTGCTCTCACTGAAATGTCCTTTGGATCTCTAAAGATCGCAGTTGCTCATGTGTTTTGTTTTACACCTCACTGGACAGATGGTATTGCCAATACAGCAATATCCATGTAATCAGTTTAATAGCTGGTCAACAGAAATTCTGTGGTGGGTTTACAATGGCTGGCTGCCAGGTGCCCACCAAGCCACTTTCTCATGGATCCAGATAAAGGTAGTTTAATAAAGAGCAGAAAACGCCCTGTGTGGGAGTAGAGAAAAGCAAAAAGATTTATTCTCTACTTCCCATCAGCAGGCAAAGTCCAGCCACTTCCTGGGAAGTACCGTCTCAGTAGCCATAATGATTGCTTTGGAAGACAAACACCTTAACAATGAATGCCCTCCCCTCCCTTTCTATTAGCTTTTATTGCTATACATGATGTCATATGGTATGGATAATCCCTCTGGCCACTTTGTGTCAGCTGTCCTGACTATGTCCCATCCCAGCCACTTGCCCAGACCCAGCCTACTGGCCTTTACAGGAGGAGGAAGGTTGGAGAGACACCTTTGATGCTGTGCAAACACTGCTCAACATTATCCAAAACAATGGTGTGCTATCAAAAATGTTAGCTACAAGTACAGAGCATAACACTACCAGGGCTTTTGTGGGAAAAGTTAGCTCCATCCCATCCAGATCTAGTATAAATGCCTATCTTCACTTGAACATGGTACTCATCAAGTGAAAAATACAGTGTGTTTTAAGATATAATTCACACAATACTGTCAGCCTTCAAGTCCTGTCATTTTATACTAGTGTTAGTATTCATTTACACACTTCAACTCCCTGTCTAACAGGTTTTTTTTAGATAAGAGTCCTGCATAGTTTTTCCATCAAGTTTAATTTAAAATGCTATTGTGGAAACCGATAGAAACTATTCTTGCTAATCCCAGAGCTTAGTTAAAGTAAAATATCTCTGTATTGAGATATTGGTGGTATTTGAGACTAAGGAAAAACAATCACTTTTAATTAGTAAAGTTAACAAATTAGCCCAAACTTTTCTCCTTTGCATTTATGTAGGACCATTCAATACAACTTAGCTCATTAGACTGTTGATGGCTGCTGATGCAAGGGGTCTGCTGGAGATAATTACTGAAGATTCGTTCAATAAAGTGTGACCTCAAATTTTGTCATTTAAGACTTCAGACATCTCTGGAGACACAGAAGACAAGCCTGTAAACAAGACTGCACACATGCAAACAATGCATAGCAGTAGCAATGTGGTACAGAAAGATAGTAAACCTATCTGATGGCCTGAAATACAATCAATTCTGGCCCAGGCAGGTAGGCAGATAAGATATTTACATGTAAAATAGTACAAGTTAAAAGAATCACCCCAAAATAAATTTTGTATAATATCTTTCCTCTTTTCAAGTGTAGTTGTCTTAAGTAGCTAATATTCAATCCTGAATTAAAAAAAAAAAAAAAAGAAAAAAAAAAGAAAAAAAAAAGGGTAATTTGGTAAATATTAGACAAAATACAGAAAATAAAACTCTGCAGTCACAAAATAGTCTATAGAAATCAATAGCACTCATGGAAAAGTTAAAAAGAGTCTGAGGACATATAGGATTGGCGGAAGGCCTAAGCCGTTAAAGATGGTAAACTTCATATGAGAACTACCTTAACAGACAGATATTGAACAGCAGAGAAAATGAATACAGTTCAGGATTTATTACTATAGTGACTGATAGAACAGAGAGCAACATTCAAGTTCCACTTCCCAGGGCTAATTCTAGAATTACTCAATATTACTTCGATTTCTGATACTGCTATAAGAGAACTATTAAGCTTATTAGATAACAATTGATTTAATAAAGCAGAAACTAAGCAAGCCACTATATTTTATTTAGACAATGCGGTGAGAAAGCAGTACCAAGTCTTGCACTAGTTGGTACACCGTCCTTTATAAGCAGAACAGGATATGGAATGGTAGTGACTGGACTAGAAAGGAATATCTTCTGTCTTGTACTGTTATATAAATACAGTATTTGAGCATTGTCGAGGGTTAAGATTGCGGGGTGACAATAAAACCCTGGCAGATGTGTTGTTAACCCCCTCTTCTCCCCCCCACTTCCCCCTTTTTCCCCTCCCTCTCCCCCCTTTCCACTAAGGACAGGCGATCGGGAGGGAAAGAAGGACAGAGAGAAGAGAGTTGGAAAAATTAAAGATGTTTTACTGATGCTACTAATAAGAATAGAGAAAATAATACAAAATATACAAAACCAATCTTGAAAGTCTCAGCAACTGCAGAGCCAGCACCCAAAGTCCTGGAT
The DNA here is from genome assembly GCF_963082525.1 of Nesoenas mayeri. NCBI lineage: Eukaryota > Metazoa > Chordata > Aves > Columbiformes > Columbidae > Nesoenas > Nesoenas mayeri. Next base: position 19,732,966 of record NC_137541.1, read on the forward strand.
TGGACTCTGCAGCCAACCGGAACTGGATTCAGTCTCTCACTAGGCCTCAGTTCACAGGGATGACTAGCAAGGTCCTCTCCTAATGTCGGCCATAGGGAAAAGGGAAAAGGGACAAGATCCTCGTGATCTCCCACTTTTATATGAAGTATTCACGTGAGTGGACTGTTATACACAGTTGGTCAGTTTCTTGGTCACTTGTTTCTCATCGCCCCTCTCGCGAGATGTCCATCCATGCTTATCAATAAGTTTGCATTCCATTGCTAGGTTTTACCAAAACATGTGTCTGGTTCTCCAGGAAAATGCGGTTAATATGAAGGCTTTAGCTGACAGGCAAAATTCACTGAAAGAGAAACTTGTTTTTAACAAAACCAGGACAAGCATATTTAGAGAGTTTTCTCAGGTTTAATGTCTAAGGTCCACTAAAGCTCACCAAACTGGCAAGGTGAAGTTATATGAGCATGTGGTCAACACCACAACTGTTGTCATATAGCCATTCAAAATACATAAAATCACAGTTTAGAGCCGCATTGATAAATGTTAAGATTCAACAGATGTTAGATGGCATTCATATTTTAAGCCTAATACTTATAGCATTAAGCCTACACACAACTATGAGGCTCAGGAGAGCTTCAGAAGTTTTAATACATATGTGTGTCCCAGTTTCACCTCAGTTCTGCAACAGGGGCTTCCCTTAATAACCTCAGCCACTATTCCAAACTAATGTCACAAATAAACTAATATTGCCATTCAGAATCTTGGAGTAATGAGTAATTTAATAGAGTTCAAGTTGGGAGGTAGTTCCACATGCTCATCCAGGTGAGATGTTGTACAAAGACAGAATGATTTAAATTTGCTTTGGGAAGATGATATTCACCCTGGAATATGCAGATCAATACACTTGGGATAATTTTACCTGAAACACATATAATACATTTGGTCGAAGGCTGTAAGGTAGAATGCTGAGAATTATTTCAGTACAATAGTGAATTGGAAACAACACTTGTGAAGGAATAAGGAAACATGAAAGAGCAGGACTACATTGATCTGCACATACTTCAAGGAGACGAGTAACAGGTCATTTCATTGAGCATCAGATTAATCTGCCCTTGAACTACTTTACTCCATTTAAGAAGCTCATTATGGGAATTAGATAGGTAAATGAAGAAAAAAAAATTTCAAAGAGCTGAAGCAAGTATCAGAACATATACTATTTGTAATATAACAATTGATTTTATATGAAATATACCAGCTTTACTCTACATCCTGTCCATATTTGAAATTCAATAATTGGTTGTCAGGGATCAATGAAGCAAAAATCCCCTCATCAATGCAAAGCCAACCTTAATTGAAATTTATACTTGTTAAATCTACTTGTGTCTGTTATTGTAGCATCTTAGCCACTAAACCTCACTTTTGAACTTCTCTGAACTTGAGGCTGGCAGCACTAAAGCTACATGAATACTGTTAAATGACTACTTAATTCTAGTGAGGTCTCACAACATGATATACAAGAAAAGCAAAGTATCTACTGAGATTTTTCCAAGGACCAAATCATAGTTGCACAGATTCTTTGGACTTATGACTAGAGAAAAATGATAAAGATTTTATCTGACTTCTTACTTACCTATGGCCATCTGTTCTTGTCAGTTTATAGCTGTAGAGAACCTGACATCTTAGGGTTCATTATTAAGAAAACAATGCAATTTGGTCATATTATAAAAAATAACTCTATAATAATCCAGACATGTAAAATCGCTATAGAGATATGGAGGATACTCGATGTTTGCTCTAATATTTAATTATGTTCACATTCAAATGGTGTCCCTAATTTTGATTTTGAAGATTTGTGGTGTATGCTTCATCCAACTGACTGACAGACATGTTCTGCCTTCTAGAAGGAGTTTAGAAGACTTGCTGTGATGACACAAAAATAACTTACAGAAGTGAGTTTTAAATAATTCTATTGAAATGCTTACAAATATTACTAAAATAAATTCTAAATAATGCAACAAGATTTTAAATAAATGCATTTGTATGCAGTATATTTTTTTTTCAGTTAAATTCCTCCATTGCACCTGCAAATAGGAATTTCAATATGAATGAGACTCTGCTATGAAAGGGAAAACATCTCAAAGCACAGTTTTAGTTTATTCTCAGCAGAAATTTAGTTCATCTCTAACATAGCTCTTCAACAGTGCAAATATGCAAAGAAAATTTTTTCAAGTATATGAGACTTTAGTCTAAGCGTCATCCTGTGGTTTCTTGAATTATCTGGATTTTTTGTGCTGTGGCTAGACTACTTAAAGAGTGCCAGAGTTTTTCAGAAACTTTTAAACTTTTTATCATTTCCATCATACTGCTGACATTGACGACTATTCCTGGTCTTTGGCATAATTTATGTTCTTTTGCATTTATAAAAGTTGTCCAATGGCTTATTAAAAGTTCATAAAAATATATTATTTTTATAACCATCTTCTTCATATGTTTTTTTCTTTAGTTAGAACTAGTCTCTTTTGTCAGTCTAGAATTTCTCATGCCGTGAGGCAATGAAGCTACTACATTGTAGCCCAGTAAAAATGACTTTGCCATTGTTTTTTAATAAGAATCTGTACACCTGACCTGAGAGTGCAGTTTCAGGACCGGCCTGGGCTCACCTTGACTGGACTGGGGCTGAGCTGGTTTCAGCTCCTGCCTCAGGCCAAGCATCTGTTTCCTCCCCTGCCTGAGCTTGAGGTCTGCTGTTCCATCAACCCTGTTAAAATCAATTTCTTGCTCATTAGTAACCCTCTCAAATCTAATAAATAAAGAACAGGGGTATGTGTTTTGGGTTCTCCAGGGTTATACTGGATACACCTGTTTGGTGTATATGTGATATCATGTTGCTAACAGGTAACCTAACTCAATTGAGAGATAAATTATTTTAGCCTCATTAGAAACTTTCACCAAAACTGTGACAGTGTTTTAGTATCCTCACCCATTCACTCAGTTAATTGGTATATTCTCTCATTTGACTGTATTGCACCATACAGACATACTGTAATTGGATTGTTAAGCATAACATGAGATTTTAGTGTAACTGGATACAATGACTTAAGAGCTTAGATCTATTTTCCTTTTTCTGAAACAAAGCTGATTGAACTGACTGAACATACATGAGGTAGTGAACGTGCTTCCTACAAAACCATTACATTTGGAAAATAGCTGTATATGGACCTTTGTGTTTCATAGTTACTACTAAGACAATCTAGAGATACAAATCGAGTTTCGGTAATTGCAGTGGTTTGAAAGATATTAGTTTAAAAAAACCCCCACAAAACAAAACTAAAGAAAACCCAGCTGGCCTTTCAAATATTGCTCATCAGTCTTTTTGCTAATTTTATTTGAATAAATTATGATTACTTGTCCGGGGCTGAATTATTCTCTCACTTGTTTATATTGTGGTTACTATGACCATGAAATTAAAAAATAAATAAATAAATAAATAAAAAATCATAGATAATGATATCTCTGCTCCTATTAAAACAAATATACATTGCTTAAGAGCAGATGGCTATATCAACACTTAGTGAGAAAAACTGTCTTTTAGAATCCATTTTGAATTTTGTCAGTAATCCTGAAGTGTAACATTCACAGCCATTGCTGCTTTTGCAGCACATTAAGCTTTTATGAAAGTAAAAGTTAATTACATATGATGACTAAACTCCAGGGATCATAATTAGCTGAACTGAATGGCTGCACATCAGTAATTAAATGTAATTCCACTTCATTGTACTGAGCCCTAAGCCCAATCCTTAAAATGTTGCAAGTATTTGAATCTATTGTATCTATAGGGCCTTTTCCCCAGAAAACCTAAACTTGAAACACTATACAAAATACATGGAAAGGAAATTATAATTATGTTTTAGTTACAGGACTTATGTATTTAGAAGATTAACCTTTTTCAGAGGTTGTCTATGGAAAAGAGATTGTACCTTGAACAGTTCTTCTTTCCACAGCTTTAATGTGGGAGTTGTGAGGGGAGGGAGAAAGAATGTTTTGCTCTTGTTCTTCTTTGTGCAGGAATTCTTTTTCTCTCCCTTTTCTTTCTTTTTTCCTGCCTGGCAAGGTGTGTGACTTCTCTGCACATTATTTAGATTGTAACATATACAAACCTAAATGACTGCACCAGTGTCTGGAAAGGGTTTGTTTCAACTGATGGAGTATCAGAGTGAATATTTCACAGAAAGATCATTTATCATCTTCAGTAGAAGAAAACACAGTGCTCAGCCAAAAAGAGATGTTCTTGATCTACATCGCTATGCAGAACTTGTCAGCTACACAGGACATGGAAGGTAAAACTATTTCTCTGAAATTTCACCACATCGGCTGTCTGTTTTAGTTGTTTGAAAAGCCTGTTTCTGTATCCTGTTCCCAAAAATTGTACATACCCAAAAAGTATAGATTTAACAACAACTACATCTTCTTGTGAGAATATAAAAATATTTAACATTCTCTACTTCAAAGACTATGAAGAGTATTTTAAAGCACATAAAGAGGCATCTGTAACTTATTTAGATGCTCTAAATCTCCTTTTTGAGATATCTCTGTTGACTATCAAGGGAAACATAAATGCTTTTCTTACCAACTCAGAACACAGATTGAAACATTGTTTTTGTCTGTTTTTAGCTTGAAGACTCTTAGCTAATTTTTATTATGTCCTTAAAAAATGTAAGTCACTAAAATATTTAAAATGTCATTCTGTATGTTTAGTACATGAAAGATAAACTGTAATTGCTTTTATGTAGTACAATTTGTTTTTTCTCAGCTGGATTGAGCATCCTACTACCATATGTCACCATTTCTTCCTTTCCATTCACCACCTGAGACAATATTTGCCATTGCCAGTATCACAGGAATCCAGGTCCAGCACAAACAGATGGTCAAATTGTAGGAAAGCCAAATTTGGAGGACTTGTCAAAAAGAGGATTTTTTTTTTTTTTTTTTTTAGTTCACAGAAATACTTTGACATTCAAAGGTCTCATAACATTCAGTAAGAATCTTAAACAACTGAAAATTGTGACAGGTTATCTTATGCGAAATCAAAACAGATATGTTTACATTCTCTATGTTTCTGTCTAAACTGACTTGAAAAAGAGCACAAATAAAATTGTACTATGCTTGTGCTTTTAATGACCCCATTTCTTTCTGAGATGGTAAATCTTAATTATACTATCTAAATGTGAGATAGAACTCAGATATTTGTGAAATTATTATTGCTAAACAGGTCACCATTTGTCAATCATGATACCTGTCCTTTCTTGGTTTGCTGTGTATGTAAATTAGGAAACATCACTAAATATAAAATATCAAAGGGCTTACTTGTAAGCAAATTTACATTCTTTTATATTGCTACAAGATGAAAAACACACATATAGTTGGTGACTTATTGAATAACTTCTTAAGCAACAGTAACACCTTTGATATTTTTTTTCTGTTCTGTATTTCTGTTATAATGTCCTTCTGTGTATATTAACCAAATAAATATTCATAGCAATGAAAATAGATAATTACATACTTTTTAGATATGGAAAATAGAATTTAAACAGAATAATAGCTTTGACCAGACTCCACTTGTCTGGTTTGCTTTGCTTCATTCTCAAAGACACTGAACTCTGCCTAAAAGACTGATGAAGATGTTCCTGCCATAAAGGTGTGATATAGATTCAGTCATATGCTGATTACAACTGAGCCTCAAAAGTGGGGTATCACTACCAGTACAAGACATAGAAGTACATTTCCCTTTCTTGATAACAAAGTGATAGCTGAGTATCTGTACAGGATATCAAACTGATCAGTTTTGTATATACAGTTCTGAAGAAAAGAGGCATCTCTGCATTTAGTTTGATTTTTTTTTTGTTGCAGTTATTGTCTTGTAAGCAATCTAAAGATTATTCCATTTATGCTATCAATCACATTTATCTTCAATAGGTTTTGCCACAATCCTGTATGTTTAAATTATGCCCTAAAATGGGCCCTACTCAGCTCTTGAGGTTGGATTTATTAGTAATTACTTATTTGCAATTTAAGTTTATACCTCTGTGGTCTCAGAAATCATCCTTTGCTTTTTCTTTTGAAATACGGCTTGTACTTTTGCTGTTATCTCTTGTTTTTCTTCAAAGATGTTGAAGATGTGTCTTCATAGTTACAGTGACACTAGTGTTTCATCAGTACAACCTAGTCACACTTGTCTCCTTTTTCACCTTGTAAATAGGAATCATTTAACAGAAATAAATCACAAAGAAAGAGTGAAAGACATGACAGAAGGAAGACCCAATTTAATAACTGCTTATTATTATCACCATAATTATCATCATTTATTCCTTATGTTAATATAATTAGTATTTTAAAATAAATGACAAGGCAGTCCTAAACTCTTAATGTTTTTCTTTAACATGAGAAACTTACAGCATCCTGTTGGCAGACCTAAATCCCACTCCTGGCTCCTTAGGTCCATAATTCTTGGTTTGGAAAAATCAAAAGTCTTTTTGGATGCATATATTCCTCCAAGTCCTGTAGTCAACGCAAATTAAGATGATCCAAGGATCCTTGCCATTCTTAATACAAGATTTGGAACTATATTGCATATGTATGTCACTAGGGCTTCTAGCAATATCTGTGAAGACCAGAAGAAAGATGAAAGATGAGTGTGTCAGTTCCTCTAAAGATATGTGTAGACAGAAGTTAGGCATGTGTGAATGGGAGAATAATCCTAGATGAACTCCTCTACCCTATCAAAAATCTGTGTATGAAACAGCCTTTCATGAGCTGACCTCCAGGAAATCAACCTTCAGTTTAACATTTCTGCAATATTTACTACGTAAAGATTAACCTACTCCACTTCAAATGTAATCAATTCAAAACATGTCAATGTGATGCAGTTCAAAACCTAACATATTTCTCTGTCTTTTTGTCAATTTTGGTTCTTACAAGTTCTCTCTTCCCACCCCCTCCTCTGTCTGTGTCTCTTTTAAAGTTTTAAACAATAATCAGTAGAGCTTTAAGTACTAAAAGAAGCTTTTGCAAATGCTTAAAATGGGTAGGATGTGTCCTGAGATCCTGAAGTGCTGAAACACAATGAGGTGACTTGCTACAATGGCAACAGGTAAGGAGTGGAATTAGCTATCTTATCCCAGATTTTTCACACACCGCCCACATCTTTTGTTCTTATTACACTAGAAGATGAAGATGTCAAAGTCTTGCTTCAAATAAAGTCAGAATCCTGAACTAAAATGCTCCCAGTCAAATGTTCTCATCCCCTTAGATGCTATATGCTTTTTATCCTGACACTTGGAAGGATTTCTCATATCCTGAGAATGGGAAAACAGAAAAAGTAACAGAACAAAACACAGAAAAATAGAGAAAATCCGTACTTTACATATATATGTGGAAGAAGAATGTTTAACTTAGCTTACTTTCCCCCAACATACAGGCCCAATATTACATTTAAAAATAGCTCAATTGTTTCAAGCATTGCTGAAGACTGAGGGCATTTCTTCCGGAACAAAGAGAAACAAGTGTAATACAAAAGTAAATAATTAAATAGGATAGACAGCTCATATACCTGGTAAAAAGATAGAGCATTACACCTCTAGGTCACTTTTTCATGCCTATACCAGATCAGTAGTGACAGAAGGTGTTACCCTCTGACAACTATTCAATGCCTGTGTGAAATTATTTACCAGGTTTAGTCCCATTTCTAATGGACAAGACTGCACATAGCAAATGACATTAATTGGCATCCTTGTATGGTAATAGAAGCAGAGAGTCCGGTGCCTAAATGTGCTTGAAAACTTAAAAAAAGACATCTCCCCTCTGGAGATGGTCAGTCAGAGTCCAGATTAAGGTCTGTTGGCAGAATCTGATAGTTAGAGAGCTGGGTTTTTTTTGGGAGATGCTATAATTACACTTCAGCTACACAGAAAATGGAAGCTTTCACCATTACTAATTCCAGATACATTACCATATATCTATGTATTTCCGTAGGTCGTATTTCCATAGGTTGTTAAAAAAACATGAAAAAAAAAAAAAAGTAGGTGAATGTTTGAGAAGATGCAGAAAGATTCACATATACAGAACAACTCCTGGTCTAACAAACACAGAGACACTGTCAGGCTCTCAACAGAACTGAGAAGAGTAAAATGCACCAGCTACTTTTTTGCAAAATTAATCTGTTTATTCATCTATCTTTTAAATATGCTTTCCTTTTTTTTTTCTTGACCAAAAATGGACGATATAAGACATTTCAAATAGCTTATTCTTTTGGGCTAACACTGCTAGTTTTATTCTTAGAGAACAGTCATTCAGGCTTAGCTTCCCACTTTTCTTTCCCCATGTCTTGTTTGTACGCCCTCAGCAAGTCATGCAAGAGGAAACATCCTTCCTTTCAGACAGTAGACCAATGGTATTAAAATAAAGTTTAGCTAGTAGTCTGAACTGTTATTGTCAAAGTAATAAAAAAATTGTACTTTCAGAAATAACTCTATGTTTTCAGACATTACAACTCTCTCTATGCCTTTGTGTCTATTGCCAGTATACAGCATGATTTCAACTTTATGTTGTTGTTAACTGGTCAACCTGTGTCCTGATATGTATTCTATCAGTTGTTAGAGCGGAATTAGACACATTTGACAGATGCCGTGTCTGATTAGTCTGTAATACAGTTAATCAGATTCCTCTGTGCTGGCCCATTAGAAACCTGGTTGTGAAGAAATTACTGATCCATAAAGAACTGTCTGTAGCAGCCACACTGGTATTTTATATCACTTGTCTTTTTCAATTGAGAAATATTGTCTAGTTCTTTGTAACGAATGGATATTCAGCTTTTAAGTAGCACTAAAGAGTATAAAATAAAAACTTTATTAAACCATTTTATCTTTTATATTGTACTGACCGACTCTTTTAAAGAAAGCATTAAAACCAGCTTCCAAAATAAAAAAAAATGAAAGCTTCTTTAAAGCACTTTTAGAGTTATTGTTCTAACACTATATGAGAATACAAACAACAAAAAATGTGAAGGAACATGTGCCTTGAGAAGAAAGTCATGTTCAGTTAAATTTTATAACAACAAAATAAATGAGATTTAAAAAAAAATAAAAAGGAAATTTTCTACAAGAAAACATGATGAGAAGGAACACACATTTTTGAAAGATGCTTCTTCAACAAAACCTATTAAAATTTTCCCTATGCTCTTACCAGTCTCTCCAAAAACAATCTCTGTTAAGTCCAGAGGTGAACTAATACATGTCTAATGTTATTCAGTCTTAGGCTTTGCTGTGCTGAAATATCAGTTATTCACAAGGACTTCTTGTCATTTTAATATTGAAATTCAAAATTTCTTAATGCATAAAATATAATATTGTATCACATTTCAGCAGGCGTGCATGTAGATACTTAGAGAATATATGTGTTTCTAAACCACTTGATATTAGATTGCTTAACTGACTTTAACTGAATACTAGAATATTCCTTTGCTGGCTAAGGAAATGGAACAAAATTAAATATGTGGAGATACCTCTGCAGAAAAGGTTGTCTAGAAAGCCTGTACAGAGGTTCTGATCAAGACCCAGAGATTTTATATTGGCTTTGTATTACTTATAAAAGTGTCACTGTACATGTGAAAGAAAAGCATACCTTTCTGCACAAGGTTGCTCAGAATATTTGAATATAGTGTGCAGTGTGGGACAGTGAGATTCAATGGAGCTTGTAATATGGAATCTGCTGATGGCAATGTGATTGTGATGCAAGGAAAGAAGGTTGGTGAAAAAAAAGGTATCAAGTCACACTTTCACTACATGTAAAACAGATTCTAAATGACAGATATTCATCAACTATGGTGATAGTCTTGTTATAAATTTGAGGAATTTTTAAGAACAAAAGAACATACAATTTATCATGTTATTTGTTAGGCAGTTGGTATACCTTATCTGTATTCTCAGACAGTGACTTTGAAGCTAGGCTGCTTTCTGACCAAAAAGACTCTCATTTAAACTCAGTCACAATTGTACATGTACTCAAACACATATATGAAGACAAACACATATGTAGATACATTTATTATATGTAGGAAAGTTATTTAATGAATATTAGGTAGTAAGATGAATTTAGTGCTCCCTCAGACTCCTTGTTGGTTTTGATAGGTGTCTCAAAGTTTACTAACGTATAATACCAAGGAACACTGTATTTTATGCCTAAGCCAAAGAACCACACAAAACCACTTTATTGCCAAATATATTTTCAAGAAAGAGAAATAACTTTTTTTTTTTTTTCATTATTTTCTTAACTGAAAGTTACAGCCTTGATCATGGTGTTAAATAAAGAAAAAATATATTTTGGCATATGGATAAATTATTCTATTTTACTTACTACGTTTTTAATTCAGCTAGAATAGAAAAAATGGTGACACTGTGGCACCTAGCTTATATAGAATGATGGAAAAATATTAACATTAAATTTTTACAGAGATAATTTAGAATCAAATCCTACTTTAAATTATCAGAACCATGCAGATAACAGCTACAGCCCTCCTTGACTGGCAGACATCAGAAGCCTGTTACAGTATCACAGTATCACAGTATGTTTGGGATTGGAAGGGACCTCAAAAGATCACCTAGTCCAATCCCCCTGCTGGAGCAGGAACGTCTAGGTGAGGTTGCACAGGACCATGTCCAGGTGGGTCTTGAATGTCTCCAGAGAAGGAGACTCCACAACCCCCCTGGGCAGCCTGTTCCAGTGCTCTGTCACCCTTACTGAGAAGAAGTTTTTTCACCGTTCACCAGTAGGACTTCTCAAAAGCATTTGTGAAGGCTGTTCGGAAGTGAGAAGGATCCTAGATTGATATCAAGCTACAAAGGACTTATATGTTTGAAAACATGAGGAGGTTTCTCTCCCAGGCACTGTATCACCTTCTAAATGCCAATGTTTCTCCAGTTTCTGTTGATTCTTCAAGAAGGCAGCCTAGAAGATAGTGTTTGTGCTTGAAAACTCTCAAAATTCACTCTCTTAAAGCTCTTCTGAAACATTTTCAATGTGTTAGGAGATATTTTGACTTCATCAAAATGAAACTGCACAGTCAATATCCTTTAAAGAAAACCAAAATTGGGGTCATAAATGGTTTCAAAATTATTTTATGTTAAGTCCTTTTTAACCATGTCTCAGTAAGTTTTCATAATATCTCTGGTTCTTGTGAAACTGTATATAATGTATAAATATAATTAGATTTGTAAAAAGGAGTTTGACTGTCTTCTGAAGAAATATTATTTGGAGATCTTTCTTTTATTTCCTTAATATTATTTTGCATAATGAAAATAGTTAAAAGTATTATGTGGAAAAGAATCAAAGCATACATCTTAAGTACTAGTAGAATTAACATTTTTGGGGAGTGTTCTTCAGGATTGCTGAAAATTTGGTAATTTAGCAATCACTTCCTGTAATCTTAGGTGTTAACATCATTAGTGAAAATAAATAGCATTAAATCATTTCTAGTTAAGGTTCTGAAATACTTAAACGACTGATCACAGAATATAGTGTGGTTTTGTAGTAATAATTTTTCAGTACTTATGGAGATATTTTTTTTACTTGCATTTCTTCTTCACTTAAAAAAAAAAAAAAGTGTATTTTACCTTGTAATTTTTCCTTTTGTGAATATAGTGATAGTGCATTTTAAGAATGGCACTTTTGTGTGCTAAAACATTTTAAAAAATGCTTTTGAATTGTGAAGTATATTGCAAATTTATCTGAGAAATAAAATAGCTAACAGTTTTAAATTATGCTTTGACGAGACTTTTTGAGAATATTAGTTATCCATCTGGTTAAAGGGGTGCACTTTAAAAGTTCATTTATTTTGCATTTTGAATGTTCAGGTTAAGACAGCAGGTGTTTTAAACCAGGAATTTCCTGTTGAGTTTTTGCATATTTAAACACATTTAAAACTTTATGAAATCTACAGCTTTGAATTAAGGTGAAGGAGCAAGTTATGACCTGTCAATTCTTGTTATATCAGTTACTTATTTTTAGTTAGAAAGTTGGTTAGTGTTTTGTTTGTTTGTTTGTGGGGTTTTTTTAGCAGAAATTCTCCTAAGAGGAGGAAAGCATTCTGTTCATAAACTCTGGTATTTTGGACAACTATCAAGATCCTTTCAAAACACCTGTGTTTAATTTTCTATGCTAATTTATTGAAAAATTGCACATAGTGGTATTCAAAATAAACCAGAGTGTGGACTGCTCTTTTACTGAATTATTACTTCTACCATAGTGATTGTAAAATGTCATAGTTAAGCAACACACATCCACTAAGCTGGGCACTATAAAAATGAAGATCAAATTCATCCTGTGCTGATTCTAATCTAGATGGAATAAAGTAATTTTAAAAATTTGCTTTTACATTGCCAAAAATGTAAAAGGATCAACTATTCATATGCTGTGAATGTTAAGTCTTCCAAGTGTATGGGGATATAGCAGAAGATTTGGCGAGGAGGTTAGTTAAATGTAAATACGCTCAAGTGACTTGCCTGTCTGTAGAAAAAGCACATACATCACACTAATTGTTTTACTGACCCTGTGTGCTTGATGAGTAGAACCTCTGTGTTAGATAACATAGGCCTGTGAGAAACTCTGGGCACCTCATCACTATGTCTGAGATTCCTGCTTTGTTGTGAGAAGGAGCAGGAGGCTGCGCCTGCCTGAAGCCTTGACATACAGGTGAGCTCAGCAGGCCCAGTGATCTTCCAGCTGGGCTGAACTGACCAGCACCTGTGTCCCCACTTGTGTCACCTCTGCCTGGGAGCTTAGATGTGGCTTCGGAGATCCCCCAGTAGAGAGGTAACTAAAACAAAACTTGCTCTTTACAAATGCATCCATTCCTCTGGCTCTTCTTGTGATGTGCCTGCGTATGTGTACACACCAAGTAAAATGGATTTGATCCTAAGTTATCTCTTACTGGCCACTTTAAGCTCCACATCCTGGAATGAGAAAAAAGACCTATCTGAAATCTCCTCTTTTAATTTTTTTGTGATCACATGAAGCTAAAAACTGTGACACCATTCAGCACTCTAAATAATTTCTGCACACTTTATATCTTAGAAATAGACACCTCATATCATCTGTATATCTGTCAGGGCACAAACAAGCAATTTAAATGGTCATAAACAAGTTTGCCTTTATTCCCAGCACTGTGGAAGTATTTTAAGTTTTGCCTTTGGAATTTAATGGAGATTATTTAGTTCTAGGAAACTATTGTAAAGAATGAACTAGTATCTGTTTAACGTTTCAGTTTTATGTATCCAAGTTTTCACTTGTAGTACTTCTGTAAGGTAGTTCTTGCTTTGTTACAAAAGTTAACCCTTTCAGCCTCTGTGTCCTGTTACACTCTTAGTCCAGATATAATTGTTTTAGAAACATAAAATCGATGGTTTCATTCTGGCGGTGGTGGTGGCAGTGGTGGGTTATGGTGTGTTGTCAGCACCTGGAGCCCTTCACCAAAAGGAATATGATGTTCATGTCAATGTTTTTGAATTCCTCCTTTAGAGATTCATTCCATGTATTTTTTATGTTTACTAACACTCTTTTATATCTTTGTTCTTTCTTATTTGGTATGAAGCTCCATTCTACCTTGAAACTTACTATGTATGATCTTTTTTACATATGTTATATTCTTTTTCTTTATTATCTTTGGTACCCCTAGAACAAGATTTGTCCTAGACTAATTCTTTATTGTTCTTTATTGCTGTGGGGTCTCCAGTATCACCCCTGTGCCCCATCTCTTACCATCCTATGCCTGATCTCCAGCACTCTATCCCACATATCATGTTTCCCATCCTCAGGCTGCTGTTGCTATTCTAGGCTTGTATACACTATGGTGTTCAGATTTGTGAATATTTCATTCTACATAAAATAACTGCTTGTTACTGCTATCCCTGTAGAACTGTGGTCATATCACATGAAGATAAACACAGGGAAAACAAATTAGCCTTTGATGGCTGCTCAATTAGAGAAACTGCAACCACAGTTAAATCAAGAAAAACAAATCTAGAATCAGGTCAAGAAAAGTTCAGGCAGAGAAGGCTGACCAAGCTTCAGTCCCTGCAAACTCATTGCAAAGCTTGTGATCTGTTACTAGGAATGGTAATAGACGTAGCAGGTTTACAAAGTTATGCTTTGAAGATTTCAGGAAATGTCTTGGTCCTTTGTGTTCATGCCGTAACCCTGTAGCCCTGCAAAGTTGCCATTACTGCTACTGATAGCTAATTTGTAAAGCCTCAAACTTGCTCTTTCTGAACTTTTCTTGACCTGCCTGGAGCTTTGTTTTGAGCTGACATGAGATCAAAGCAACAGGTACTGTCCTTTTCTAGAGTTCTACTACTTCTAGGGGAAATGAAGTATTCACAACAGTGAATACTTTTCAATTACATTTAAATGGAATGATGTTTCAAAGTGATGTAAATGTGTTCCTGACGATCCCTATTTGTACTGCTGTATTTAAGCTACTCTGCTATCAATACAATGACAGAGTGGAGTTCTTCTAGGAATTATGCTGGCTATCAGTAATTTTATCTGAAAAGCAGTGAGAACTGGTTAGGATTAAAATTTGCAAAGCAATGAATATAAAAGAAAGAAAGTTCCAACACACAGGAAATTCAAATCTGTCAATATGATATTGGTTTATGGCCTCACTATCCAAAGTTGTCACAAATAGGCCTGTGAATGAAGTCATAAAGCTGAATATTGTTGAAAGATTCTTTTTAGGTCAGGTAAAACATACCATTTTCTATAGACAAATGTAAATAAAATCAAATTCTGCTAAAAATTACATGATCAAAAAAATTAAATTAATTTATAAAGCAGTGGCACAATCTGTCTTATTGTAATGGCTCATATGTCTCATTTGGGGCTAGAAGCTCACTGGTAATGCTTACACAAAACAAGATTAAGTGTGTCAATGCAAAGTGAGGTACGAGACTTATTTGCTGATTGATTGATTTGATTGATTAAGATTCTGACAGAACAGACAGTGATGGATGAGCTGTAGGTACAGTAATTGAAAATTCAGAGGCTATAGGCTCTATGAGAAAGGGTGTGCTTCTACAACAGCTCCTAAGGATGACTCTTTAAAGGATGACATATTTTTGTACAAAAGGAAGTTGGGGATCTCTGTATTGAAGTGCATGCAACAGGTTAAGATAACAGACGTGTACCTCATTCTCTCTTGAACCTGTTGCATACAGAATTTAAAATTATTTATGTTTATCTTTCAGAACTGTAAAAATTTAAGCCTCTGATCTGTCCTATTATATCTACCTCTGTCACAAGTTTCAGATCAGTATCAGATCACAGATCTTGAAAGTCCTTATACTTTGACAATCTGTGAAGATGGCAGCCAAAGCTCATGATGTAACCCAAAAGCATTAAAAGCATTATATATGCATCACAATAATGTCCAATTTTGCTATAGATTGTATTTTTATTCTGCGGGGTTTTGTTGTCATTGTTTGGTATGGGTGTGTTTGTTTTGTTTGGTTTTGTTGTTGTTACTTTTTTGTTGTTTGTTTGGTTTTGTGTGTGTGTTTGTTTGTTGTTTGTTTGTGGGTTTTTTTTTTTCCACATAGGAATCATTACTTGAGTCTCAGTTTTAATTAAAGGGTAAGTGCTACCAACAAGAGTCTGCAGAACTGAACTTGTGTGACTTGTGTGTTGGAATATACATAGAAAATAATAATAGAATATGTGGCATAGGAATTTTTTTCTATAGTGAACATTTCTATGCAAACCATTGCAATTATACAAGTCCTTACACAACTGTAAATATGGATGAAAGACTTACTCTCAGAAATGCCTAATTACATTTTTAATCAAGTCTTTGACTTCATCCTCTTGCATGTACCTACCTCTAAGACAAGTTTTATTAAGTCTTACAGACATTAAGTCTTGCACCACCGTTTCAGTGGTGCCTGACTTTTTAGAAACCTAGCTTCACAGGGCACATTCCCACTGAACTGAATGCTTCCTGGCTGGGTAGCTATAGTCACCCAGTGACATAGCACTATCTTTATCCTTTTAAGAACTCTTTTTGCCATCTGTATGGCAAATCCTAAGAGGAAATCTGAAAAGTTAACTGAGTCCCTAAAGCATTCCAGAGGAAGTCAGAGTGAGAAGCTCTTCTGTAGAAACTGGGCCATTACACAACCAGAAATAAAAGAACTAGGAGGCAAGAAAGAAAGTATTCTCTCTAGGCCTAATGCTTTGGCTGCTTTTATGTGGTACAGATTAATCTCTCTCTACAAGCAGATTCCCCTAGAATGCAGACTCTCAGTTGAGAGTTATCTGTCCATAAGAGTATTTTGCAAAAAGTGAAGAGATTCAATTCTCTTCTCTTTTTTGAGCAGCAACTTTAACCCAGATTAATTTCACAAGAGAACTGAGAGGATGAGATCCCTAATACCTTTAGTTTCTTTGCATACCACACTGGCTGCTCATAGACTCAGCACATTCAAATCTCCTTGGCAGTATGGATGTGAGTTAAGGTGATCTGAGAAGGAATGGATCAGCCTCAGGTTCTGAGACTGTGTTTGGAGTTTGTAGTCTAGTGCACATGTTGGCTTTTACCCATTAATTTTAGGTGTATACTGGTAGAAAATTAATGTAGAATTTTGGTATTGAAGTTTCATTTTGTTCTAGGCATACTCCATTCAAGAAACAGAGGAATATCAAATGACCCATATGCCCAAATAAAAATAACTACATCTTCCAGTGTTGAACACTCATTAAAAAACTGCCTGTGGATGAGGCACAAAATAAGAACCATTTGCAGAAACTATTCAGCAAATAAATTCAAATAAGAAGTGGATTTGAGAACATAATAGTCTGCTCACTGACAACTGGCAAACAGAAACAAAGGAAAAATTTGTCAGATAAATGACACATTATGAATTATTCACTCAATTTTGCAACACATTGATTATACTCTGTAATCAAATACTGTGCAACTCATTTAACCAGCTGGACTGAGGTCTGGAAAAGAAACATGGTTTTACAGCTCAATATTAAGAGAGGCATGAGGATAGTTTGTAAAACAGCTGGCTCCACAGATTTAACCCTTCTGAACATTTGTTTCACCAATCTGGCTCATTTGTCTTGTAAGTCACAGCAATGATTATCATAAAGACTACTTTTCATATTTTACCTAGACTGTTTTTATCTTTGTTTATGTACTGTATATTAGAGTTTATTTGATTTTTAACTAGACATCATTTAACATGTTAAAGGAACTCTTGAGCAGGAGGCCCCTGTTGTCACTTAATGTACAGGAAAATAAATTCCACACATTTGTGGAGGTAAGCCTGTTTGATGTTAACATTGACACATCATAGCATAAGTGTGCATTAGGCATAAATTTTATGATCCTAATTGAATGTCAATATCATTGTTCAGTCCACAGAAAGATAAGTTAGTATAGCAGAAGAGTACAGAGAAACTATATATAGTAAGGGAAAAGCAAGGAACAGACATAGAGTAAAGGAGACACAAAACAAACCTCCATAAATGTATCTAGGAAATATGGTGGATGGGAGACACATATCCTTGTAAAATGACTTGAGTATCACCTCTGTCCCTGAGTGACGATCAGAGTCATTCCAGGACTAAAGGAGGAATACAAAAGGAGTATTGGACCTTTATGAGTTGCAGTGTGAGAAATCACATAATAAAGTAGGCACCGAGAGAAAGTTGTGCTGATTTTCAAATGTAGATTAAAATTTGAAAGAACTGGAAAGAGATTTTCTACAAATATAACATCAGTTCACTCCCCATAGCAGAAATAAGAGAATCCCAAATTTAAAGTGTCCCATAGTGTGTAATGTTAATACAAGTATTAACAAGCAAATAAGGGAGGTTTACCAACTTTCTCTGACTTATAATAAAACAGAGCCCATGATTATTCTGTACTTCACTACTTACGGACTTTACATGAGATGCAGTACACACCTATTCCTACACAGACTTTTAAGTCTGGTTTCATATTAAATATCTTTAAGTCAAAACTAATAAAACCCTTGGAATCACAGGTATTGCCATGCTGGGAGAAACTGGATTTTTTTAAAAAAATAAACACCTGACCTTCTATAAAGGTACTACAATGTTTTTAATTATCTCAGTATTACCATATATCCCGAGTCTTGAAAGTGCAAGAAAATAGAGAAAGCATTGGTGGTTAAATTAGAAGTTAGCATAAGTTTTCTCTATAGGGACTGACACCAGTTCATGTGTACTGTTATGCTTGTGCAAGAGAAACAGCTTTAGTTGTCGTAGTTTTTACAGGACCTCAAACTTACCAAGGGGCTGATTGTTCCCAGTCCCCACTACAGTCAGCAGGAGCCAGGATGGAGGTACATATGACCAGAACATTCAGTATAGAAAGGGTCTTTAATCAGCAAAGAGGAAATGTAATAAAAAATATGGCTTATGTTCACTGACCTTTGTTGAAATATACACTGAAATTAGATAACAGATTCGGCTGAATGAAGATCGTTCTGTTGAGGGATTTTAGGGGCCATCAGAAGATATCTACTTTGAAAAGATTAAATCATTCATTTCCACGAAAATATAGGAAAACCTTGTTTATGTCTGTCTCAGTGCTATTTCATGACATCCAGTACAGAATAGTTTTGTTACAACGTTACAATGTCCAATGAACTTTCAGGCTAAATGAAGATACCAAATAAATTCAAGTTCCCAGGGGCTGAACAAATTCTGAGGCTAAATTGACCATATTACCATTTCTTTGAGCTATTATGTCCCAGTTCAAGAAAGAGTAATACAAACTGGATCCCATTCCAACATCAGATAGTAAGTTTGAGATTAATCTAATATCATAAGAAAACTAAAGTGAAGAAAAGATAGCTTGAGGATATTCATGTTTATAGAGCCTATAAGAAGTAAAGCAGTATTTGGAGTGAAAACAAACTGAAATTAGGTTAGGATTTCTGTTTAGTGAAGTGGTTCTATTAAGAGGCAGAAAATGCTTGTTTTCTACTAATGAATTTACTTTGTTAGAAAGCATCTTGAAAGAAGATACTCAAAAAGGCAAATACTCAACAAGAGGAGTATGTATAGAGGGAGCACTGAACATTATGAGAATCAGTCATGTAAGTACCAGAGTGTCCTGAGGACATATCTTCCTGCTCCTGGTCATTTTTGTGAGGAGTTAATGAACAGTCACTCAGAAATAGGAATATTTGTCAACATACTAGCTGTGGGGGTACTGACCTGCCTTGGTGAAACGGCCTGGATAAAAGCAGCTGACAAGACTGGATTGTGAGTCAAACAATGCGTGTGAATGAAGCACCCCAAACGGTCTGTTTTGAGATGGTGTTTGCCCCAGAACTGGTAATGCTAAAGAGGAAGGGGACCACAAACATCACCTGGATTAAGTGGTTACCAAGGTATTAGTAAATGGATCTGAGACAAAGGGGCTGCCTCAGGGTGGGGTGCGAGGGAGCCCCTGGAGCGGGGATCTATGGGGCCTGCACAGCCTGGGGGGAATGGGGAGAGCAGGGTGTGTGGGGGTATTAGGAGAGTTTGGGATTATTTAGAAAAGGAGCTTAAAGAATTTGTAAGTGCTTAGCATTGCATCTCATCTGTTGTATTAGTGATACTGATACTGAATGCACAGTCCATTGATTGATGGTTAATTCACATGTTGTTTTTGCCTAAGAAGCTACCTAAATATTTTTAGACAGACAGGTCAAGCATTCACTATATGCTATAACATTCAAGATCTTAAGGAGAAGATGAAGGAATCTGTTATATACTGTACTTCGAGTTGATAAAGACAATGACTGAAGAGAGTGTCAGAAATGCAAATTGTCTGAGCAAAGTAAGCACTCCTACTGGGATCAAAACTGTTTAGAGAGCTTCACAGAGAGCTCAGTACGTTAAGGTCACATGACTGCTGACCTATGCATTTTCATATCTTAATGCATTTCCATTTTGTTTAGCATAATAGTAAGTCTAAATTCAGATTTTAATTTACATAGAATTACAAAATTTGTATAATAAAATATTGTAGCAATGTTAAATATTTTTCATAGATATTTTAATTTTGAAGTTATTTTCTGTGCAATAATTATCTTTCTCTTAGACTAGCTAGTACATGCAATTGTCAGAGATCAGAGACCGTAGCTCAGATATTAGAAATGTTGCAATTATGACAAAAATTATTTTACCAACTGAAATCATTAAAGTAAATTTTCCACTAGGAGCAGTTGCTGGATGTTTGTTACATAATAATGATTTGTTTTTAAGTTAAATATAAAGTTAGAAATACAGATCGTTTATATGAGAACATGTTGTTTTACTGGATTCAGTTAAATATTAACAATGATTTTATATGGGAAATTAAAACATTAGAATTCACATGTAACTGTCAGCATTCTACTGTTTTATTAGTTATCACGATAAACATTGGAAACTAATTTTGCTGTCATTCATAAGCTATTCAGTCAAATACTTGAATATTTTTGTTTCTTAACTTGATCTTATTTGGTAAAGTTCAAAACAATGCCGATGAGCCACTCTGAACAGCATTTTTTAAACTTTAAACAGGTGTTATTTTTTTTCCTTTTCAAGTAGTAACAAATAATAAATATTTACTACTTTAGACCCCTGAAGACATATAGATCCTGGAAACTAATACCCAGATGGCTTAAATGGACAGCCCTAATGTCTCTTCATGTTTGTTTGATGATAATGAAGATGTTGGTCAAAAACATCAACAGCAAAATCAACAAATATGTAGGCACCTTGGGCATCTGAACTGAAAAACTATGGTTTGTCAGCTTTAACTCTTTCAGTCTACAACAAAAATTGTTCATATTTGTAAAAACATTAGCAAAAAGCTCCTTTTAATTTATTAAAAGGTTTTCAAAATGTAGAAGACAGTTTGTTCACTAGGTGTTAGTGAATCAAATAAATCTTTAATCCCCAAAACTTTTGTGGTAACCCAAGGACTCCTTTCCTTGCAATATTTATGTTTACTAGTGATTGGTTTAGCTTTCATAGAATAGGTTCATTAAATAAAAATAAAATCAGCTATTGACTAAATTTAAACATTAAAACTTGCTTTTCATCATTTTTTTTCGTTAATACTCTTTTTCTGCATCAATCACACTCCATCTACCCTGGTATTAAGGTGGGCCAAGGTGGGTAATGTGTGACAAGATACAGTTCTAATTAGAAACACAAATTAAAAATAAAAATTGGATGTTCATTTCGGCTTTGCAGGCTGGCATAACTCAGTACCATTAGCAGTTTTTGCTTGATAAGCTAAGACCAGAGCTGCAAAATTTGTATGTGAGGACTGAGATACATTGGGAGATCAATACTAAGTTCTGGCACAATAAATGCCCACTATTGGACTCTTACTAGTGTTGTTAGTCCTTCACTTTCCCAAGTATTAAATTCATACAGAGCAAATTTTGTTTAAATGAAAAATGTAAATCATTGAATCAGAAGAACAAGGGAACATTCCCTTCCAACTGGAAAACACATTTGAAACAATGATGAGTGTGAGTTTCAGGTAAAATAACCAGTTCGACAGTAGCAAGATTGTGGGAAGTATTTTTGCCCCTAAAAACATATCAAAGCATGGTAAGAGGGTGTCCTGGTTTTGGCTGGGGTAGAGTTAGTTTTCTTCCTTTTCACTGGTATAGTGCTGTGTTTTGGATTTAGTATGAGAATATTGATAATACACTGATGTCTTGGTTGTTGCTAAACCATGTTTACACCAAGTCAAGGACCTTTCAGTGAGGAGGCTGGAGATGCACGACAACCTGGTCAAAGGGACATTCTGTAATATATGAAGTCATGCTGACTATATAGACAAGGGAAAAGTTAGCCGGGGGACATCTGCTCAGGAACTGGCTGGGTCTTTGTTGATGGGTGGTGAGTAATTGCACTGTGCATCACTAGCTTCATATATTCTGTTATTATTATTATACCATTCTGTCCAATATAACTATCTGTATCTTAACCCATGAGGTTTACTTCTTTCTTTTTCATTTTTTTTTCTGATTCTCTAGCCACCCCACTGCAGGGGGCAGTGAGTGAACAGCTGTGTCTGGTGACTGCCAGATTAAACCACAAAGAGAGGGTTTGATTTGTTTTTCTTTGGTTATGTTTATTTGTATTTCAGTAGGATTTATGACAATATTCTCTTCAGAAGGACTTGTACACATGCAACGGATGCTTCAAAAACAAGCATGGATTTACTGAAAGAGAACAGAAAAGGTACCTGCCTTGCGAGATTTTTCTTTGTGAAGTACATATTTTGTGTCATGTCGGAAGGAATAGTATATAATGTGTGCAGCCTTCTACCCTTCTCCATCATGTCTAGATCCTTTCTTGACAGCAATAGCTGCACATACACATAAACACAGTCAGAAACTTTAAATATGTACATGAACTTCTGCTTCTTTTCTTTAAAGGAAAATGTAGAATAAAGTCTGTGCTAATAAGCAATAACAATTGAAATATTCTCATGGTTTGTTATATGACCCTATTTCCTGTTGATTATAACTTTTTTTAAACTTGAAACATCTGAGCTTCAATCTTCTATGCTGGGTGTATACTTCATGTTGATTTGTTTTCTTAATTTTTTGTGGAAGAAAGGAGGCTTTGTTGGTTTTGATTACATGCTTAAAGAAAATATTATTTACATTTAAAAAAATTCTGATTTGCACTTACAGACTGAGCATTTAAATATGTAAGGACAGTGTAGTGCTTAAGTAAAGATTGCATTCAAAAATTCTCTTTGCTTTAGCGTGTGGTTTTTTATATCTTCTTTATTTGTTTCTGATTAATTACCATTAAAATAAATCAAAATATTTTTTCTTACTATTTTAAAGATGCATGTTGTGTATAGGCCACAACACAGATTACATTTTACAGGATTCATTACAAAAATTCATCCATTACTTATTCTATAAGATATGTGATGAGGCATTTTGTTACAATTTTGGTTTAAATCACATGTGTTTTGGAAGAAAATCTTCCATCATCCTCAGTAATCATACTTAGATACACATCATAAAGTTGTTTCGGAGCACACAGACTGGATTCCTTTTAGATTAAGTTGAACTGCAAAATATGCACTGCACGAACGCACCTGATGTAGGCCAACCAGGAACGAGCACTGCAGCTGTGGAACAAGACTAGAGCTGATTTGAAGTAAATGCTGTTGAAATTTATTTACTTTGTCATCCATTCAAGACCAGCTTTTTCATACCTCAAACCCACTTCTCATGCTATACACTATTTACTTATGTAGATATAATCAGGGGCTTTCATAAATCTTGATCTGTTCACAGATCAATCTAGAAATTCTTCTTGAAGATCTGTTGAAATGAGTGCTCCATTGCACTCCTTTATTTGCAAAATGGTATCAGAGTTTTTAACAAGGTAAAAATATTGCTAGAAATGTATCTTTATAAATAATTTCCTTTATTTTGAGATCTTCAGTATAAAATCTCCATATTTAAAATTTTGATGTTTTTCTTAATAATATACTTAGAAGGAAATACGTTCTGCAATCTTTTTTAATTTTTTTTTTTTTTAATATACATTTAAATAGACAAATTCAAGAAAGTACACAAGTACACGGGGACAAAAATCTCAGAATCTATCCAAGTACAAGAAATAAATTTCATTCTATGTACTTTAAAGTGAGGACACGTATGTGAACTATGTGAACTATGACCATGCAACAAAAGCAGATCAGACTTCATTGATCACAATACAATGGTTTGGAAATAAGATCTAGCTCAAAAATCATTCACATAAAAGTCTTCAAGTGTTTTAGTGAATGCAGGATAGAATTAAATTTAAAATTTACAAAATAATATAAAGTGTCTAAGATTTTTCAATGGCATTACTTACATTAGTAAAAAGAAAACCAAATAAGAGGGAAAAAATGAAAAATGCATAATTGCTTGATCCTGAAAAAGAAAAAATCTATTCACTGTTACATGCCTGCGTAAGTTTTTTCAGACTGATTCATTGTCTATTATGACTCTGTCTAAAAGGTTCTTGTTGCATTTCCAAATTACTCTTTACCCCTCTCTTGTATAATAATACTGATATAGCCTTTTCATTTCTTTCCCCATATAATCTCTGTATCTTCACCATATTTCTTCATAATTATGAAAGTTTGTTTAGACCCATAGGAGAGGATCTTACAACAACCTCCAGCTAATATACTGTACCTGTTACGTGAACTGAAACAATACAAAGCAAGAGAACTCCAAGTGTTCTTCACCGTTAATCCTGAATATTTTCTTTTCTTGGAAGCACATAATCACTAAAACATTTTGAGGAAAGCTGTCATAATCCCATTAAAACCAAACCACCAATTAGTGCCATTTTCTGAATTTCTTATTGATCCCTTGCTTTTTGTCCATTTAGCCTGTAAATTTTTAAGGCATGGCTAATGTATTTTATAGCTTGCATTGCTGTTGCCACAGAATAGTATTTAACAGGCAATCACAAAAAAAAGAAAAAATGCTAATGACCTCTCCCCTGGTAAGCATATTGTAATAACTGCAAGGCAAAAATTTAACTGAACAAACCCATTTCTACAGGAAGTTTCTTTCCATTTTCTGTACTAATGTGACATGCTGTCGAGGGTTAAGATTGCGGGGTGACAATAAAACCCTGGCAGATGTGTTGTTAACCCCCTCTCTCCCCCCACTTCCCCCTTTTGCCCCTCCCTCTCCCCCCTTCCACTCGGGACAGGCGATTGGGAGGAAAAAAGAAGGACAGAGAGAAGAGAGTTGGAAAAAATTAAAGATATTTTACTAATGTTACTAATAAGAATAGAGAAAATAATACAAAATATACAAAACCAATCTTGAAAGTCTCAGCAACCGCAGAGCCAGCACCCAAAGTCCTGGATTGGACTCCACAGCCAACCAGAGCTGGATTCAGTCTCTCACTAGGCCTCAGTTCGCAGGGACGACTAGCAAGGTCCTCTCCTAATGTCGGCCATAAGCAGAAGAGAAAAGAGACCGAGATCCTCGTGATCTCCCATTTTATATGAAGTATTCACGTGAATGGAATGTTATACACAGTTGGTCAGTCGTTTCTCGTCGCCCCTCTCGCGAGATGTCCATCCATGCTTATCAATAAGTTTGCATTCCATTGCTAGGTTTTACCAAAACATGTGTCTGGTTCTCCAGGAAAATGCAGTTAATACGAAGGCTGTAGCTGACAGGCAAAATTCACTGAAAGAGAAACTTGTTTTTAACAAAACCAGGACATTCCACCCCTTATAATATGCCATTCACTGAATGCTTAAACCTTATCAATACAATCTATCAACACAATCTAATTAATCACTACTACTATATATATATACACATATGTACATATATACCCAGGAGTAATTAATCTTAATCAGTGGACCATCCTTTGAAAAGTTCATTAAGTTCATTTTGTCACAACAGTCTCCCAGGGCAGGAAAAATGGTACAAGTGCATTTCATGACCACTGTTTGTGGGTTAAAGACATCAGCTTCGAAGAAGTTGTCAGGCGCCACTCGAAGAAGGCTAGCTCTTGTTTCATCATCACTGTCTTGATCTGAAAGACACTTATTAAATACTGTTAGTACGACAATTCATATCATGCAGTTCAGTATTGAATATTTTCACCTAAACTCAAGTCCCCTTGAGGTACACACCGAACTTCTCCATCCTTAAGCATCACCCACCAGGTGCTGCCAGGTCCCTGGGCAAAAACAATCCCACGAATGGGCTTGCCTTTGCCTGAGGCAGGAGTAACCCAGACTGCCCTTCCTAACATATTTTTCATGTGTACTACAGGGACTTTATCTCCTTCTACAGTCCGTAGACTTGCTGATTGGGCAGGCCCGGCTCGATTGGTTGATCCCCTGGTGTTGACCAACCAAGTGGCTTTTGCTAAATGTGAATCCCAGTTTTTAAAGGTTCCACCACCAAGTGCCTTTAGTGTAGTTTTTAGCAAACCATTGTACCTTTCAATTTTCCCAGAGGCTGGTGCATGATATGGAATATGATATACCCACTCAATACCATGTTCTTTGGCCCAATTGTCTATAATACTGTTTTTGAAATGAGTACCATTGTCTGATTCAATTCTTTCTGGCGTACCATGTCGCCAAAGGACTTGCTTTTCAAGGCCCAAGATAGTATTTCGGGCTGTAGCATGAGGTACAGCATATGTTTCCAACCATCCGGTGGTTGCTTCCACCATTGTAAGTACATAACGCTTACCTTGACGTGTTTGTGGAAGTGTAATATAATCAATTTGCCAAGCTTCTCCATACTTATACTTTAACCATCGCCCCCCATACCATACAGGCTTTAACCGTTTCGCGTGTTTGATTTCGGCGCAAGTTTCACATTCATGAATAACCTGTGAAATAGTGTCCATAGTTAAATCCACCCCTCGATCGCGAGCCCATTTATATGTTGCATCTCTACCTTGATGCCCTGAAGCATCATGGGCCCACCGAGCTAGGAAAAGTTCACCTTTATGTTGCCAGTCCAAGACCACCTCAGCTACTTTAATCTTAGCAGCTTGATCCGCTTGTTGGTTGTTTAGATGTTCCTCGGTGGCTCGACTTTTAGGCACATGAGCATCTACATGACGAACTTTCACAGGCAGGCTCTCTAGCCGAGTAGCAATGTCTTGCCACAGTGTGGCAGCCCAAATGGGTTTACCTCTGCGCT
This sequence comes from Nesoenas mayeri, assembly GCF_963082525.1. Taxonomy (NCBI): domain Eukaryota; kingdom Metazoa; phylum Chordata; class Aves; order Columbiformes; family Columbidae; genus Nesoenas; species Nesoenas mayeri. Next base: position 19,759,755 of record NC_137541.1, read on the forward strand.
GCCAGTTGCTTTTCTTCCATTGCTGTAGCCACCCCCACAAGGCATTTGCTACCATCCATGAGTCAGTATAGAGATAAAGTATTGGCCACTTTTCTCGTTCAGCAATGTCCAAAGCCAGCTGGATGGCTTTCACTTCTGCAAATTGACTAGATTCACCTTGTCCTTCAGTGGCTTCTGTAACTTGTCGTGTGGGACTCCACACAGCAGCTTTCCACCTTCGATGTTTTCCTACAAGACGACAGGATCCATCTGTGAACAGTGCATACTGCTTATCAGTCTCTGAAAGAGTATTATACGGTGGTGCTTCTTCAGCACGTTTTACTTCCTCCTCATCTGGAGACATCCCAAAGTCTTTGCTTTCTGGCCAGTCTGTAATCACTTCTAAGATTCCTGGACGGTTGGGACTTCCAATTCGAGCTCGTTGCGTGATCAATGCAATCCATTTACTCCACGTAACTTCAGTCGCATGATGTGGAGAGGGAACCGTCCCTTTGAACATCCAGCTCAGCACCGGCAGTCGAGGTGCTAGGAGGAGCTGTGCTTCAGTACCGATCACTTCTGAAGCAGCTCGAACTCCTTCATATGCTGCTAGTATCTCTTTTTCAGTTGGAGTATAGTTGGCCTCAGATCCTTTGTATCCTCGACTCCAAAAACCTAAGGGTCGACCTCGGGTTTCTCCTAGTGCTTTCTGCCAGAGACTCCAGGTAAGTCCATTATCTCCGGCTGCAGTGTAGAGCACGTTTTTAACATCTAGTCCAGTCCGAACTGGTCCAAGGGCCACTGCATGAGTTATCTCACGCTTAATTTGTTCAAAGGCTTGTCGTTGTTCAGGGCCCCACTCAAATTGGTTCTTTTTACGAGTCACTTGATAGAGAGGGCTCACAATCTGGCTGTAGTCAGGAATATGCATTCTCCAAAAACCTACAACGCCCAAGAAAGTCTGTGTCTCCTTTTTATTAGTAGGTGGAGACATTGCAGCAATTTTGTTGATCACATCCATTGGGATCTGACGACGGCCATCTTGCCATTTTATTCCTAAAAACTGGATCTCTCGTGCAGGTCCCTTGACCTTGCTTCGTTTTATGGCAAAACCAGCATCCAAAAGAATCTGAATTATTCTCTCACCTTTCTCGAAGACTTCTTTTGCTGTGTTGCCCCATACGATGATGTCATCAATATACTGCAAGTGTTCTGGAGCTTTACCTTGCTCCAGCGTGGTCTGGATCAGTCCATGGCAGATGGTAGGACTGCGTTTCCACCCCTGGGGCAAGCGATTCCACGTGTACTGGATGCCTCTCCAGGTGAAAGCAAACTGCGGCCTGCACTCTGCTGCTACAGGAATAGAGAAAAATGCATTAGCAATGTCAATTGTAGCATACCACTTAGCTGCCTTTGACTCCAGTTCAAATTGCAGTTCTAGCATGTCAGGCACAGCAGCACTCAGTGGTGGCGTAACTTCATTCAGGCCACGATAGTCCACAGTTAGTCTCCACTCATCACTAGACTTACGCACTGGCCAGATTGGGCTGTTAAAAGGTGAGCGAGTCTTACTGATCACACCCTGGCTTTCCAATTGACGGATCAACTTCTGGATAGGAATCAAAGAGTCTCGATTGGTGCGATATTGCCGGCGATGCACTGTCGTGCTAGCAGTTGGCACCTGCTGATCGTCAACCATCAGCAGTCCTACAACAGAAGGATCATCTGAAAGACCAGGCAAATCAGACAGCTGTTCAATTTTCTCAGTGTCCACAGCTGCTATACCAAATGCCCACCTATACCCTTTTGGGTCCTTAAAATACCCTCTCTTGAGGTAGTCTATGCCAAGGATGCATGGAGCATCTGGACCAGTCACAATGGGATGCTTTTCCCAGTTTTTTCCAGTTAGGCTCATTTCAGCCTCTACAACAGTCAGTTCCTGGGATCCCCCAGTCACTCCAACAATATTGATGGATTGCGTTCCTTTATAATTAGAAGGAATTATTGTGCACTGAGCACCAGTGTCCACTAAAACTTTGTACTCCTGGGGGTGTGTTGTACCAGGCCATCGTATTTGTACAGTCCAATAAACTCTGTTATCCCTTTCCTCCACCTGGTTGGAGGCAGGGCACCTCTAATTTTTGTTTTGCACAGTCTCTGGGTGTGAATTAGAGGTTCCTTCAAGAGCATCAGAATCTCTTCTGCTCCTTTTGTAAACTGGAGCAGCCACCTTCCTAGGAGTTTTTCCTTTGATCTCACGTACTCGTTCTTGAAGTTCTGAGGTAGGCCTCCCATGCCACTTATTCATGTTCTCTCCCTGCTCATGTAGGAAGAACCACAGTGAACCTCTTTTTGTGGGCTGCCTCTGTCCTCTCTCTCGAGATTGGAAATGCCTTTTCCTAACAGCTGAAACATAGGTTTGTGCAGGTCGTGAATGGTATGTGTCTTCTCTGAGATCTTTGATTTCTTGCAATAGCTTTTCAAACCGGTCATCAGATTTTTCACACAGTCTCTCTACAGCAGAGACACAAGCCCGTAGAGAACCAGCAAGGCTGTCCTCAAATTCACGGAGTTGCTCAATCACTTCAGTAATATCTTGTCCACCTCTAGATGACCAGAGCATTCCTGCCAATGACTTAGCATATGCAGGTGATGCACTTTGTACAAATCTGCGCCACAGAGGTCGTGTACAATTGATTCTATCTGGATCTGTTCCCTCTTGGCTGTTTGGTCCAAAACAGATGATCTCTCGCACAGCTAATTCTCTCAGGAACTGAATACCTTTCTCCATAGTATTCCATTTCCCTAACTTGGATATACAATCTTTCTTGTAGGGAAATCTTACTTTCATAGCTGCCAGGAGTCGGGTCCAGAGAGTAGTGGCATTAGACTCTCTTGAAATTGCCCTATCAATGGTGGAATCTCTTGACAGAGATCCCAGCTGCCTGGCTTCACCACCTTCCAGTTCAATTGTATCTGCCCCATTGTCCCAGCATCGGAGCAGCCAGGTTAAAATATTCTCGCCTTCAAGACGACTAAAGTCTTTTCGCAGATCTCTCAGCTCACCTGGAGAAAAGGACCGAGTGGTGGTCACTTCATCTCCTCCCTGTCCTGATGGTGCCCCTTGGGTTGATGTTGGCCCTGTGCCATCATCTGCTGCACGGGTGGTCTTTCTAGTGACTTTCTTACAACCAGCAACTGATGCTGATATGGGTTTACCATCATTTGATTCATTTCCAGAGTCTGAATGACTGTCACAGTGATCGCTATGGTTACAGCAGCAACAGTGCCCAGTGTGTGAAGAAGGGGGGGCTGCCTTTAAGGCTGCAGAATTAGTGTTATCAGAAGTGACCTTGGCAGAAGAACTCTGTGTAGGAGCTGTACCTTCAGCCTGCGAAGGCGCCGTGGCGGGGGCAGCAGCTACAACGGCAGCTTTCACTGTTTTGCTCTTTCTCGAGCGGCCAGGAGTGCTTTTTGCTAAAGCTTCCGAAGACGCACCGCAAATCTCAGGACAACAAAGAGACGCAAACCTCCTGTTGAACGCCATTTCTCTTAACAGAAGCACAAACTGACACACATTCAGCAAACCAGATAACACCATCACAGTTCTATCAAAACTCCAAGGATATTCAAAATTCTCTAAAACATTTGTGAACTGTCCTAGCGAAAAAACGAAAGTATTGTTAGTCAGCCTTTCTAAAGGTTCACTTGACCAATTAGCAAACACAGAGCCGTACTGCTCTTTAATCTCTCCTGGAGGCTTTTCAAGGTAAAGCAGAAGAGAGTAGAAGTTCATTAGGGGTTGCAGTATAATGAAATAAATCAGTGACAAACCACACAGTATCATCATGAGCATTGTCGAGTTCCTTGTTGTTATATAATGAATACTTTGATTTAAAAAGAAAGCCTAACACAGATATGGAATCAGTGAGCACAATGCAGAAAATAACTGATACAACTTAAGCCATAACATCTTTAAATCAGTGTAATTCACTTTGCCTTAATACCACTAAATAATATCCGAAGCAAATCGACGCGCGAGTATCACAACTCTATGAGTTGGCACCGTGCCAAGAAAATTGAAAGGTACGTCAGAGCTGTAGAAAAGCCAAAAAATCTCCAAATTTACCCCTTTCTCTTGCCCCACGTTGGGCGCCAATTATCTGTCGAGGGTTAAGATTGCGGGGTGACAATAAAACCCTGGCAGATGTGTTGTTAACCCCCTCTCTCCCCCCACTTCCCCCTTTTGCCCCTCCCTCTCCCCCCTTCCACTCGGGACAGGCGATTGGGAGGAAAAAAGAAGGACAGAGAGAAGAGAGTTGGAAAAAATTAAAGATGTTTTACTAATGTTACTAATAAGAATAGAGAAAATAATACAAAATATACAAAACCAATCTTGAAAGTCTCAGCAACCGCAGAGCCAGCACCCAAAGTCCTGGATTGGACTCCACAGCCAACCAGAGCTGGATTCAGTCTCTCACTAGGCCTCAGTTCGCAGGGACGACTAGCAAGGTCCTCTCCTAATGTCGGCCATAAGCAGAAGAGAAAAGAGACCGAGATCCTCGTGATCTCCCATTTTATATGAAGTATTCACGTGAATGGAATGTTATACACAGTTGGTCAGTCGTTTCTCGTCGCCCCTCTCGCGAGATGTCCATCCATGCTTATCAATAAGTTTGCATTCCATTGCTAGGTTTTACCAAAACATGTGTCTGGTTCTCCAGGAAAATGCAGTTAATACGAAGGCTATAGCTGACAGGCAAAATTCACTGAAAGAGAAACTTGTTTTTAACAAAACCAGGACACATGCAGAAGCTGTTATTTGTAAAGTAAACAGTATTTTTACTGAAGCTACCCTGTGATCATTATCTATAGTTGATTTAGACTATGCACTGAATTTTTCTATCTGCTGCAGTAAGAGTTCAGGATATCAGTATGTAATTTTATTATTTACAAGTACTTCAGGTGCTGCAATTATCATCTTTTCCAGCATCCCATTGCTGAGATTCCAATTGCTTTTTCCATCTTTGAATCTTGAGCAGGTAAGTACATAGCATTTCCTCTGCTGTAAATCGGTAGATGTTGCTGCTTGACACTTTTTAAGCATATTTCAGTGGGAAGGAGATAATCCCTTTATTTCATGCTTTTACTTTTTTTCAGTACCTTCACACTGAATAAATGTCCTGCACTGTGATAATTCCTGCCTGTCGTCAAGAGCCTATGTCTGATTATTTAAAGGTCCGTTAACTTTACCCTAAATATTAATTGCAGAAAGCATACTATACTTATAAAAATCAGCTCTTAGAGTAGAAGACTAAAAATGTTTTTTTAAAGTCCAGTGATATTAATTTCATTTCATAGTCTGAATATGGAAACAGGGATAATAGTATGAAATAAGAAATATTTTATCACTTAGTGGTTATTGTTTATGTCACTAATTCCTCTAATTTTTGACTATAAGGCTTGACTTTATTTAGACTGACTGATGTCAGAAGTTTCTGAAACTCTGAAAAATAAAATCACATTGGAAAAAGAAAGGTCTTCTGCAAGTGGTAAGCTGAAAAAAAAAACGAAAAAAAACAAACAGCCATCACTGGAAAAGACATTGTCAAATACTAGTAGCCATTCTGAACAACATACTCAGCCATTTAAGATGAAGAATGCTTCTGGCCATTGACATTTAATATGGTGCTGTATTTTTTGACCTGACTGCCTTTTGCTGTTGTGTTTTTCTTCCGGATGAAATTACTGTGAGAAAGAAGGGAAATCTGGATGCATCCTGTTGTGGTGAGGTTTTTGCTTGTTTGTTTTTGTTGTTGTTGTGTTTGTTTTGTTTTGTTTTGTTTTGCTTTGTTTTAAACCAGGAGAATATATTATCAGGCTCTTCCTTTGGGTAGGAAAGCAACTTTGCATTTGACAAAAGCCTGATTCTTTTGCTTACGTTGGTTTTTACAAGTCTGCGCTTCACATATCTGTAATGATGAGTAATGCCTCTCCTTTACATCCTTCCTGAAGTGATAAAAGCAGACAACTCAATATGATTATATCACCATTTATATTTTATTATTTTGTATGCAGCTATTTACTATCCATTGATTGGAAAGAATTTCTAGTCACCTGTTTTAATGACAGGAGAATTGTGTTTTCTGTGTCAGTCCCACTGTATTTCCCTAGCACTGTCTAAGAAAAAGGAAGTGCTTGGTTGCTTCATAGACATCTATCTTGAAATAAGAGTTTCTCAATATAGCATATTGTTCAGTGTTTCTGTACCACAGAGGAGCATCCTGCTTACACCTTCCATACTCATGCCAAGACTTTCAAAGGAATGTCTTCCTTGGCTATTTCCTTCATAGGTTCTGTAAAAGGACAGGAGTTCTGATTATAATATTTAAAAGAACTAGAATAAACATATGCTTTTCCATACAGCATTCAAATTTGACATTGTCACAGGTCAGCCTCTAAGCATAATTTTAAATAGGAAGCATAACACAGTGTCACAGTTTATATTATAATCTTTACACTAGTACATCATTCAAAAAGTAGCCTCATTATAGAAATTCCACAAAATTATGTCATTTCTGTTGTTCTCAGTCAGATGAACAAGAAGAATGAAGATAATAACCCGAATATTATTACACTCCTTATTCATCTGTGCAGAATTAGCATGGATAGGTGACTTACTGGGATTGTTTTTTACACTGACACAGTGCAAAGTGCCATGAGTAAGAGAAGGACTTTACCTCTTTACGGTTTTTGGTTTGATTTGGTTTTGTGGGTGGTTTTGGTTTTGGTCTTTTGGTATATGTGCGTCAAAAAGCAATGAGCCTGAAAAAGAGAATTCATTCTGTTAGACATGTAGAGTATGAGACTTGGCAATCTATTTCCATTATTTTAAATACAGGTATGGTATCCTCAATATATTGTTGATTTCATTATGAAAGGAGCTCTTCTGCCTAGTCCATTCATTTTTGCGCAATAAACTGTATTATGATGAGATTTTGTAGTAATTTTGAAATATCAGTGAATGACATGTTTTCAAATACTTCTCGATCCTAACAGCAGTGGACCCTTCATAAAAGGCACAGAGAAGAATAATTTGCCTTTGATTATGTCTGAATTATTTTTTCACATGTCATTGTTAATGCTATTTTTAAATTATTAAATATTGACAATTACAGTTTTATTTCAAGAACTGTAAATAGTTTTTGAAAACTTTTTATGTCTGTAATGAAAACTGTATGGAGTTCATAGATTAATACATTTTGCCAGAATTATTTCTTTAACTCTTCTGTAACATAGACTTTCTAAAAGAGTTTTTAGAATATTTGAAAAAAAAACACAGCCTATTAAGACAGCTCACAGTAAGTTCCAGTTCTTCCATATCATTCACAGTCCTTCCAAATGTGATGTCAGAAATATTTATATTACCATTTGAAACAGCACTGGAGTTCATGGGAAGCCTTTCCCTTATGAAATCTTTTCCAACCAGCTGTCATTAGTTTCAGGTAGATAGTATCTTAATGGAAATATGATTAACCACTTTTTGGAAACACTTGGTTCTCAGCAAGAAAGTTGATAAACAATGAATTAAAGTAAATATCAGGTAAATAAAGCTGGGTCAAAGGTATCTAGCTCAAGAAAAAAAAGAAGTCTAAGAATTGTTACTGAAGCACAAAAAATGAGCAAGCAAGTAAACAAAAAAAAAAAACAAAGGAGCATCTATATTTTATTAGAAGTTGAAATACTTTTGCAAGGTTAAAACTCTTTTTTTTTTTTTTTTTACTGGACAGGTTTTTCTCACTATTGCATATATCTCTTATATTTCTGTGAATTTATTGCAAAGATTCTTCATTCCTGTTGTGGTGTTTCTTTCTGAGTATACCTGTATGGGAAGGAAATTCCATGGCAAGAAAAACATAAAACTTGATCATTATGACGGAAGGTTAAAAAAGTATTTTAGTTGTTGTTTATACCACATTGCATTATATTTGTACAACAATTCTTCTGGGAATTGTTTCAGGACAAGTAAAGTTTAACTAGAAAAAATCTCTAATGTCATTTCAACCACAGAGGTTTGCTAAAATGAGGGACATCTCCTCTTTTCCTGTACATGAGACCCTGTATGAATCATCTTCTACTTTGAGCCTTTTCTAGTATGAATACAATTCTTTTGTTCATGAAGGATCATTTTACCTTGTGAAAATGCACATGAAATATCTGCTTTAACCCTGATTCTCCTTCACAGTAACAGTCAGTCTCCTCTGATAAGCTATTAGTCCAGCATTTCTTCAAGTCTGTGGATGAACTTAAGCCCCTTTTCCTTGTATATTGTGATTCTAACTAGAAGAAAATTCACTTTTCTATTTTTGATTCAAAAAAAAAAAGAAAAAAAAATCAAATAAATTTGTCAAAACAACCTTGTTCCTTTAGCTGAGTATATACAAGTAATGCTGTAGAAAACATTTCTTTTTAATCACGTTTTCATTTGCTTTGGTTTGCAATGTATTCCAATGTTTGTTTATATACACACATGCAAACACACAGCTGGAGGTGTACATATATTTTTAAAATAAATAATAACTACAATACCTATCCAAGTTAACAATGTTTCCCTTCACATGCTACTACGACATATAATAATTGTTGAGAAAATTGATTCTCTCTCCTTTCACTTTTAAACACTAGTTTATTTAAGACAGTTTGTGCTAATTATCTCTGCACAAGCTGCTCAAGTTATACTAGGTAACAAGCCTGCAATTTATGTCTGGCTAACTATATTGATTTCTCCCTTGCCAACTATAATCAGATAACTAAACCAATAAACAACCCTTGTTCTTATCATCTCTGCAGTTGAACAATACTCAGCTTCATTTGCTGTTTTCTGGCAAACATCCCTGCAGAATTTACCCTTTTCTATCTAGCTGGCACATGAGCTGTCTTCTCATATCTGATACATCATTTCCCTAATAGCAGAAAAGCAAAGCAAAGTCAGTCCCTAATGAACACAAGCTGGCTTTGGGAGTCATTCCACTGCTTTATTCTTGCTTTAAATCTATGTTTGCATTGTTTTTGATTTTAACATTCTGGTTTGCTGGTAATAGCAGCTGTTCTCTTATCCTATGTGTAGATACACTTATTTAATCTGCTCTCAGCAGCAAGCAATACTATATTTTTTAGAGACTACTCTGATTCTGAATTATTTCAACTTCCTTGGATTTGACTCTGCTGTCTTTGAGTGCTATTTTTCTTGGAAAGCAGGAAGCTTTGAACTACAGCTCTGTCTTGGTGACAGAGCACTGGCACAGCTGACAAGCACTTTATACATGAACGTGTTATCAGGCCAGCCTTTTGAAAAGGTAGATCTAAGATCAGCATCAAGCATGGAAATTTGTTTTAATATTTAGTCCTTTTCTGAATGAGAGCCGACTTGAAAGAGATTTATATTAGTTATGCACTATGACTCAAGCAGAGTAGCACCTTTTTCTTGGATCTTTGGCACTTGAGGCAGTCAATTATTAATTGAGTGAGAAAGCCTATCTCTGTAGCTAAGATACAGAAAACATACCTTAAATTTCCAACTTTAAATAAAGTGTATGAAAGGTGAAAACCTGGATCTCCTATATTTAGGGAGATCCTTACATTAAAAGGTGTTCTCTTCATCTTAGACATTTAATTAAGGGGCAAACACTAGGAATAGTAACACATTACTCAACAGTAATTTTTTAAATGCCTTCAAAACCTCATAGATATCTTTCCCCCATAATATTAAAGGTAAGCTTTTTTTTTTTTTTTTTAATGAAATAAACGTTGCTGAGATCTCTACTTCTCTTTCAGAGGGAATTAAAACAAGTATCAAGATACAGATATTTTTCTCAGAAAAAAACAGGTGCTACTTTCCACCCTTCTCTAACTATATATCTCTCAAATGAACTAAACTTCACCCTAGGGAACATAACAATTGGAAAAGTACTTCATTGGCTTCCTAATACGTGTGTTTAGAAAAACAAACAAACAAACAAACAAACAAACCTTAAATCTGACATTAAAGGAGCTATTGCCTACCAAAATTCATTACACTGCTGAAAAGTGAGACTATAATGAGGAAATGACTTTGGGATCTTCAGTTGAAGATTTCTATCTCTTAAAGTCTTCAGGCTTCTCCTAACCTGCCTTTCTGAATTTCCACCTTTCAGGATTCTTTTTGTTGAGTCTTACTGCAATATCCTTGTTATCGCCAACTATTTCAAGGGTTTATACTCAATTTTAATTTCACTGCAATATTTCTTTTTTGTGCCTTTCTAGCTCAGGACTTGCTTTGTTGGTACATGAGATGTTTTGGCATTTGTGTATAGGAAATGTAAGAATACAGGAAAAGGTCTATAGATTCAAGAGCTGAGTCCAAGTAAAAATAATAGAAGTTATATTGGTTTTGATTTGTAATCATTCATATGAGACAATAATGGTTAAGATGGTAGTTTTAAGCTGTCTTATGCAAGGCTTTTAGACCTTTCTACTATAACCACCAGGTAAAGAGGGAGAGGTCAAGGTAATCAGGAAGTTTCGAAGATGTCCAAGGAAATATATTACACTGACAGTGAAAAATTCACAGAACTGCATTATGGAACAATGTGAACAGTAGCTTTTTAAGTGATATTCGTGGTGGATTGGGACATAATGGTCAGTTCTGTCAAGTAACCTGTACAATAGGATCCAATGAAATTGACCACTGGGATTACTAATATTTAAAAAAATATGGTGATGCCTCTAAAGTTTTGCATATTCCTATCATAAGTTTTATGAAAGTTGTCATATCTGTTATCCATATAGGCCATAACAGTAAAAGTAGAATGTAGTAAATGTAATGAGGATTTATTTTAAAACTTACTGATTTTATTTGGAAAATAAAGTTCCTACTATTTTTTGTTGAACTATTTCAGTGTTATCTGAATATTGCAGCCTTATGTTGTTCCACTGAGGAAAAAAACCCACAAGTTGCAAGTGGCAGCATCTCACATTAAAGTTCAGTGTAAAATTTTCAGGATCATTTCCCTTTACAAGAATTTTGAGATTTCCCAGGCCCAAAATTCATCTATGCCTCACTCCATCAGTTTCTCTAATACAGAAACTATCTACCTGGTCTGAACTACTGTTTCTGCTGTAATTACTAAATCATTGACATGTGCCCCCACAGGATGCTAGCATGACCCCTGTACTCATTAATGGGTCTCTGCTCTCCTTTTGCAGCTGATTTAACTAGCAGTTTCATTACAAATCTAAAAATGTTACAGGAGGTAGCATTTGTGTTATAATAACCTTTGTGACCCTCTGACAGCTCCTCCAACCTGGAATTCTGAATAAGGTTTAATATTTCCAGATGAATAACTGTACCTTTCCAGAAGTATAGTATGTCTATTCCTATGGTTTTTTAATTAAGATCTGCCCTAGGTGCCCCAGAACACAGTAGTAAAATGCCACTAACTTTATGGGTCAGGATTGGACCCTTATTGAATAAAAAGAAAAAAAAATATATATATATACATTGCTTTGTTCATTTACACATCAGTCACATTTTGTTCACAAATGTAACACTCCTATAAGAGAAATGTGTTCTCTCTCTTCGTAATATTAATAACCTCTAGAACAATAATAAAATATTCTTTCCCTCTTCATACTCAGTCAAGAAAGTGTTCCAGTTGCCTTTAAATGGGTTGGGTCTTCTTCCTTTGACATAAAACAATCTTTTGAATTCTGCCTGTTCTATGGTGGTTTCTCAAGTTCCTAAGTCACTAACATTCATGTTCTAGTATTATCTGCCTTGTTTTTATATTGGAGTCACTGGTACTGCTGGAGCAGTGTAAAGCATAACTAAAAGATATGCTATAGCTCAAATGGAATTTATGAGATGAACATAAAAATTATTGGATTAATTTCTTGGCATCATGCCTGAAATAAAAATTGGTAGGTTATAAATTGTCCTCCTTGGCACTAAAATCTATGAAAATAGAATAATTATATGGAATTTCATCTCGTCATTGTCACTGCTTAAGTTTGCACATCAAGGTTAAAATTACTCTATCAATATGCATACAGACCAGATTTTCAAAAGAAATTATCTTTTGCTTCAGCAATTAAAAAGGACCTAGATTTTCATAAAACCCAAGCATTCAGCTTGCCAAGTGCCTCACACAATCTGCTTGCTAATGTTTGTGAACTGTTTTAAAATTACAGGTCTATTAAAACTAATTGCAGTTTTTATGGTTTTACAAACATGTTTTCTGCCATGTGTTTCTGAGAGGAACAGGAAACAATTGAGATATTTACCAGGACATTTACCTGCTAACCTTAGAGATCTGCATCCACACTACACTCTTTGAAGTCAATAGACAGGAATAGACATAGTAAAGGCATGATCACTTGACCTGTTTTAAACATAACTTGTGGCAAATAGCACTGACGAGGAATTCCTGGTTTGGTTCGGATATCCAGATGACTAACTTTACTACAGCTCTACATGTCTGGTCAGGTGAAACCTTCCCTTATTCTCGCTATACTAGGAAGGTAGAAATTCAAAAAGGGAGTAAACTGGTGGAACAAAGAAAATCTTTATTTCTCTACACCATTATTTTTGTAATAATGTTACAAACACAGATTATATTTTCTGACAAAATTGTGTTGACTTAATTGTAGTGCTGCTAACTCCAGGGAATACTGCAGTGCTCACAGTTCCTGACACTTGGGGGACTAGACTGTGTCTGCCTTTGCTTTGATTTCTTTTCCATCACTGAGTAAGTCTTCCTGTGATTATGCTTTTTATTCATAATGTATTGAATAAATTTTTTCAGTGAGGTGCTGTCAGAAAGAATGTGTATGTCTTTTGGGAGACTCAGTTATGACAGAAATGGAGACAAATCAGTACTGAAACATAATTATTTTGCTCACTTTTAGTGATCATAATTTCTTTAGAAATCACTTCATCTAGAAAGATTGAAACACAGAAAACATATATTGAGCATTTAATTCTCTAAAATATTTGTTATACATTTTCATTAAGTTAATTTCTTTCTATTTATGAATTTCCCACAGATCAGAATTTAAACCAAAATTTTCCCTTTATTTTCTCTTTGTAGGCAGTCAGCTACTAGTTTCGATGATTTTTGTTGTCTTCCAGACTCCACTCATTGACTTTGAACTTGTGCCCCAGTATGATTTGCTCTGCTTACATTCTTCTTGATATTAAGTCTACCTTTATATTTTTTTCCAAAACAATGATCTACATCACTTAACAGATTGTGCAATCAAGAGACTATATCGGGGACCTGAATGAACCAAAAGGCTTGCTGTGGTTTAACTCGAGATAGCAATACAACCATGATAGCTGTTCACTCTCTTCCCAACACCCCCCAAAAAGAGGAGAGAATTGAAAGGGAAGGAAGAAATTGGATTGAGATAAACATAGTTTAATAAAATATCAAAATACTAATACACTACTAATAAGTAAATATACATATAAAACAAAAATAAAATATAAAATAAAAGATATTCAATGCAATTCTTCACAACCTCCATCCACACCGAGCAGGCAGTCCCAGGAAACAGAAACTGCTCCCAATAGCTGATGCCAGAGAGAGAAAATTGGAAAAAGGGAGAAAAGCCAAGAGACCTCTGCAAATGGCAGGATGGCAAAGTCCAAACAGAAGTTCCCCAGGTCTGACAAAAAAAAACCCAAAGAAAGTGAAGAGAACCTGAGAGAGAGATCAGAAGATCCATACTCTCCCTCAATGTGAAGCATGGTGTCAATGGGACGGAATACTCTTATTAATCAGTCTGGATGTCAGTCAAGCTCTTCCCCTTCCATGCCCTGCTTCCTCGATGCCTCACACCTGTGGGCAGAGCACTCAGAATGTTCTTGACTCTCAGACCAGAGCAATTAAAAACATTAACTCTGTTCTGGGGTGGTATCTTCTTGTTCTCAAACTAAGTCCAAATAATGACCATGCTAGTTACGAAAAAGAAAGATTTCTAACTGTATGAAGAAAATGAACTCGGTCAAACCAGCACAATTTGCCTCCTCTCCCTGGGTGCTTGACTGCCTATATTCAAGATCACTGCACCTGACCTCACCTTGCTGACTTGGCTTCCTGGCCTGATCTCAGACCTGCATGGAAATGGCTGGCAATCACAGGGCTATTGGCTAGTTGTTACCATCAAAACCCCTGAACTTCTTGCACACTTACTGTAGGATGGTGTCCCTTGTTGGTGGGGTCATTGCCCTGCCAGCCTTGTCACTTCTGGCTGCTCTTCCCTTGCAGTGCAGTCTGCCCTTGCTGCTCCCTGAAATAATGTGCTCTATGACACCATATTAGGAAGCTCAGCAGCAAAGGTAAGACTTCATAAATAATACTCTAAAATGTGCCTTTTAACAGAGTACATCACTGTTTCTGAAATGTGGAAGGTTGTAGATAAAGACAAATTTTTATTAAAGGAAATTCATGGTACTAGCCTAATCCTTGAGCACACTGAATGGATGCATAATGTGGTACTCTTTTAATAGAAGTGACTTCTGTTATTTTTCTCTGAAGTAGTTTTCTCTAGGGAAAAATATGTCTATATTTTTTTCAGTATATTTTTGGACAGTAAATATTTTCTCGTTTCTCAGTTAAATGTTTACTTATTCAGCTGTACACCAAACTTGGAGAGAGGAAAGGGAAAACCATAAATAATAATAGAAATGAAAAATTGTGGATGTTAATATGAAGCACTGCTAGACCTGAAGCCAGAAAGTAACTATGTGAAATGGTGCGGAAAAACATCTTCTGACACCTGACAACTGAAACCAGTTGTGCCTTAAGGCACTGGTGTGGGGAAGTCCATGAAGAATTGCCTTGTTACATTCCCACAGTGCCTTAATAAGATTTCAAATAAAAACAGATAGCATCAAACGCAAAACTATCCAAAACTGCTGTTTATCTGCCAGAAGAATTAAAACACTAATGTTTGGAACACCTTTTCTTAAATTAATACATTATATTGCAATGCAAGGAAACAGTATGCATGTTTAGTAGTTAATTATGCAGAGATTGTTTGTAAGTTACAGAAAACCTTCCAAGAGGTAGCAGTTTGAGGTTCCTGGATCACAAATGGATAAACTAGGCAAGATACACAAGCAGCTGATGGATCTTTAGGAATTGTGTTGAAAGTAGCTGCCTCAGGCTAAAACCTCTTTTATATTTAATATGTAAATCTGAGAGCTTTGACAGGGAAAACCACTTTTTTTTTTAAGGACATTTTGCAATAGAATAAAAAAGTAAGCTATTCTCTTTATTTGAGGAAACAATCTTTCTTCCTCCAGCTTCTCACTTTGTCATCCTTCTTTCACTTGTGTATGAACATAAAGATTTATTATTTCTGTCTAAAATTTTTAAGTAAATTAATTGAAGTGCCAGTTAATCAGCTTCTTCTCCCCTTCTGCTCAGAAAGGCTCAGTCTAGCATGACTTTCTTATTGTACAACTGAGCAAAAAGGACTGATGTGTGCCAGTGCAGAGGAAGGCACACTGTACTCGTGCAGTCAGCATTGGTCAGGTAGGGTGAGAGGCTGCTGGGTTCTGCTCCCAAAACTGATCAGGAATTTTATGCTGAGTGGACACTGGGGACAGAGCAGAAATAAATTAGAAAGAAAATGCTTGTCATTGCCTTCCTTCACAGAATGATTTTTGCTTGTCATGAAACTACAAAATCTAGCTCTCTCTGGATACATGAATCTCTTATTGAACAGTATTTTACTAAGAGAGATAAAGAGTGCTCCTTTCCATCCCTTCTCCAGGCCAAACGATAGCTCAGAGTATCATTATTGAGACAATTTCTTAAGGAATGGAAGTGCACAAGGAAATCAGTGTACAACATGTTGTACAAGATTAATTAATACTCAATTAGAACTTTTACTATCTTTTTAAAGAAACATAACTTTTTTCTTATGCAAAAGGATGATTCCTTCTTGGTAGTATTTAAGATTTTCAATGTAAAAAAAAAAAAAAAATCCTTCATGACTTCTAACAGAGCTTTCTGTGGCAAAATAAATTAGAACACTCTGAGTGACAGTAGCTAACCATGTTAACACACTATGAATATTACCAGTTTGAAATGAAACTTGATGCTTTAGCACTCTTTAGCACACAGATGTCCTCATTGCCCTTTAAAGTACTCTGGTTTACTTTGTAGTAAATTAAGAGTATGCACAAGGTTAATGACTGCAACTCAACCGACAGGCAAAACATTATAAACTCTTTGGTACTTGACTGTAATGTAAACAGAATTAAAAATTCAAAACAGTTTAAAATGCCTGCCAGGCTTTGAATCTGGTTTACTTCTCAACCCAAACCAGATTATCTTCCTTGAATTTATGATATTTCAGAATTTTATCTTAGATAATATGGTAAGAAAACTATGCAGATATTTGAAAACTATACATTGGAAAGTGTTGTCAGCACTGGCATATAAGTGACAGTTTTCAAAGTACATGGATATAATTCTGGCTTCTTTGAGGTCAAGTTGATCTCAGTGGGACTAGGATTTCACGGGTACAGATGACACATACCTATACATGAGTTAAGGTTTTGTAAAGAACATCACTGATACCTCAAAATAAAATAAATGAATTAATATTTCTACAACTAGCTCCTATTTGGTTCTAGAGAACAAATATGAAGCTGATAGAAGTTACGTAAACAAGTAACATTTTTATAGTCTTTTTGAAAATTGATTTCATAATCGAAGTATCACACTACACTAGTAAGAAAAGATTAGATAGTCCTTCAGAAGACTTGTCAAAACAGACAGCAGAGAAATATCATTATTCACATAGCTGGATCTTAATATAAGTCATTACATTGATGAAGTAGACTGGCAAGGACAGTAAATGCTGGTTCATTTTCCACCTTTAAACATTTTAAGGTGTTATCCAGGTTTTCTGGACACATCTTAAATTCTCTAGCTAAACTCTAAGTACATATAAAACCAAAGTCTATTGGTTTTAATTAGTTTTCCTGGCAGCAATGTTAGTGATACAGAAGTACTAGAACACACAGTATCTTAGATTAGTCTAATAATTTTCCTTGGGTGGTAACTTTTTGAAAAAATGCATAATATTGCAACAGATGAGCCACTGTTCTTGTGAAAGCTATGCGTTTTAAAAAAAAAAATTATTTTATGTGAAATGGACCAAAGTATGGCGATATTTTATTGCTGTTAGAATAACACCACATCTGGAGTAAATTAAAAAATAATACTAAAAGGGGAAAGAAGGAGAGATATATACAGAAAAAAAAAAAAAGGCAGCAGAAGATATGTTAACAAAAAGAATAAAAAAACCTAAAAAATTAAGAACAGAGATAAGTATAAGGAAGAAGAAAATAGCCAATAGAAAAAAATGTATAAAAAGAGAACTACAAAGTCAAATTAAGTCAAAGTAGAAATAGAGAAATATGACACAGAGAAGAAAATAGGAAACAATTGTAAAAAGGCAGTGTAAGCAGAAAAATATATATATAAAAAAAAAAAAAGGACACCATCAAATTAAAGTGTTTGGTGGATGAAGTTATGGAAGATGGATATGTGTATACCAGAAAGCTTGGAAAATAAAAACAAGCACAATCAAACAAAAAACCCCAAAACAAAATAAAATAAATAAATAAAAAACCACAAACAAACAAGAATTCAAGGCAGACTCCCAAAAATAGGGAACTCAAGTACTTAAATCACTCATTATGCTCGGCAAGAATGCAAGAATGAAGGGGAAAGTCATTTATTCATCTCATCAGTAATGGGAAACAGCATAGAAATATATGCAAGTATACATTACAAGCCACCGAATGCCTCTTGAAATTTTAATTTTATGCGATACATTTATTCTGACAGGTGGAAAAGCAGTGTATATTTCCTTACTTTGCTACAGGTGATGTATTCTGAGGTGCAGTAAAAAAAAACTAGAAATGTGTGCTGATTCTACAACTGATGAGACAAAGAATACCAATGGAACATCTTCTGCCTGTAGTAAAATCTAGAGGTGTTTAATATAAGATGCTGTTTTTCTTCTTAACCTGACATTGCAACCAGGGATGAAGACTTGCAATGCTGTAGACTATGACCTACATCACCCTTAATGAGGATTAACATAATTTCAGAAAACCTTAAGTCCATTAGTAACAAAAATCTGCAAGGTCAGCTAGAAGGTGTCTTTTTGACTACATGATGACTGCCTCCACTTGATTAATGCAGTCAACTTAGACTATTGAGATGTAAAATGAAGCAGTTTGTATACATTCTGCTTTACCCAGAGGCTATCATTTTCAAAGTCATTTCAAGCACCTAATACAACATAGGAATTGAAAAAGTTGGAGCCAACAATTTTTCATTTTGAAATGTCTTTTTTAAAGTTGGAAGATACATATTTAATGGTTTACCTGAAGCTAAAATCTTCTATTTTATGTCACACCAACAACTAATTTATAGTGACATTGTGGATTTAGGATACAAGAGAGTATCTCTGGTTGGAGTTAACATCTTTTAAGTTGGTGTAGTCTTCTCATAAATTGCATTC
Source organism: Nesoenas mayeri (assembly GCF_963082525.1). Taxonomy (NCBI): domain Eukaryota; kingdom Metazoa; phylum Chordata; class Aves; order Columbiformes; family Columbidae; genus Nesoenas; species Nesoenas mayeri. The sequence continues at coordinate 19,778,328 of NC_137541.1, forward strand.
TTATGTCTAATTATGGCTCAAAATTTCAGCATATTTCAGTTGATGTGAAATATTTGAGATAATTTATTGATGATTGTGATTAATGCCAGATCTACTTTTTGTACTTGTGATTAAATGCTCTTTTTATCCAAATTTACCTATATTTTACAGTGTTAAACAAGATGGACCTCAATAAAATTTTCTTTACATTTAGGTTGAAAAGGAAAATTAATTATTTACATTTTCCTTTAACAATTAGAAATAGTAAATAGTGATTATTAAAGGATGAGGGATAGAAGCAAAGATCAGAAGCCCTATAATAGCGTCAAAATGGCATGAAGAAGTCAAAGTGTAATAGAAGGGAACTTTTGCCATTGTATTCATAATTGCATCAGCAAGTACCTCCCGCCTTGATACAAATAACCCAAATTACTTGCTTCAGACATGAAAACAAAGTTTGCTTTCTACTTCATATGTGCCTATTTCCAGAGAAAACCTTATATGTTCCTTCATGGATAATCCCCTTGCTTTCCTACAGATTCAATATAACATCTTGTGCAGATTATGGAAATAATAGTCTTCTGTGGTTTCAAGGTATTCTAGCTACATGACAATGTCTCATGGTCACTGCAGACTGCTTTTCCATCTCACTGGTGCTGAATTTAAACTATTTTCAAAGGTCTTAGTCGTCAAATTTCACAAAATTCAATTTAAGTACACTTAAGAAACTAATCATAATTTTGCAACAGTATTTTTGAGAGTATTTGTTTCAAGTAATGTTTTCTGACTTCTAATTAGAAAATTAATTCAATCCAGTTGCAGAACAATGCTAAGCAATGTATTTTTTCTGTAGTGTCCAACTCATTCTTCTTTCCTAAGAGGTTGTAGGGTTGTTGTTATTCTTTTGTTTGGTTTGGTTAATCTTTCTGTTTTCTTGGTACAGGGACTTCTCATTGATGGCAGAGACATTTGCTAATAATTATGACAAAGTACTTTTCAATCTTAGCAGATGTGATCATTAAACATAGAAGGTGCAGTATAAAATATTACCCCTGTAAAATCAAAATATATTGACCATCATTGGCTCTCATTTAAAACCAATAGTAATAATGTCAAGCTACTAGAAGTTAAGATGGTTACAGAAATAATGCATAAAAAAGCGTTTCTTTCTACGAACTCTCTACAGATTTTATAGAATGAAATAGAGTAACAGTATGACATAAAACTGTGTGACCAAAAGAGAGGTGGTACATACAGAGGAATGTCCATATGGGCCAGACGGTGAGGTTCATTCTAGGCCAGAGAGTAACTGGAGTTTGTGTTTTGAAGTACTTTCCTGGCATTCTTTCATTTTGTCTCAGACTGTCCAGGTAAAATTAAATATTTCATTGCATCTGTTAGGAGATCTGAAGACACCTCAATTAGCCTAACACATTTTAATAAAATGTTTAGTGATGAAGAGCAAATAATTACTAGCAAAGTCATGACAGGAAAGTGTAGAGTCCTGCATCTGGGCAGTTCTGGGCCCCTCAGTTCAAAAAGAACAGGGAACTGCTGGAGAGGGTCCAGCGTAGGGCAACAAAGATGATTAAGGGAGTGGAGCACCTCCCTTATGAGGAAAGGCTGAGGGAGCTGGGTCTCTAGTTTGGAGGAGACTGAGGGGTGACCTTATTAATGCTTATAAATATATAAAGGGTGAGTGCCACGAGGACGGAGCTAGGCTCTTCTCAGTGACAAACAATGATAGGACAAAGGGTAATGGGATCAATCTGGAACACAAGAGGTTCCACTTAAATTTGAGAAAAAACTTCTCATTGAGGGTGACAGAGCACTGGAACAGGTTGCCCATGGAGGTTGTGGAGTCTCCTTCTCTGGAGGCATTCAAAACCCGCCTGGACATGTTCCTGTGCGACCTCACCTAGGCATTCCTGCTCAAGCAGGGGGATTGGACTAGATGATCTTTTGAGGTCACTTCTAATCCCAAACATACTTTGATATTCTGAAAGTAGCAACATTGTGCTTACTTCAGTTTAATTCTCTGAGACTGTTGGAATGATGTTACACTTGTCCCACTGTAAAGTGACATCTGCAATGCACATGAAAATTCATTTATTAATTCAGCCCATGTGCCCTTTTGCCAGTGCTGACAGATGCTGATATGTGCATAGGTTGAAAAATATCAGTACTCAAATACAATCTTTGCTATCTCCTGACTTTTCTCAAGGAAAAAGCAGGGAAGTGTTTTTCCTTTTTTCTCCCTTCTCCCTCTCGCCCATCTGCTTATGTCTTAAAGTGTCACATGATCCTGAAAACCTTTTTTTTTTTTTTTTAAATTTAGAACTTTCTTGTGTTTGATGCTTGTGACTATGCGTAAGACAAAAAGTCCTTGAAATCTAAGACTAGAAATGGCTGATTAAAAGTTACTACAGAAGACTGTGAGCCTTCAAAAACTCAGGTTAGACAGAACATAAATCATCTGTATGTATGAGATGGATATGGTATGGTGTTAAAGGTCAAATTTATCCAACAAAAAAACCCTGGTGTTGGACTTTTACCAGAAGGAATACATTCAATGAAATTCAAGACAAAAACACTGAAAGCTTGTACATCTGAATTTTTTTGTAAATACTTTCTTCAAATTCTTTCCTTATTTTATCTCTTTTCTGTGTCTGTATTTTATTTGCTATATTTCTTTTTTTATTGTACATATATTTTATTCTTCAAATGACTGTATGGGAGAGAGAGGTGAAAAAAATGAAAGGAGGGAGGAGAGGAGAGGAGAGGAGAGGAGAGGAGAGGAGAGGAGAGGAGAGCAGAGGGAAAAAGAAAAAAAAAGAAAAAGAGAAAGAAAAAGAGAAAAAGAAAAATAAAAAAGAAAAAGAAAAAGAAAAAGAAAAGAAAAAGAAAAAGAAAAGAAGGGAAAAGAAAAAAGAAAGTAAGAGAAGGGAAAAGAAAAAAAAAAGAAGAGAAAAGATGAAAAAAAAGAGAAGAGAAAAAAGGAAGAGAAGAGAAGAGAAGAGAAGAGAAGAGAAGAGAAGAGAAGAGAAGAGAAGAGAAGAGAAGAGAAGAGAAGAAAAAAAAGAGAAAAGAAAAGAAAAGAAAAGAAAAGAAAAGAAAAGAAAAGAAAAGAAAAGAAAAGAAAAGAAAAGAAAAGAAAAGAAAAGAAAAGAAAAGAAAAGAAAAGAAGAAAATAAAAGAGAAAATAAAAGAAAAGAAATAATAAAACACAGCAACACTAAATGAAACGTCTTGTTCTAAAGCAAACTGTTAGGCTACACCTTTCTACAGACTTTTTGGTCCTCATCTGCAGTATGACAAAATAACGGAGATGAGTTTCTGCTGCAGAAATTGTAATCTTGAATGGAATAATTCCAGAACCTGTATTTGCTCCATATTTTGGGAAATCTTAAACAATTGCAAACACCAGTACTTAGTTCCTCATTATTACTGTCCTCAGTCAGCAGAACCAGTGGACTACCAATATTTGGATACAATTGCACAACCATTCATGAGGTCTTAAGAAAAGTCAGTAAACAGAAATGAGGAAAAAATGAGGAAAAAAATTTGGGTTGAAGGAAGTAAGACAGAGAAGACATAGATGAGGTGAGTTATGGTGCATATAAAAATATAATTGGTCTGGTTATAGATCACTTGTGAAGAAATAGATGGAAATTAAAAGACTCGCAAAACATGTTTCATACATTTGGACTGTGTGTCATTAGGAGCATGTCTATAATTTTATTTAAAAAGCTTGACTATTTGAAGACAGTCACTAGAGAGGAGATTTTACCTTGGAGTTCTTTGATATAATCTGCATTGTAACAAAGAATGTAAATGCCTCTACCGTTTTTTTTTCCTTAATAAGGTGTTGTGTGATTTTTTGACTTCTTCAACTTCACATTCTTCCTCATTATAAAATAATAACAAAAAATGCACATCTACAGTTTCCGCTAGAGTTCAGTGGAACATATTACCTATCTGTAGTAATTCAAAATAACTGCTGATAGAAATTATGGAATTTCATCCATATAGCAGGAAAAAAAAAAAATTGGAAAAAACAAACCAAACATGAAACAATTGCTATATGTGAAGGTAAATATACAGATTAGGAAATTATAATGACAAAACATGCTCAAATATGAAAGTTAACTGTGACAGAAGAAAATAATGTTTTGTACATTTTAACAATTTATAATAATAAAATTATTTCAGTTAACGGAAAACTACAGATTTCCATGAAATGTGGGTATGCATAGGACATTAAAAACAATATTTTCAAATGTGAAGCTTTTCAAAATAAGGTTTTCTCTTCTACTGGGAAAGTGTATTTTGCTACCATTTCCTCTGGGAAATGATAGAGCAGAATTCAACCATCAGTTGGGACACATGGCTTTTATTTCACATTTGAATTGTAAAGACTATGCAAATGATCACTAATTGGTCTCTGGAGAGCAACATTGCCCCTATTTTATTTATATATTTATCTCATTCGTTCTTCTGAGAGTACAGAAACACTGGAGGAATTGCACAGCATGCAGTTTGAACAAAAGTTTTGAAAGAGAAGTTGCTTAGGAATTTAAAGTGGGTCAGAAATTTAAATTTTTCAGTTTTTTATATATGGATATATAATACAACTTGAGGAAAGGTTATATAATGTTTTTAACTGCACAACAGAGCAATTGCTTTTAGTTTTGTTGTTGTTTCGTTTTTGTTTTGTTTGTTTTTTTTTTTTTAATTTACACTGGCAAAATATTTATAATCCACTATTTCTCCATTGGTAGAGTCAGTTGAATATAAGATACATATTCTGAGTTTTAACTCTGTTACTAACACTTTCGAAAACAGATTATGCTTCAGTTGTTCTCCAAACCATTCCAAAGATTGAAAGACACAGTCAAGTAACAATAATTTATACAAAATGCCGTAAACATTAGAACTCTGTTTGGTAACCTCAGAGTATAAAATATGTTTAACATTTCACAGTCCCACCCCAGTGCTGTTCACACGCTAAAATCACCGTTGTGACCCCTGGCTCCCTTAAGAAATAGATGTGGCAGAAAACATTAAATCTGTGAATCTACATAAAATTGCTAGCCTTAATTTGTGTTTTTAAATGTACAGGTAAGATTGTATCAATGTTCAGAGTAGTATTGTATATTCTTTCTAGGTCTGGCAATTTTTAAAATACATCCATTTACTTTTTTTTTTTTTTTCTATAGCAATATCAAAAATCCCTTGTGCAATATTCTGCTGCCCAAAGCATAGGCAATCCTGCCATGGTGATCTGTTAAACAATTGTAAAGATATCATTTTGCCCCTGCAGACACATGTATATCAATGAAATTACTGATTTATACTTTAATGACTTTTTGTCTTTCAGATATCAAGAAATACACTTACAAAACAGTTAATCTTTAAAAAAAGTATGCAGCTTCACAGTTGCTAGTGTAAATTAGTTATAAAAATACCACTACCCTAAAGGAAAATGACAATGACCTAACACGTGATCATGTAATTAAATTAAGCCCCTCAGCTTCAATAACATACTAAAAATACATGAAACTATAGTAAGAAATGCTCTGGGATTGAAAAAGTCTAGAAATTAGAATTAAAATTTTGCTGTCTTCAAGAACATAGGAAACATGCTTATGTACATGAAGAAAATTTAACTCTGAAGCAGTATTAAACTCATTAAACTTGTAACACTGTCAGTTAATGTTAGTGTAACACTGAATAGATCCTCATCTGGTTTAAATTGAACTCATTAAGGACAACAGATATATACTAATTTATGTGTGCCTAGAATCTGTCCTTAGGGCTTTGTTTTCTTGTAGTCGTCTATTCATAGAGCTCTAAATAACACTTTATAAATAATTGCAAGGAATATATTTCAACAACAATTTCAGTCATCTATAGCTTTGAAAGGTCATGTCTGAAATATATTCTGAGAACAAAGAAGAGACATAACTCCTATCACCATTTTCTTAATTAGGCCATTCCTCAGCAGATTCCAGGAAAACCAATATTCTGGCTTTCATTATCCTTCATGTGTTCTCAGAAATGAAAAAAAAATGTCCATTGTGAAGATGTCTGACAAGCATGTATTTCATCTGCCTGTTTACATTTTTACTGTGAAGACTGACTCTAGATGTGATTTAATTCAAGACCCAAATTCTGGACAAGGAATCAGCTGGAAGCATCAAGGCATTTGTTATGGCATGTTCATTCCTGTCCAGTGCCCTTTAAATATAAGAATTGAGGAGTAGGAGTGGAGTTTTTATTTTGATTTGTGTGTATTTTTCCAAAGGTAAGGTAGTTTGTCTCATCTGGTATTTCAAAATTTGCTTCTGGTCAACCTACATCAGAAGATGACGTGTTATACTTGCTCTGGTCAAATCGGTAATCTAGATCTTCCTTGCATCAAGTATCTTCAATTAGTATACCAACTGGTTGACATAGCATATTAAAATAGAACTAGGACTTTATAATAACTCAAAAGCTTATCTCAAATTCCAAATTTCTCCATGTATTCATTAAAATAATTGAAAGTTTCTCATATGAAAACTAACGAATTCATAATACTTCAGTTCAGTCTGAAGTTATTTTGGTTATACTCTGCCAAATCTGGTATTTTTTGGTAAAATCAAGATACTAATAGATGAAAAAGGCTGATTTTGCACAATTCCTGCTTTATTCAAACCCAAGAAACACAGGTATTTTGAAATGTTCGTCTCCCATTAATTTCATGAGGCTTCAAATAAGTGTTCTCAAATTCCACCTTCAGGAACTAACAAAGTTTCATTGATGATTGTGAAATTGCTCGTGTCTAGGTGCTATTCCAAAGGAGTAAATACATGTAGACCTTTAGATATATATATTTTAATTTTCCTTTTCATCTTGGACCTTGTCACTCACTTTTCTAGATGTTCTTATGTGATTTTCTTCCCTCTGTAGTTTCATGTCAAAGCACATGATGGAGTCTTACACTAGAAACTGTAGGTTTCGATGCACAAAAGTTAATCAAATTTTGGCATAGTAATAAACTGCATTAAAACCCCAAACACAGGAAAAATCTGTTAACTGTCGACTATGACAGTACAACTAAGAGACTGATCAACACAGTAACCTATAAGTAAGAAAAGTTGAAAATGAGAGCAGCTAACATAGAACTCTTATAGGACCTGTGCTGGGAAGAAGTGTAGAAGTTGCTGAAGAGACATTCCCCTTGCATGGGCAATTGAAAGCAAATCTTCCTCAGTAATCTTTCTTTGCTGTATCATGACAAATAACATGCCAGAGTTCACATTCCTTCTAGCTGGTGCTGCAAATCCAGGAATGTAGTTTCATTCACTGATTGCCAGCGTAGCTTCCATCATCTTTTAGCACATCTAATACAATAATCACATGCAGGCTGCTTATACTTTGGCTTTCCATGAGCTTGCCCGTACTGTGAAGAGCCTGGGAGGCATTGTCAAAAAAAGACTTCACATAGAGCAGGCGCAGCTAAGTATATGTAATTGCTAAATGTGGTATTGGTTTGGATCAGATTATCATTTAATAACAAACAAATGAAGAAAAGCAAGCAAACAAACAACAATAAAACAAACAGAAAGAAGGAAAACACTTGCAAACTTACATTTACAGAAAGTGTTATTTGTTCTTATTAACATGTCAATCTACTCATGTAGGACCAAGTTCTGAAACTTTTATAAACAGATTTCGTTAGCAATGTTGCTAAAAATATCCATCATAAATAAGAAAAATGTGCAAAATACTGGTAATATCAGTAAGAGTTCCAATGTTTATTTAAGAAATCAACCTTATCTTGGAGGCCTAATAAATAAATAAATAAAATTGCACTGTAAGACATCTATGGTATCCATAGCTCCTATGTTCATTTTCTGTTCAGAAAACTTTAAGACAAATCAGGAAACACTATAGTATACTACACAAATCAAAGATTTATATAGTCTGCTGTGCATGTTATTTGAAAGTTCCCATATATGAGTTCTCTTCAACATAAAATCATCGGTAGTGCAGGCAAATTTAAAAACAAATTGTTGGACAGTTCTTTACAATGGATTTAGGAAAGGGAAGGACTTTGCTTCTGGTTGCTCCTAGCAAAGAAGAGACCTTGGCTTTGTGTGCGTTTATGTTTTGTTCATTTGTTTGTTTTTCAGTTTGTTGTTTTGGTTTTTAAGATAAGTCTTAATAATGGTATTAAATTAGCGATAATTGTTAAAATATATTTATACAAGATAAGAATCCTTCTCCCACATCATCCTCCTATACACCTCTCTGCTCCAAGCTTTTTCAAGCTTTCTACTCGTCTTCCTATGTGACAGATAGAGAAAAAAAAAAAAAAAAAAAAAAAGGGCAAAAAAAAAAAAAAAAAGCATCATGCTTCTGGGGTTTATAATCCTCACATTCCTAACATCTCTTGCTTGAAGAAGCAAACATTTAGGAAGAGTTCCCTTTATTTCCTGATCCTTTATGAGCATTTCTTTTGCCTTTATCTCAATTTTAGTTAGATTTATCACACAAGAGAGAATGGGCCCTGCCTCCTCAGCCAGCAAGTGAATGAAAAGTCTTATTAATAGACTGCAACCCACCTGGGAAGAATATATGATAAGTAACTGAATGGTGAGTATTTCTAATTCTGTAATTTGCAAAACCTAAGAATATAGGCGTGATTTAAAATGCATCTTTATAACTTGATAAACTAAGGCAACAGTTACCCCTGTGGGACATCTCCATTGTTGATTTTAATGACATTTCGATGAAGATTATAATATTCAGAAGTTTGATTTTTAGCACAAGTCCAGCATCTCTGGAGGAATAAGTAATGATGATCAATTTTACTGTGCATGCTGGCAGCAGAAAATAACTATATTTGGTAACATCGTATGTTTAAAAGTTAAGGGCTGAAACATTCTATTTGGGATATTTGACACTGAAGTGGTATACAATATTTTACAGTACATGTTTAACAAGCTAGATTTGGGTTGTTGCTAATAGTAGCAAAAGATTCTAATATCATAGCATAGCAGAAAATGAAAACTAAATATGAGGAGAAAAAACTTGTATTTTCCTTTAAGAAAAAATAAAAGGCTGCCTCAGCTATTAAGCATTACAACTCTCATGTACATTTTGGTTCAATATAATTTCTGCAGAGGTCAGATGTGACTAATATCATTATTATTTTTAATATTACTACTTAATCATTTCTACATAGTCAATAATCTAATTTCCATTTGATCGTCTCCATTGTACTGACTGATATTCAAAATTGTTGATGGCTGTTAACATGGGAAATATTAACAGACAGAAAACCAACACTTAGAACTATAAATTTGTTGTCTGGTTGGTTTCTAACAGCTAGAAATGACATCTATGAGTTTTCCTGAGACTTCTGGAGACCTGGCAACATAAATAGCTTATCCAGAAAACACTTATAAGTCAGGGTGGAGTTTAGTTCTAGACATGAATTTTAGTTAATATTTCCACATTTAAATAAATCAACAAAATATTTATGAAGTATCAGATGTGAAATTATACTGCTAGAATTTATGATTCATTATAGACATTTAAATATGTCACTCAACACTATTTTGCTTTGTAGAAAAAGTTTCCTTCTGTCAAATATTTATGAAAACATGAGTTAAAAATCCTGTTTTAATGTAAAGTATTATTTTTTCGCCTCAGGCATCATCCCTTCATTAAAAAATAAATTATCTCTATACCCAAGTGAACTTTCCTGGTATTTTTTTGATCTTTACTATCATAGAAAAGACGGTAGAATCTAAAAAACTGAGTCCTTCACTCTAAAAATTGTAATATGATCTAGATTAATTTCATTCTTTATCATTTAAGAAGAGGAACTCGACTTTAAAATAAAGTATTTATATTTGTAGGTAAGACGTACATTTCAATTTATTTAGAAAGTCTTGAAGGATATCCAGGGAACTCATTAAAGGCCATGACCTTGAGTAAACTTTATTTAGCCTGGAGGTTACTGGAATAATACACTGTTTTTCAGAGGTGATAGCATGACTGTAGGGTATTAAATACATTTTGAAAAAATATTTTGTCACCAAAGTAGTTCTACATGAAACTCCCTTTTGTTTTTACCCCAGACACTTTTATTATTGAAGTAGACACAATAAGACTATAGAGAATATGAGGTCATCGTTGACCATAATTGGCTGAAAAACATTATTCTATGTAGACAACGACTTTATTCTGTTTACGATGACTCCCATTTACACATTCATGCAGTCAGCAACATATAAAAGAATGATATGATAATAAGGAAAGCTTTAAGAAAGCAATCAGATCTGAGGGAGCTTAAAGGATTGTTTCTAGGTGAATTGCCACTCTACAGTTGAAGAACTGAGAAGGCAGATATAGCCTACTCCAAAAAATGATCTAGCTAACGCCACAGGGCAACTCTTCGTTCTAGTCACCCCACGTGGTATTTTGTGAAGCCTTGTAGCAGGTAGCCTCAATCTGTTCTATCTCTCGTTTTCTCTCTGTTTTAACTGTTTATCACATAAAACATTTATTTAAAATAACCATTTTTCAGGCAGTTTTCTTTTTCAAGATAACAGAATTTTTCTATTTTTTTAAGTAATGAGGTTGGAGATTGAGAGGAATTATTCCTATTCTAATAGCTAAGAACTAGTGAGTTTGCATAATTCATTATTAACATCCATGATTCTAAGCAAACACTCAGCTATGATGCTGACTGATTCACTGTGTTTCTGGTTATGAGGATAGAGTGACTGAAGTATTTTTGAAAGAGAAGAGCAAACAGCAGGAAGTGAATAATTCAGATCTGAATAATAGATAATTTTTCTCTTCTCGTTCTGATGTTTCTTGTTTTTCTAGCTTTTTGGTGTGTTGGGTTTTTGTTGTTGTTTCGTTTTGTTGTTGTTTTGTTTGGTTTTGTTTGGTTTTGTTTGGTTTTGTTTTTAATCAGTGTTAAAATCTCCTCTAAAATAGAATGGAACATGGGTAGAAAACTTATCTCACCAACATGTATTGAGTACACCACGTTCGTACACTTCTTTCCCATATAAAAGCTTTTTCTATGCCATAAAAATATTTTTTATTTTCTCAGGAATCTTCACACTTACTAATAATTACTTTAATATATGACCAATCTTAGGTCTTTTCCCCTATTTTAAATATCTATTCTATACCTATGTTATAGTTATTATTGCTGATTATTTAAATTATTTTCAATAGTAAGTCCTCTTCCACCTTCTTACATCAATCAAGAAAAGGCAGACCTTGCCAACAACAGTTTCCCATACCAGTTAAATACTACCAGTTCAGCAATGAAGGGCCTTTAGGGGTCTCAAAAACATCATAGGCACTTATTGTAATTGATATGCATATCATGACCAGACGATAAATTTAACTGAAACTGAAGGAATAACAAGATGTCCCTCAATGTGGGTGATCCGAAGGTGAAAAATGAATCAATAATTATTTTACTTTTCTTAAACAAGCAGATTCAAAATATTATTAAAACATTTTCTATTGCACAAACAATAACCTGGTATAGTAGTGTGGAGGTATACTTGGGAGAAGGGAAGTGTCATATACCTGACTGTTTATTGAATTCCATTTTCTGCTGCGAACCTCTCAGTGGACTAGCACAAAATGTCTGGGAAGTAAGAAAGATTCTCTTTTACTGCCTAAAGTCCAAAGTATAAATCAACAACCTTTTCAGCATAGATTTATGTTGAAATGATCATGAACCAACAATATTCTAATCTCAGAAATTAGATGTCTTTATTAGAAAACTTTGTGGTTTTGTTTTCAGTCATGCGGGTGATTTCTCCACAGTAAATCCAGACATAGAAGGACCAAATCACAAGAGCTAGTAAGATTTCTTACAGTCACTGAAGGACATTGTCATGGTGAGAGGTACAGAGGATCACCACGATGCTCACTGCTTATCAATATTTGGAAATCTTCAGGATTTTACTTTTTAATAGAATATTTCCTACATCTTATTTAAAAAATATGTTGTTAGTTTTGGAGACTCTGTATTCTATCAGTTTTTCCTGTGTTTAAAATTTCAAATGCCTAACTTCGGCAACTGGCTATTTTATGGCTTTAACAGAACCATATCACTGTTTGACACTCTTGACGAAAACTAGTTCTTTTAAACTGCAGGGGCAATAACAGGAACATTATACTGAAAAATCCCTGGTGTCAAACATTTTTAAGCTTTTGAGACAATTTACATATTTATAGGCAGTTTCATACTTCATGCCTGTATTTACTGACTCTACATTTATGGATAGTTATTAACTGCCACACTGGAAGGCACTGAAACAGCTGATTGATAACACAGATGAATGACTCTCTGATAGCAAGTATCATGCATTTTGCTTTGCATATTCTCAAGAATACTTGTGAAAAAAAGATAAGGAATCTTAAAATAGTTTCTATATCAAGAAAGGAGGGAGGGTAAGAAATATCTGTTTTATTTTATAAGACCACCATATTAACCACGTAAAACGTCTTGCAGAGGAGACCGTATTCACTGTGCCCCCCATTTTTTTCCTTAATGTAACTTTGATAATTTCTGTTTCTGAGTATTTTCAGAGTTTATGGTAATGGAGTAACATTTTTAAATTTAACTAATATTAAGGCTGCCTTTCCCAGGCCTGGCTTTGCTTCCTCAAGTCAAGTTGCTCATCACTTATATTAACTCTGTAAAAAGGTCCTGTGGTCCAGGCATAACTGGCTACTAAAGAAGCCCATTTCTTCTACTCCTGGCAATTTAAAGGATTAGGACTCTCAGTGCAGGCTTAACCTTAATTTTAATTAACAGTATTCAGAAAATCAATTTACACCTGTAAAACATATAACTGAATTAACAATACAGTTTCCTTTTCTTCTTTTATGAGTTTCTGATAATAGAGGTCTCGTAGATGACTATTGCCATTAATCATTACTTTTTCTTTTTCATACCAATTTAAGATAAACCTTTTTGTCTCTGTGCAATTTATATTAACTTATGCTTCCCGTTTTATTCCAGAAGATTTTAACAAGCTAGGAGGATGTGGCCATTTCTACAGCAACTTTTATTACCAGAATTTGCATATCTTTTTCTACTGAACTGTGAAATCAGCATTACAATTTCAAGTAAGCTGCAGTTTCTAGACATGAAAAATAATTATGAGGCCTAGATAAGATCAAGCATCAGACCACCTTTCTTGAATCTTCCTATATTACTTTCAACATAGCCCTGTCCTGAAACTAGGTTCCTGGAGAGCAATCTGTTTTATATAAATGATTCTAAAAATACAGCCTTCTACTGCTTTGCAACAAAGGAATATAGAATCACTAATATAATACGAGATGAAGCAGTACAAAACACACTGCACATCTGATGGCAGAAAGGCTTCAAAGCATGATATAGCAGAGCTTTTACACAGCAATTGGGAAGACTCACCAGAGATAGTAATTGTATGTGACTAAACATTGTGTGAAACTGCACTGTTGTATGGGAATTTTGGAAGACTGGGTGAGGAGGAGAAAGGTAAACATGCTCAAGTGATCTGCAGCTGGGGTATAAAGAAAGCACATACATCACACTAATTGTTTTACTGACCTCGAGTGCTTGACAAGTAAAACTTCTGTGTTAGATAAGATAGGCATGAGAGAAACCCTACAGTACCTTATCATGTCTGAGATCCCTGCTTTGTTTTGAGAAAGAGCAGAGCACAGCAAGAGGTTGCATCTGCTCTAAGCCTTGACATACAGGTGAGCTCAGCAGGCCCAGTGATCTTTCAGCAGGGCTGAACGTACCAGTGCCTGAGTCCCCGTCTGTGTCGACTCTGCCTGGGAGTTTAGGTGCGGCTTCAGAGATCCCTCAGTAGGGAGGTAACTAAAACTTGCTCTTTGCAGTTGCATTCATGGCCTCTGGCTCTTCTTGCGACATGCCTGTGCATGTGCACACTACTGTGTAGTGGATTAACTCTTTAAACTCTTTGTAGATCAGATCTAGGATCAAGAAGAATTTTCCTCGCATATCAGACTAGGAAAGATAAGTGGGTTGTTGTGATGTGTTTGTTTACTTGATTTCCCATTTATGAGAACTATCTTCCACAAAAGGACTTTGGAAGATGACAGTCTTTCTCTGCAAACATCCAGGCAGACTTACAGTGACACTGAAAGTCTTACTTTTGTTAGAGGTTGTGCAGATTTTCTGTGTCTTGCATTGCATTTGGGTTTGTAATTGTGTTCTTCCTTCTAGATTATACCTATTCTAGTCATAAAAATGGCAGACTGACATGATGAGGTACTCCAGTCACATTTTACTACTACAGATGCATTTTAGACACCTTTTTAGAATATTAGGTAGACAAGGTGTAGCTCAGATTTTAATAAAATTCTAAGATTTAGACATTCCTCTTTGTCCTGGTTTTGTTAAAAACAAGACCAGTTCTCTTTTAGTGACTTCTCTTTCAGCTAATTTCTTCTAGGTGGCTGTACATTTCTGAGTTTTTGCCTACATATTTTTCATCACATACTGTGTTCAGTGCTGATCAGAAGACCAAGGGAATGGTGAAGAAGCTCATGTTTAGATTTATTACTATGGTAGCCAAGAAAGACTGATAAGTTTTCCCCATTCCGTCATGAGAGGGGCGTGTTTGAGGAGGGGTGGATGGAACAGGTGATCTAAATTGACCACTTAAGTATTCCATTCCATAATCATCATACCCCCTATATAAAAGGGTGATCACGAGGGTCAAGCTCTCCTTGACCATGGCTGGCATCTAGAGAGGACCCTACCTGTCCGCCTGTGATATTGTTGCAGGCATATGCAACAAGTGTCTTGCAATTCAGTAACAAAGAGACACGACCTCTTGCAAAGCCATCTCATAGAAACTGTTCCATTAAGACCAGCTAATGACTGTCTCCCTGTTTACAGAGGCTTCATTGAGCCTTTCTTGCTGCCTGTACTTCATCTTTGCTGTAGTTATAAACAGTCACAGCTTTCCTGTCAGAACTCATAGACACAATTTGAGAAATTCGCAAAAAACAACAAGACCACTACTAGAGCTAACTGGAATACCGCGATGTTTAGTTATTAATAGTAATGTATAGAACAATCCATGATAAATTTTTCTTTTATAAAGATGTTAATTAAATTTCAAAAGAAAGCAGCACAGGAAGCATCTTCTTGGCATTCTTAGGTTTATTTTACTATTATTAATTTCAGGTGGAAAGGAGGGAATGTATCGATGAACATCTCCAAGTTCAAAATTAAGGCTGTAACACATCAAGTGGCAGAATCAAGGTGGTTCATTCTAGAACCTCTCTGAAACTTGCTAAATCTTTAGTTACAGAGAAACTTTCTGGAATGTATCAAACAAAAGAGGAGGTAGAAATGAGGAATAACTGGAAATTGGTAACTCGCAAGTGGCTGAAGTGATACATTCCTGTGTTTTAACTGGGCTTTGTCTGAGTGAGCAGAACGTCGCATTGGACTGTGCAGTGCGAGAACAACCACAACAGGTAAGTCCTGCCCTGACGCAGCAGCAAGTCTTCTTCCTTTGGCACCTCACGGGGCCACAGTCCCCTTGCAGCTGCAGCCAGGGCTCACATCTGCGCCAGACACCCTGCTCAGCAGGAGTGAGGCTCGCACAGCTGGATTCTACCTCAGTCGCTCGGTTGCCAGGTTTTCTTGCTTGGCAGTTGATTCTTGCAGCTCCTTCAGACAGGCCCTCATCTTGTGCAGCCACAGACATTGTTGACAGCAGGGGTGTTCTCCATACATTTGTTGGGAGCTTGTGCAGTTCAGCCAAATGTACCTGCCTACCTACTGACCTGACTCACCAACTCTCTGGCCCTATCGGCTCAAAAGCCTGTGGGAAAATTTTGGAAACTCGCAAACCCACATATGAACCAAAAGTGCACTCAGTACACAGCTACCTACACTAGAAACTAACAAACAAACAAAATAATGAACTTGCTAACTAACTCGCAAACAAACAAACAAACAAACTCTCTTGCCCTACTGGCTCAAAAACCTATGGGAAAATTTTGGAAACTTGCAAACCAGTATGTGAAAAAGAAGTGCACTCAGTACACAGCTACCTACACTAGAAACTAACTAACTACCTAACTAACTAACTAACTAACTTGCTAAGTAACAAACCAACAAACAAACTAACTAACGAACTAACTAACTTGCTAACCAACAAACTAACTAAAACAAACTCTGGACCGTCCGGCCAAGCCAACATGAGGGTGGCAACAAGAGGGCGACTTCCTCTTCAACCTGCCTTGAGAAAGAGGGGGGGAAAAGACAGGCATTAAGTACAAGGCTGAGAGGAGAACAAGCAACTCGTGCTTTGCCAGGATAGGCAATCCCCATCCACCGTTCTCCTCTGCAGGATTCCTTAGGTCTGGGTATTAGGCTTTGGTGGTTTGTTATGAATGATTTAGATGGTGCGAGTTTGGGGAGGCTTGAGCGGACACAGGGGCTTTTGACGCGACTGCCGTACATATCTATGCTTCGAGGGCCAGGCCTGGGTACAGCTGCCGTAAGAATGGAGAGTAAAACCGAAACAGAGTAAAGGAAGGAGGAACCAAGACAAAGACCAAGACAAGCACAAAGACAAAGGCAAGAGGAAGAACTGTTTGACAATGAGCGCGGTGAAATACTGGCACGGGTTGCGCAGAGAGGTGGTAGATGGCCCTATCCCTGGAAACATTCAGGGCCAGGCTGGACGGGGCTCTGAGTAACCTGATCTCATTGAAGAGGTCCTTGCTGATTGCAGGGAGGTTGGATTAGGTGACCTTGGAAGGTCCCTTCCAGCCCAAACTCTTCTTTGATTCAAGGATTCTAAGTGCCAAATGAAAACCGCCAACACTGGAGTGCTCTTTGCCTCCAGACATCCCCCTTCTCCCAAGGGAAGGGGAATGCTTCCTCTCTGGGGCCGTCTCTGGGCACCACAGAAATATTTCCTAGACTCAGAGCAGCATGACAATTGGAAAGAGAGAGAGCAGGCTCTTTCACACACCAGGGCTCCTTGTTCCTCTCGCCCCACCTGGCTTGGCTCAGTCGCCCGCTCCTGAGCTCTCTGGCTCCAGGCTCCTCCTGCGCTTGCTGGGCTGCGCATCGCTCTCCTCTTCGCGTGGGAGTTTTCTCTTCCGGGGGGAAGAGTTTCCCCCCTCCCGCAAAGAGCCTGGCAAGCTTTCCATCCAAAAGGATTGTTAGGCAGGTAAAGCCATGACAAACAGGAATCAATTCTACTCTAAATCGCAGCTAGCTCATGTTACCTGCTCTGCCCAGAGGAGCTATTCTGGCCTTCGCTTTCTGCAGTGACTGCAGGCGCCTGCAATGGAAACGCAGAAGATGCCACCTGCCCCCTGCCCGTTTTCCAGCTCAACTCTAAAAGGCAGAGCCCTTGGGTGGCTTTGCTCAGCCCAGCTGTGCCACTTCTGCTGGGGTCACTGCACAAAGAGTGATGGTCAACCTGCGTCAGCCTCACTCTGCACTTGTGCAAAGCTGCAGGTTGGTGGATGAACTTGCGTGTCCCTGCAGCGGCAATCCTGCCTTCTGAGGGGGGAGGCGTTCTCTCACGCTGTTTGTGGACCTCACCTACCTTGGCACATTCCGCCTCTGCTCCTGCTGCCGGCGACTCCTCGGCCCCTTCAGTGGCGAGCCCAGCCCCCTCTTCCTCCTCCTCCCTCTCCTCCTCGGCCTCAAAGAGTTCCTCCCGGTGGTTGATGAGGAACTCTACCAGCTGGGTGACCTGCACACAGCAAACCATTGGTTTCCAACGCGCTGGCTGCAAATGGCTCCAACAGCCCTTCCCACTCCTCGTCCTGCCTTGCACACAGAAAGCTGCAGCTGTGCGGCTGCTCTTCCCAGCAGCTCCCCTGCCAGCACTGGCTGAAGACAGGAGGCAGCCAGGAACCTCTGAAGAGCAAAGCTGGCGTGGGCCTGGAAGGCTGCAGCGGGCTGGGAAACGCAGCGTACCTTGGCGGTCACCTGCACCAGCATGTCCAGAGGGAGCGTGTCCTCCTCTGGCGGGCCGAGGAGGTTGGGCCCCACGCAGATGGCCAGGTTGCTGGCTGACATCTTGCTGACGGTGGCGTTGCTGCTGATGTTCTGCAGCAGCCGCAGCAAGGTGTTGAGGAGGAGGAGGTTGGCCTCGGGTAACTTGCGGGCCACCCTGCGGGAACAGGGACGCAACGTTCATTTATGAAGTAGGCGTTGTCAAGACAGGTGTCCCATGCTGATGTCAGCCAAGCCCACCCCAGGGAAGGCTCCTTGGCCAAGCTGGCTCTACGGCAGAGGGGCTGCCTTCCCTGGGATACTGCCACCTCCCTCGCCCCCTGCCCTTCTGGCCACAGTCCCTTTGCACAAGGAGCCAGCCCCAAGGCCTGCATCTTTTTCAGGCAGGCTGTGGCTTTGCAGGCGAGTGCCGGGCTCTGCCAGTCCCTGCGCAGCAGCCAGGCTGCTGGCCACACTTACTCTTTCAGCCCCACCAGCCTCTCCTCGCTGCTGCTCTTCTGCAGGGCGGCCATCCACTGCTGGTAGAGCTCCGCCACGAGGAGCTTGGAGGGGATCTTGCGCAGGAAGTCCTGCAATGCCAAGGGCTGCGCGTCAGGCTGTGAGCGCTGCTGCCGGGAGCACGGGCAGCATCCCCAGCACGCTGGGTGCCGAGCAGCTCCTGCCTTTGGGCTCCTGCCAGGGCAGGTGCCCGTCAGCAGCGCCAGAGCCGGGAGCTGGCGGACTGCAGGTCAGCAGGGCTCACCTTCAAGATGACGGCCAGGACGTGCACCGGCTGGCTTGCCAGGTGGACCTCGGTCCCGCTGTCCAGGGCCTCCCTGATCTCCCGGGAGGCACGCTCGCTGGCCGCCAGCCGGAAGATCCCCTCCGTGGATGGCCCCTGTTCGTGCAGCAGAGCCAGCAGGTCCTGCAGGGGAGAGAGGAGGACGTTGCTGGGCTGGAGACATGCCCTGGGAGAGGCCAGGCTTCCTCAGGGGCAGGAGTGAGTGTGGACAGGGCTGAACAGAGGGCTGGCTGGAGTTGGGTGACTTGGAGAGGAGCGCGCTTTGTCCCCAGGACTCATCTGGGATGCCTGTCATGGGGACAGCGCCTCTCCAGAGGAGCCAGCAGGACAGGGACCCCCTGGCCAGGCTCGCTTACCTGCATGGGCTGGGGCAGCATGCCGTCCTGGCTGCAGAGATCCGCCAGGGGCCGGCCAAAGAGAAGCCCCGTGCGGGCAGAGCCCGACGGCCCCGGTGCCTCTGCAGCCGCCGAGGTGCCCGGCCGCACAAAGTGCCAGGGCAGCCACCTCCTCCTCCTGCTGCGGGCGCCACCATCTGCCGAGGAGAAGAGAGCAAAGAGAGGTGGAGCAGAAGCGCCTGGCCAGCGCTCCTGGGACCTGGAGCACACGGGAGCAGTGTCCTTTGGCAACGAGGGATCCCGAGGGCTCGGGTCTCTCCTGCCGCAAAGTGACGGGGACAGACGTGCCCTGCGGGAAGGGCAGCAGCAGCCCCAGTGCAGCCTGAGTGCCCGTCTGCAAGAGGAGGAGGGAAGGGCTGTCCTGCCCTAGTCTTTTCCAAACTCACCAGCCAACTGGCCACTTCCACCGTTGGGCGTGCGTGGGTGCTGGGGCTCAGGCTCAGGCTCGTCCCTGCAGAGCAGACGGCGTCGGGCATGAGAAAATCGGCTGCTGCACGGTCCGGCTGTTCTGGGGTGTCTCCCAGCCGTGCATGGGGGGAGCCTACCTGGAGCCGCGGCAGCAATTCACCTGGCCCATCTCCACAAAGCCAAGAGAAGCGTCCTGAAAGGGCACGCCTGTGGGGCACAAGGTGGTGGCCAGACAGGTGGACAAATTCTGGCAAACAGTGCCCCAGTGCCGTCCCAGTGCTGCAGGGCAAGAGCTTGGCTCTTACCCCTGACACTTCTTGGCGGCACAGAACCGTTGCCGGGACAGTACCGGGTCAACACAGCCCAACATTCTGAGCGCAGTGGTGGGGGAGGGGCACTGGGGGCTCTCCCCACTATGCCCATGTCTCTCTCGCACTGGGAACCGAGCCCTGGGCACAGCACTTCAGGCCTGGCCTCAGCAGCGCTGAGCAGAGGGGAAGGGTCCCCTCCCTCCAGCTGCTGTCAAGGCTTTGCCCCGTGCAGCCCAGGGCACCACCGGCTGCCAGCTTGGGCCAAGGCCACCTTGCTGGCTCCTGCTCAACTTGCCGTCCACCGGGAGCCCAGGACGTTTGTGCCACGCTCTTTGCCAGCAGCTTTGCCAAGTTGCTTTGGGTCACAAGTCTGCGTGTGCGTGTCCCAGGATGCTTCATGCCCATAGCATTGCCAGAGATTTCTCCTCATTTCCTAGGCAAGAACTCACCAATGAACCTTCTTTGTTTTTCAGCCCCTAATCCTCACTCACAGGCTCTCAACTACGTCACCCCTAACGGTAAGGGCTGCCAAGTCAAACCTCTCCCTTACATACCCTGCGACTCCCCCAACCTCACCTGCCCTGTCTGTCCCTCCTCAACAGCCCGTTCAGCCCTCCCAAGCACTCATGCTTTCTTACCATTCTGCACCAGGGACAGGAAAGCTTGTGCGCAGAAGTTCCAGCTTCACAAGAGAGCATGGTCGCCTGAAGTATGACATAAATACGGTATTGGCATGGAAGCGTGAGCCATTGCTTACAAAAAATACGTGGTTTTCTTCAGTCTGGTGACACACAACAGTTGACAGCACATGAGCTTTTCATAAGAATCTCCCCAAGCACTTCATTTTCTCCCTGGATATTCCAACGGCACCTGAGTCACATTTGGACTGGGACAGCCACAGCCCACTCCATGAGGCTCTGCAAACAAAACATCGCTCTTTCCCGTGGCACATGCCAGCTGACTCCTGGAGATCTAGGCTGGGAACTCCACCTTTGACATACGACAGAGTAGTAAAGGCTTGTTTTTGAGAAGTAGCCAGAGATGCCGAGGCCACCCGCTCCAACACGAGACACCAAACTGGGTATTCAACTCCTCCCAATTTACAGAGCTCTATTGAAGCTTTGCATGTGAGATAATTGCTAAGACCTCATTCTAGTTAGCGGAGGAAGGGCTTATTCCTACTGTCCTAAAGCAGACATCTTTAGGACACCTTTAGACTTAAGGGAGTGTATCGACTAAGGCCACAGTTGGATTTCCTACAGACAGGCATTTCACATGCCATTTCACATGCCATAATGAAACCAGCACCTAGGGATCAGCAGATGTGGCACAGGACCTACAGATAGTCTGGCCCTTCTGAGGAGACAGCTGGAGAATCTCAGATCATTCCCAAACCATGCCCAGGAAGAGGCTCTGTCATCAAGCTGTCCGCTCACTCTAATGGCTTTGTGGAAACCAAGTCCCCACACAAACACCCAAGTCACAGTGAACCGAATCCCACCCTGGTTATAGTTCCCTCTTCTGCTGAGGAGCTTTCTGTCCTGTATCCCCATAGCTGAGACCTAGTGGGAACATTCTCCGCACATTTTTGGTAGCTTGTGCAGTTAAGAGCAAATATTGGGGCTAAGAAACGCGCTTTGTTGTTGTTAAATTTTTACTTTGTCTTGTTCTAACCGTCTCCATTTGGCAAACTTCAAGAAACACTTATTTAAACATTTAAATATGGAGATGACCTCAGTGCTTGCTACCCGTTTTCTCCAGCCTGCAGGAAATGCCTTCAAATGGGCGTTCTATTACTTGTGTCTTTAGCGGAAATTCTTGCAGCTCAACACATGCCTTTTGCAGCATGTGCAACTGCGTAGAAGTCAAAGTGCAGTGATAGGAGCCTTTTTAATGAAGCTTCTGCTCTTGGTATCTAACGCACACGGGGCTTTGGGCTCAGGCAGTTGCCGTTGGCTGACCGCTTGGGAAAAGCTGTGTTTGCAGGGAGTCAGCCAATGCGGTCGGCATAGCCCTTGCCAATGACAGTGAGCACAAATACAGCAGCACCACTTCTTCCAACTTGCTGGAGCACGAGCCGCTTGATCCGCAACTCAGAAGTGAGCTGTGGCTCCGAGGTATTTGTCGTGTCAAATGAGCAAGACCTGTTCGCAGATGGTCAGAATTTAAAATGGCTTCTTTTGAAAGGATGTACACAGGGTACACAGCTTTATCTTCTTGATGTTGGTCACCTACTAAAGGGCCCGGCCTGGATTTGTGGAGCATATTAGGGGAAGAACATAATACTGTTTCATGGCAAAGGCATTTTTTGGCTGCCAGGGTGTATGCTGCATGTGAGTCAGCTCACCTTGCTGGTTCCTGGTCAACTTGGTGTGCACCAGGACCCCCAGGACATATTCTGCCATGTTGCTTTCCAGAAGCCTGGTCAAGCTGTTTTGGGTCATGTCCTGGTTATCTTAAAAACAAGACCAGTTGCGTTTTAGTGATTTTTTCTTTCAACTAAGTTCTTCTAGGTGGCTGTACTTTTCTGAGTTTTTGCCTGCTTTTTTTTTCCTTGGATGCTGTACTCCGTGCTGATAAGAAGACCAATGGAATGCTGAAGAAGTTCATGTTTAGATTTATTACTATGGTAGCCAAGAAAGACTGATAAGTTTTTCCACGTTCCATTGTGAGAGAGGCATGTTTGAGGAGGGGTGGATGGAACAGGTGACTAGAACTGATCAACTGAGGATCAATTCAATATTCCACCCCGTAATCGTCATACCCCCTATATAAGAGGGTGATCATGAGGATCACTCTCTTTAACCATGGCCAGCATCTAGAGAGGACCCAGACTGTCTGCCTGTGATCTACAGGCCTCAGGCCCTGCATCCCTGCAACCAGTTTCCGGTTTGCTGTGGAGTCTCGCCCATGACTTCCGGGGCCCTGAGCTGCAGCTGCTGGAGCGGCCAGCTCCGCACACCCGGCTCTGCTGCTGGAGTGACGCCAACTCCACATCGAGCATTCAAGATTGGTTTTGTATATTTTGTATGTATTCTCTATTTATTAGTAGCATTAGTAAAACCTTTTAAAATTCTCCAACTTGAATTCTAAGTCTCTCTTCCTTCCCCTTATCTTTTCTATCATCTTTCTGATCTAAAGAAAAGGGGTGGTGGGAAGTGAGGGGGTAACAGGGAGCGTCTGCCACGGTTTATTGCCGCCTTGCCTTAAACTGTGACACTCTTATAAAATTGTATCTCCAGCCAAATTTTTTATAGATATTTGTTCTTTTCCCAGCATGGATGACTGAATTATTTCAGAACATTCCTTAAACTTTGGATGATCTCTGCTCCTACTGTTAAAGTTTCCTGATTAAATGCTTCCTTTGAACAGGAAGCATATCATAGAATTATGGAATAATTCCAATTGAAAGGGACTGAAGGGAATCCCCTAGTCCAACTTGCTGCTTAAATCTCAGCTATGAAGTTGGGCCAGATTGCAAAGGGCTTTATCCTTTTTAGTCTCGCAAACATCCAAGTGTGGACAGAGAGTGCATAAAATCTTTTACAGTACCAGGCAGTCTTAATGACTGTGGTGGATTACTGTGACTCCTCTCTCACTCCCTCTCCTGAACAACACAGGGGAGAAAATAAGATGGTGAAAGCTCGTGGGTAAAAATAAGGATAGAGTTTGCTTACCAATTGCCTTTACAGGCAAAACAAACTCAACCTGGGCAAAATAGGTTATTTCTGATTAAAATAGATTTGGCTAGTAGAAACAGGGAAAAAAACTAAAACACTGCTTTCTCCCACTCCCCCCTTTTTTCCAAGCTCAACTTCACTCCTTCATTCCCATGTCCTCATCTCTCACCTTAAGTGGTGCAGAGGTGATGGGGAATGGAGGCTGTGGTCAGTCCATAACAGGTCCTCTCTACAGCTGCTTCCTCCTCATGCCTTTCCCCTGCTCCATTGTGGGTCCTCTCAATGGGCTGTAGTCCTGCATGATAACCTTGCTCCAGTGTAGGTCTTGCATGAGCACAGTTCCTTCAGGGAATATATACCTGCTTTTAATGGATCTTCTTCCAAAGTCTGCAGTGAAATACCTGCTTTACAGGCTTCAGAGCAACCCCTGCTCCACTGCCTGGAGCATCTCCTCCACTCCCTTTTTTCTGACCATGGGGTTTTTTCTCTTTTTTTTTTTTTTTTTTTAAATCTCTCATTCCTCACTACAATGCAGAATTTTGTCTTTTTAAAAATACATTTTCCCAGAGGCACCTCCATCTTGGCTGAGGGGCTCAGCTGTGCCCTCCAGTGGATTAGTTGGAGCTGTCTAGAACAGGCTAAAACTGGCTTTGTCTGGCATGGGGCAGCTCTGGCTTCTCCTCACTGATGCCACCCTGCAGCCCCATCACTACCAAAACCCATACAATATAAACCCAGTACAATAGCAAGGATGATATATTCATGAGATTCAGAAAAGGATAGAGCAAGTGAGCACTGAAGCCAATGAGGTCTTTAACCTCCAGCCATGGGGCAGGAACAGTTCATGTCCCAAAAATCAGCTACTGGGGGACTGACGTGAACAAAGTGAGTGAGTGTCTCAACACTGGTGGCTGAAGCAGGACCACAGCACACAGCCCAGGTGCCAGGTGCTTGCTGCTGGGAGAAGCCAAGTGCCTGTATCTTCCCCAGATTGTGTGTGCACAGCATACACAGGAGTTGGAAGCAACCGTGTTGCTAGAAAGCTACAACCTAGTTGCCATTAGTGAAACTAATCCCATGACTGGAGTGCAGGCTGTTCAGAAGGGACAGAGAAGGAACGAGGGGTGGAGAGATTGCCCTCTACATCAAGAAATGGATAGAGTGTGAAGAGCTGTCTCTGAAGAATAGTGACAAGCAGGTTGAAAGCTTATGTGAAAGTATTAGAGACCAAGACAACAAAGGCAACTTTGTGGTTGGTGTCTACTATAGACTGTCTGATCAAGGGAAGTCTACTGACAAAGCCTTCTTACTCCAGCTATAGGAGGCATCACAGGCTCTTGCGCTGCTGGGGGACTTCAACCACCTCAACAGCTATTGGGAAAATACTATGGCAAGCCATAGGCAATCCAAGAGACTCCTGGAGTGCATTGAGGATAACTTCCTAAGTCAGGTAATAGACAGCCCTACCAGGGGGGTTGTAATATTGGACCTGATAGTCAGCAATGCAAGTGAGCTAATTAGTGACATCAAGACTGGAGGCAGCCTGGACTACAGAGATCATATAGCTCTGTAGCAGTATAGCTTAAGTGAAGAGTAAAGTCAGGACCCTGAATTTAAGGAAAGCAGACCTACAGGAATTAGTCAATAGGATCCCCTGGGAAACTGGTCTCAGGGACAAGGGAGAAGAACAGAGCTTGCAGATCTTTAAGGATGTTTTCCATAGAGCACAAGAGCTCTCGATCCCCAGGTGTAAGAAATCAGAAAAGGAAAGCAAGAGACTGGAATGACTAAGTCAAGACCTGCTGGTGAAACTAAAGGGTAAGAAGGTAATTTGCAGGCAGTCGATAAAGGGGCAGGTATCCTGAGAAGAGTATAGGGACATTACCCAGTATTTTAGGAACAGGGCCAGGAAGACCAAGACACAGCTGGAGCCGAACTTAGCCAGTGTTGGAGTGAATAAAGGACTCTGCACTCCGATTCAATGTGAATCACGCTAGAGCCATTTATTACAGAAACAAGCCTCCTTATATATGTAACTATTCTCTGACCATGCGTCCATGCTCCAATCATGCGTTCACTGATTGGATATCATCTATGTTCACAAGCTGTCAACGCGCTGAAGTCTCACTGCTGATAGGTCCATTGATTTACATCATGTTGAGGCCTTGTTATTTTAGAGTTGCTTCTTTCCCATGGCATGTCCTGTTTTCAGCCTTTGAGTTGGCCTTGAAATTCCTGGCTGCTTCAGTAACAAATCTCCATCTAACAGCAACCCCTCCACAAGCTGGCACTGCAAAGAATAGTAATAAGAGCTTCTACAGGTATGTCAACCAGAAAAGGAAGGCCAAAGAAAACATGCTGCCCCTGATGAGCAAGACTGGTAAACTGGTAAGAACAGATGAGGAGAAGGCTGAGGTAGTCAACAAATGTTTTGCCTCAGTCTTCACTGGCAAGCTCTCTTCCCACACCTCTCAAGTGAATGGACTGCAAGTCAGGGACTGAGAGTGCAGAGTCCCTCACACTGTAAGAGAAGACCAGGTTTGATATCACCTAAGGAACCTGAACATAGAAGTCTATGGGATCTGTTGAGAAGCATCCCAGGGTCCTGAGGGAACTGACTGATGCAGTTGCCAATCCAGTCTCCATATTTGAAAAGTCGTGGCAGTCAAGTGAAGACTCTCGTGACTGGAAAAAGGAAGACATTGTACCCATTTTTAAAAGGGTAGAATGGAGGACCTTGGGAGCTATCAACCTGTCAATCTCACTTCTGTGCCTGGGAAGGTCATGGAACAGATCCTCCTATAAGCTATGCTAAGGCACCTGGAGGACAGGGACATGATTCAAGACAGCCAGCATGACTACACCAAAGGCAAGCCTTGCCTGACCCATCTAGTGGCCTTCTATAATTGAATGATTACATCAGTGGGCAAGGGAAGAGCTATGGGATGTCATCTATCTGGGGTTCCATAAGGCCTTCAATATGATTCCCCAAAACATCCTTATTTCTAAATTGCAGAGATGCATTTGATGGGTGGACTCTTCGGTGGAAGAGGAATTGGTCAGACAGTCCTATAGAGAGGGTAGTGGTTCAATGACTCAATGTCCAGATAAAGATAGGCAACAAAATGTTGTCCCTCAGGTGTTCACTTTGGGACCAGTACTGTCCAGTATCTTCATGAATGACACGAAAAGTGGGATAGAGTACACTTTCAGCAGATCTGCAGATGACACCAAGCTGAGTGGTGTGGTTGACATGCTCAAAGGAAGAGGTGCCATCCAGAGGGACCTGGACAAACTCTAGAAGTGGGCCCATGTGAACATCATGAGGTACAACAAGGCCAAGTGCAAGGTCCTGGGTTGGGGCAATTCCTGGTATCAATACAAGCTAGGGAATAACGGGTGTGGGAGATGCCCTGCAAAGAAGGACTTGGGGGCACTGGTGGATGAAAAACTGCACATGAGCCAGCAACGTGCACTTGCAGCCCAGAAAGCCAATTGTATCCTGTATCCATCAAAAAGAGCATGGCCAGCAGGTCAAGGGAGGTGATTCTGCCACTCTACTCTAGTCTGGTAAGACCCCACCTGGAGTACTGCATCCAGCTCTGGAGCCCTCAGGACAGGAAAGACACGGACCTGTTGGAGAGGGGCCAAAGGAGGCCACAAAAATGATCAGAGGACTGAAACACCTCTTATATGAGGAAAGGCTGAGAGAGTTGTGATTGTTCAGCCTGGAGAAAAGAAGGGTCCACAAGGACCTTATTGTGGCCTTTCAGTTCTTCAAGGGGGCTTATAAGAAAGATGGGGACAAACTTTTTAGCAGACCCTGTTGTGTTAGGACAAGGAGTAATGATTTGAAACTAAAAGAAGGTAGATTCAGACTAGATACAAGGAAGAAATTATTTACAATGAGGGTAGTGAGGCACTGGAATAGGCTTCTAGAGAGGTGGTAGATGCCCCATCCCAGGAGTCATTCAAGGCCAGGCTGGATGGGGCTCTGAGCAACCTGAACTAGTTGAAGATGTCCCTGCTTATTGCAGGGTGGTTAGACAATATGACCTTCAAACATCCCTTCCAACCCAAACTGTTCTACGATTCTATGATTCCAAGTTCTGCTTGTGAACCTGAACAGTGTTGTGTGTGTGCCTGCACTAGTGTTCTCCTATATTTGCCAGCCAAAGAGGAGGAGGGGATTTGGCTGTGTTGGTGTTTAGATGAGTGGTCTATATAAATGCTGTCAAATGCAACATTTTGTTTACATCAATTTGTGTGACCAGCTGTGTCGGTGTCCTGCATAAGCATTTCTATGCATGTCTCTGTAACATGTGCTGAACTTCACCATTCATTGTATCTGCAAATGGGAAGGCAGCAATCACACCCTTCAGTTTGGGCAGAGACCCCAGGTCCCCAGGCTGGGATCCAGCAGCTGGGCAGGAGGGAGGCTCAGAAGTTCTGGAGAAGTGAGCTGATTTTAACATCCCTATTCCAAAACTTCAGTTAAATCATGGCTAAATCTAAGTCTATAAGGAAATCCTATTTTTTTTGTGGAAATAATGAGCATAGCATTGTCTTAACGGCACACACAGAATGAGAAAGAATATTAACAATATGTAACAAATGTAGGTCAACACCTATATAACTTTAAAATCTCATATCCTCTCTTCAGCCCAATACACTTGTGTCTCCTCAACAGCAATATCTTCCCCACTTATTAAGGGGTTTTGAATAATTAGGTTCAGCTGAATGTAATTAGCTTCCAGCTGGTAGTGCTTATCTAAGTTGCATTGAATAGTGATGAATTCTGTAAAAGGAAAAAAATTGAAACAAAACCTAAAACAAACCTTCTTTTCAAGTTGTTTATTTACATTGTTTTCTGCTCATTTTCTCTTGACTTGCCTACTTGGTACAGTAAGAGGTCTTTTAATAGTATTCAGGACCAGTGGAATATGTTGTGTCTTAATTATAGCATGCCACTTGTTTTTGGCACCACAGCTTAGTAAGTGTCTGCGTGTTCACTGTTTTAGGTTTATTTCTGCTTTTTTTTTTTTTTTTTAATTTGCTTTTCTCAGTGATGTAAAACTCAGTAATACCTCTAAGATTTCTTAATACTGCTTGCCTCACAGGTAAAGGTTTCAACTTGAAATGTACCTAGATTTTCTTAGATAAGAGTATCAGTAGACACAGATCTCTCAGACATTTCTGGGATTAAATAAATTGTTCATTATAAAGTACTGTCTAGGGAGTCCTACTGCACTTTTGCCAGGTTCATTAAGTTCTTGTGAGCCTGACTCAATTTCATTTACTTTAAGAATTGTGACTCAATGGTAACTAATTATTTCACTAACAAAACATTGTATCAATTCTTGATGAAACTACAGGCACACTGCTGAATTTATTATCTTTTTTCTTAGTTGTGAATGATGATGAAGATGAAATCTCTTGTTTCATCCATCAAGCTATTGATATATCTGTTCTTGATTGAATTTCAGAAGCTCTGCTTTCTTTTGCATTTGCTGCTTTCCATCTCTAGTTCTGCCCTTCAGGTTTAATTCTTACCTACAGAGGGAAAATACCTAAGTATTAAGTAATTTTAATTCTGTCAGTCTGTCTCTACAAAATATTTCTTTTTTATCTCCCTTTTGAATGACTTGAATGTACTATTAGGACACTAAAGCAACTAAAAGAAATTCTGCCTGTGGAACTGAATTCTGTCTGGACTTTCCTCATTCTCTTTGTAGTCCTAGTTTTTATGCTTTCATCTCTCCTGGCCTTTATGTTCTGTTTGTTGTTATCCCTCACATCTCAGTTGCTGTTTGGAAATGGTTGTGATATAGATTACGAGAATATTTGCTAGATCAGCTTCAAAGCTTGTATAAAAGAAATGCTGTATTTTCACCATTCACTGAATTTTCTTTCCAATGTGAAATACTGTGTGAAGAGCTGAGAGCTAGTTTTAGTGACAGTGATTTTGAACACATAGAGTAGAATTCTTCCTAGTTAATCAGAGCCATAAAAAAAAAAAAAAAAAAATGCAAAAAAAAAGCTTAGACTTCAGAATAAACAAAGCTGTGTTTTTCACCAATTTTTGATGCTAAGCACATCTATATGAGGGGTGTCAAACTTATTTTCATTGGGGGCCACATCAGCCTCATGGTTGCCTTCAAAAGGCCAAATGGAATTTTAAGACTATATAAATCTAACTACTCCTACATTTAGGACTGTTTAAATGTATAAACCCCTGATCTACACATCCCAGAAACGCAGAAGGGCAATCTGGAAATCCTTGTTACCAAGAATTTTGCCTGTTTCAGGCTTATGTGTATCTGGTGGTATGCTATATGAGAGACTGAAACATACATTATTTCTCTTCTGTTCTTTACTCTCCGATCTCACCTTCTTCTCTAGCCTATGAAAAACAGTAGATTTCATTCATTTATAGGGTTTGGTATTTTGCATCTGAGTGGACCAGTTCCAGAGCTGTATGCACTTGTCTGAAAGCAACTGTTAGAAAAATTACATCAAATACATGAGTGTTGTATCACTTTCCAATGGAACGGTGTTCATCCCCACTTTCAGTTTCCACAGAAATGAATTCTGCAGTGTGAGTCCACCTTCTATAAAAGTTTCCTCTTCAAAATTTTCTCTGGCAAAGCTCAACTTTTAACTGGATTT
Organism: Nesoenas mayeri; assembly: GCF_963082525.1. NCBI lineage: Eukaryota > Metazoa > Chordata > Aves > Columbiformes > Columbidae > Nesoenas > Nesoenas mayeri. Next base: position 19,808,609 of record NC_137541.1, read on the forward strand.
TTATTTCAAGTGCTAGCCTGCAGAGCGAGTAGATAGGATGTCTGTCACCAGAAATAATCTATGCTGTTATAACTAAATTTTTTTTAAGGAAATAGATTAATTTCTAGATTGTTTCATATACATATATTTTAACATAGTCTGAATCTTGAATTGTACTTTACAGCTAGAAGAAGAAAGAAGGATCTACCCTGGCAGTTTCTTCCTTCCACTTTAGAATAAAAACCTGTAATAGCTATCTCATAATAAATTATGAGATTGTGGGTTCTGAGAAGTTTAAAGTGTTTATGTATACTTTAGGGTCTGCTTGCTTACTACAGAAATTGTTGACAGAGTATTTGCTCTCTAATTACTTCATGTCCACATTCCTTTTTATGAAAGAAAGGAAGTAAAGGTCAAAGCGCTTATAGTTTTAAATTATTTCATTTAAAACAGTATCTGATGCTTCTTGAACACTGCAAACAAAACAAGGACTTGGTAACATATTGTAGAAAATATTCAAATATATTTAAAATCCAATAGTCATGTTGTCTTGCTTCTCTCATGCTACACCAGAACAGATTTTGGCACTCTGTCATAAATCCCTGCATTGAAAAAAGTGTAAAGAGAAGAACTATAATGCAAATGCTCAGTTCACTACTGGCATGTAACCAAAGCCCAATATATCTAGAAATAATTAATCATCATCATCATCATCATCATTCTTCATCCTGAAGCCTATCATCCTATCTTTTTTTTTTTTTGTTGGTCAGTGTGGACAAAAGCAACAGCCTATCTAGTAGACTAGTCAATAACCAAGGCATTATCTTCAACTGAAACGTTCTTTACTGAAACTTTATCTAAATATTGTGTCTCTTTTTCTCTAACCTCACTAACACACAGTTTTGTCATGTGACCTGCAGAGAGAAGCATCCAGGCTCTCTGGCAGTTTAGATTTGGAATCATTAAACATTTACCCTAACCCTGAAAAAAAGATTGTGTCCTTAATACAGCTATCTACAATACTATATCAAATATCACTCTTCCAATGTATCACCTAGGTATTTTTTTAAGTACCTTTATGATAATTTTCTGTCTTACTGACCAGCATTGCCACTGTTAGTCTGGTATTCTCTTGACTGCCTGCATGCATCTCCTGACTTGTTGTGTGAATTCTCTTGGGAAACAATAATTTTGCTATGTCTATACATAGTATGTATTCAATAGGTCCCAAATCCATGCTTACAACTCTTCAGTGTTAAAGCAAGAAAAATAATTAAAAGTATCCTCCAGTAGTCACAGCATTGTTGCTTGTCTATAAACCAAGTGTGAACTACACATGTTATGAATCTAAAGCAAATAAGAAAGATTTTTTTCTACCAGACACCATTGAAAATCAAGGCAACTGATGTCTCCAGCTGGCACACATTTTTAATTATACTTCAGCAGTATCTAATTGCAAATAAACTTGTTTATTTTTTACAGTCAAAATCTTGTTTACGGATTGAAAAAAATACCATATGGATAGATAGAAATATCTATATAGACAAGTAAAGCAAAAAATAGGTATAAAAACTGTATAGATGTGTAAAACCAATAAATTACTGTTAGTATAAATGCAATCTTAACAGTATAATTATTATTAGTCCAGATCTAGATGTTTCAGGAAAAGAAAGAATAATGCATGTTGAATTCTAGTCTTTCTCCTTTGTGAAAAAGAATTTATGCATCCTTATTTCATAGATTACATAGAAATCACTTTTATTTGTGATGAAATATGCTTTTCATCAGATTTTATTTTTGTTGAAGTTAGTAATTCTCTTTATTATAGAGTTAGCGAGAAGTAAATTTGTCTTTTCATTTTTAACATTTTACTACATTCTCCAGCCTATTTGTGCTTACTTTAAAATAGTGTAGCATGTCCCATTTATATAAGCTCCTTTACAGCAAGTAGACATTGTAAAAACTGCTCCTAACTTCAAGGAGAATTTTTAAGATTAAACCTCAGAGGCCCAGTTCTTCTCTGAAATTTCTAATGTAGGAATATTGTTGGGGCTACATTATTTTGTAGGACCACATGATTTGCACATTCTGACAACTGGCATAAAAATAGATTGTTGTTAGTTTCCTGCATTGTATGTCCCTGCCAACTATTTCTGGGCCAGCGTAGTATTGGAGTACTTTCAGCAGGCTCAGCTGAGTACAGGGCTTCTAGTTGAAGGAGGTTTCTGAGATATAGAATTAAGGCAAAGAGGCAGAGACTTTTCTGGCCCTTCTCACTTTGCTAAGGATATGTTCCAATATACTCTCTAGTAGACTATCCCATTGCATTCATGGGCAAAACTTCAAAACCTAAGAAAAAAACATGAAACCCAGAAATTCAGGATTTTTATTTATACTGTATGAAAACGTTATTCAAGCATAACATCACTAACAGGAAGGGGATGGATGTGGCCATCCACTTCCCAGGCAGTGTGCAGTCACTAACCTACATTAAGTCAGTCCCTAATCACTGTCTTATGGAGACTAACTGTTCTACTCTTATTTCTACAAAGTAGGGTATTTCCTACTGAAGAAACCAATTTTATTGTCAGCCAAACAGACAAATATTTTTACCTCAGTTTCCCAAAGTCAGTTGATCATAACACACTGATCTAGTAAAAACCTAAAAAAAAAAAAAAAAAAAAAAAAAAAGCAAAATTTCAAAGTTCTTTAAGGTAGTGGTGTTTGTTTGCTAGCCAGTCCAAATCAAATTATGTTAAAGATAGGATTATTCAAGCTTATTTTTTTTCCTCTAAACCCTAAACCATTTATACTGGATTTTTTTTATGTATATGTCTAAAGAATGAATACTTATTTACTTTACCAGTAATAAGGATGATGATAATTTTTTGTTTGAAGTTGATTTAATATTTTTTTCATCTTATATTGGGATTAACTGTATGGATTTTGATAAAATGCTCTACTTTGGCTCTGTTTTTTGGTGCTAGTCTTCAGAGGAATCCTGAATAAACAATTCAAGGCAGTCGCTTAGACAAAGGAAATCATACTGAGTAAACAGAATGCATAATTGTGCTCAGTGGATAAGAACTCTAGTGTATTCTTTTCTTTCTTCTTAAATTACTAATATTCCCTAGAAACCATCTTGTTGTGAATGAGATCCTGTTTGTCTTTTTTCTTATAATTTGTTGTCATTCATTACAGCTGTTGTAATTACACAGCAAAATGCTTTTGAGTTTGCATTTTTATAATATTTTTTCTTTTGTGCAGAAAACATCAGGGGTTATAATAACCGAAAGCTGATTAGACTTTAAGGTGTGAAAATGTCAAATGACTATTGTCTACAGTACATGTACAGAGACAGTTAATCATCTCTCTAGGAAGGAAAAACAACAACAACAAAAAGATGATTGTAGGAGAGGGGAGAAAGGAAGTAATTTTGGAGAGATATTTGTGTATTGTTTTTGTCTTGCTTGTCTGAGTGTTCTGATTGCCAGATGGATTCATAAACAGACTGAAGTTTTCATGGCACTTGCTGCATGTAATGATCAGCAAGCCTAGGCAGTTTACAGTAGCATAAAGTTAAATGGATTTTTAACTTCAAGGAATTAGTGATATTTTTTCTTTTTCAGGCTTATAGAAAATTACAATGGCAATTATTGCTGAAAAAGAAAAGTGCAACCAATTAAGAAAAAAATACAAAAACAATTGGGGAAAAAATATAAAAAAAATAACAAGATATCAAAAATAACACCTTTTGATTAAAAAAGGCAAAATTATTGTAATATCCTTGGGATAAATAATTTTTTAATAATCTTGTTATGTGTATCAAAATTATTTGTGTCATAATACGATTGAATTAAATTACTAGTTAATAGTATTCATTAAAATCAGCTGAGATCTAAAAAATGATTTCTGGATACTGTCAAAGCAAAGAAAGTGGTCACAGATCTGTTATATAGGAAGGATTAGAGATACTGTTGTGGTAATGGAAGATTTCCAGTTGTGGTATTGCAAAACAAGTGCAAGCAATAGTTACCTTTTGTGGACATTTGTTTGTTTGTTTGTTTTAAGACAATAGAAATTATGTCTTGACAAAGATATATGGGCCACACTCTACCTTTTAATATCAAACTCCCTCCAGCAAGAAAAGGTTGTACTTATCTTTATGTATTTAATCTTTGGTCTTACGTTTTACCCTCATGTTATCTATCTTATATCATCATGTAACAAGAAACATAAGTTCTTTCAGTTGTGTATGACTCAGCTCCAGTTTACATGCCCCATATTTTTTCATAACAATATGATTTTCCTTATCTAGAATACAGTTTTCCGTTCAGGTTGTTTTACAAAATGGAGAAGAAAGGTTTTTATTCTACATGTAGCTTTGCTCCAAAAGGAAAAGGAGAGATATTTTACATTTGAGTTGTCTCAATGTTTTATATTATAATGTAATAAATAATGGTCACTGTTCCCTTCCTAATTCATACACAAGATGTGAAAAGAAGATATGAGATATGCATTTTACTGTATAACCACATGCAAATTTCTCAGGTTGTAATTGACATAAATGTTTGAACACCACTTGCTTGCTTTAATTCATTCAGCATCACCAATAGTTATTTTTGTAGCTAATCTGCATTCTTTTAATCAAGCAACTAGCTAATGACAAGGAACTCATGCAAAGCACATAAGTCATAGCTAGAAGTATGTTTGAATCTCTTCTGCTCTAATATTCTCATGAAAAGTGAGAAAAAAATTTGGAAGAAAACTGGACTCTGCAACAAAATATGATTACTTACCTGCTGGAGGATTTCAAATTGTGACAAAAATTATGATTTATGTGAGCTGGCCACATTCCTGAATATCACTGTTAACTTTTAGGAAAGCTCTATGCCTCTCCTGGAAGCCTGTTTTTTATGCTTCCTCTTATATAGCACTCTACTTAAAATGTCTGCAGCTATGTATAGCAAGTTATGTATACCTGTCCTTCAGCTGATGGATAGACAGGATACAGCAGCAATATTTGTCTAAGTCTTACAACTATACAGTGTTTGTGAGCATGACCGCTATGCTGGACATAAAGTTTAATTGCAGACTTGCATATCTCTTTACTACGGCAGCTTTTATGAGGTCCTGGGTATGTAAAGAGGTGTCTCATTGTTAGTGTTCTCTGACCATTTAATCTGTAGGCAGGAAAAAAGTAATTGGTAATTTGCAATGACAAATGAGACAAAGGAGTCAGACCTGGCCGTGGCCACCCCATGGCATCTGGGATCCTTTCCCTGCCTCATCAGATACGCTCACTCGGGCCTGGATCCTGGCAACCAAATTCACAGGAGTGGGGAGGGTGCATGTAGGGTCCTGCCACTGGGAATAAAAGGATGAATGGAAGAAATGTTATGCTGAAATGTCATTTGGGTTGTGCAGAATGGAGAGAAAGCAAGCTAATTGCTGAATTATCAAAGGAAGGACTCTGAGGTATATTTTGTCCAGTAAGTGTTTTATAGGATCGCAAGACATTAACAAAAAATCTCAGAAAGAATCAGAGAAAATCCAGGTTTCAACTGAAGGATAAAAGTATGAAATATGATTTTATCTAAGTCTCTTCTGCTCTGTCTTCAGGACACAGGCAGCTGTTACTGGCATTTCACTAGGAGTTACTCTAATGTGGTGACAGGAAAATTAAAACATTTCCTTTATTAAATCTATGAAATAAGCAAAAGTGGTAAAAGTATTGGAAGGGTTTCTTGGTGGTTTCCTTGCTTGCTTTTTTTTTTTTTTTTTTTTCTTTTTTAACATATAGCTTCTCTTCTGTGAAAATATGGGTCATGTAGACTGCAAATTATAAGGTCTACTATGCTGATGGTTGGATCATTTAATTTTAGCTTTGTGTATTGCTGTTTTCTACAATGATAGGTCTTTAATGACTTCACACATACACAGTTGTAATTTTATGTCTCCTGAAATGGCCAAAATATTTTAATATTTTTCTCTTGCAATTTCTCTTGCAATGCTTCACAACTTTTCCTATACCTTTGGCTATAATGTTTTCTTTGGCTTTGTTTAGTGGAGATATTTGGAGTTTTAGACAATGGTGATCTCATTTCTATCACTTATCTCACTTACTTTTGATGTGCATGGATATTTTAATGCTTCTTTTTGCTGCAAGGTACAGCATTTTGGAGGGGCAGCTCCTGAATAGCTAGGTAATGAAGTACTTGATATGGTAGTAGTGTGTGCACTTGTACTCCTTCTGTTCTTTTCTGTCACCTTAAAGAGTTTCACATAATATTCATATTAACTTTTTTTCTGTGATGGCCCTTTTTAATTCCAGATATGATACTTCATCACAACAGCCTCATTCCAGCTTGCTATACCAAAGCTGTCCCTGCAGTGATCTTTACCAGAATCAAGAAAGCATTCTAATCTCTACTGACACAATGCTGGCTTTTGAAAATATTCTTGCTGCTGCATGTGTGAACAGGGAAATGTAGGCCAGGAGATGTCAAAACTTCTTCCAGTCACATAGCATTCCATTTTCATGGTGATGTAAAAAATTTTGGTGTCTTAATGAACAAATACAGCATGGCTGATATTTTGTAATAAGTGATGTTAGCTATTTAATGTGAGCCGATTGTGCTCAGCTCTGGACAGGACTTTTCAAGAAATACCAAATTAAACTGAGAGACAACAGATACATGAGCATAAATGAAACAGTAAAGTGATACCATTTCCTGATCGAAAGTTATGGCCAATGGGTCAGAAATCCAACTGATATAAATTGCTATAGTTCTATCAACTGCACTGGAAATGCACAGTGTAATGGTGTATTATATGAGCTCTTGCTGGGTGTATTGCTGTAGCTCGCTGTTTTTAGGTCCATTCTCAAGCATTAGGCTCTTTCCCTTCTCTTCTCACAGAAGTCTGTGCTGAGGGGAATTCAGCCTACTTGAGCAGAACTACCTGATAAAATAGTGGTAGTCATTTCCTGGACAAGCCCCAGGAAACTGAACTCTCATGTGTTGTCTTCCAGAAGCAAACTTGCATTCCTGATTCAACAAGTAACTCTCCTTTATCTATCTGTCCACATTTAACATCAGGTGCCCTATCCCTTGCCCTGCACTTCACATTGTCCTGGTCATTGGTAATTTGTAGTGAAGAAGACACAGGTTCTAGTTAAAGTACGAGAGACATTTATTACAAACTCAAGTTTGCAGTAATTGAGATATACAATTCCATCAGTAAGACACTGGAATGAAACTCCATAATTTTCCCACTCTTAAAACACAATCTGATTTATATGAATAGTACACGCATCTATGTCTGCTGTTCCAGTTTATATTCAGAATTGGATTTTGATTTGAACGGTGCTCACACATTGTGGTTGCACAGCCCTCCTGAACATTGTCATTTGATATTATTAGTAGTACTGTGTGAAGTCAGAAATATGAAGTAAGACACAAAGGTCTAAGTTGAGAAATTCAGACTTCTTACTATTCAACAATTAGGCCACTATTTGACATCTGTTTGTTGCAGATGATCTCTATCTGGTGCCTATACCACTTCTTCTCCCTTAATTTTTTGTAAAAGGAAAAGGCAAAGGCTCAGGTCTCTTGCACTTCTACCTCAATATTAGTAGAAAATGTTTTGTTGAGTTTTCTGGCCTTTCTGAAGCGAGTGTTTAATATTTGCCAATCTCTGGTATTCTTATATTTCTCTTGAGTTGTACTCACGCCAGTACCTCCCTTTCTTCAACTGATTTAAATTGAGTAATTTCTTTCACTGAAGATGACCTATGCTTGCCTGACTGAGAAATTCCTGTTAAACATTGGACAAACTTCACATAAAAACAGTTTATAGTGAATAAAAATAAATGGCAAGGTCTTGATTAAAATTTGAGAAATACAATTACAAAAGAAATATTTAAAACTCAATTCCAGGAAAGAACTTAATTGTTAAACAATTCTTAGCTGTTTCTGTCTTTCATCTCTCTCCAAAACCTTCCATTCCTTATACTTCACTTCTGCTTTACTCCAAAGGTTTTCACAACACGTCCTCTATCTTTCGTTGTGTGGGAGAGCTCCTCCTCCTCTTTCCTCTGCCTTTATTCTTACTTTTCTCCATCATTCTTTTTCTTAAATAAATCCAGGCTTAGAATCTGTATAAAGTATGTTTGTGATAATTTCAGTGGGGTTTTGTTGTTGTTGTTGTTGTTGTTTGCTTTTTTGTTTTTTACTTTCTGATCTTTGTAGCTGAGTATTCTTTCTTTTTATCCTCTACTTGGTCACACTCGGTGACTGAATTATCTCTACTTCTTCTAGGTTTCTCTGAATTTATATTTTTATTTCTATCCTTTTCATTCATTATTATGTTCTTTTGAAGTTGGTGGCAGTTGTGCATTTTCAAGATTGTTACCATATTATGCAATAGCATGTTGTAATATATACTGAGTGAACAAAGATCTCACAAGATTTAGAACTACTAGTTTCATATTTGCCATATATATTTGAATATCTGATGACATATTTAGAACTTTCCTCCCTGTCACCTTTTTTTTACTTTGCTTGTGAGCATGCAATCCTGTCTCTTAGCTTGGCCTCTTCCTTCATGTTGTGATGAGGATACATAACAAATATGACTCCTTCTTCAAGACAGATTATTCCAGTGTCCCAATTTGGTGTCAAAAAGATGAACAGTGCTTGCTGACATCACCTCTACACGATTAACACACATAAGCCAATCACTTATGAGGCAGTTTCTGAATGCTAGAGTTTAATGAAGAATGCTAAGGAAGATTTAAGTGCACAAAGATTTATTGGTTTTGGGTCTCTGTCTTATAGCATATATAGACTTCACCAGAACAAGTTTCTTCAGGGGAAAAATACGGAAAAAAAAGTGAGACAGAAAGAGAAAAGGAAAGGAAACACTACCCTGTGGTCATTTGGAAAGAGTAGTGATGGGGCTCTCTCCAGTGCAACTGGTCATGATGGATTGTCGTCATGCTTTTTGCTAGTACTGGATGTTTTTCAGCAGGACTACCTCTGTCCTCGGTTGTTCTTGTTTCTGGTGTTACTGGTGCCAACTGGAGACAGTAAACTGAAGCAAATGCTGCATGTTGGTTGTTAATCATCTCTGCACATAAATGTATGAATGATGTGTATCAAGTATTTACATGACTGTTATATTGTTGCACCTTATCTTTGGTTTTCTCTAATATGAACTAAAACCTACAAAGAAAGATCTAAGATGATGTGGGGAAGATGTATAATTTTCCTGTCACTTGCAGCACCCTCATGAAAACCCACTAAAAGAGCACTATCAGCATTTTGTAGGTACTAGGCCACGGGAATGACAACATGATCACAACAACAGGACAACAGCCAGGGAAGACACTGCTAGAGAGTCCCTGGAACACGCTGCCTCAGCAGCTTTGGAGAAAGGTTACAGAGCTGCAGGTAATAAACCCTTAGGTGGCTGGGTTTGGTTTTAGCATGAGATGGCACGGGACTAAATTGCTTCTGTATGAGGAAAAAGGAGGAAGGAATTGTTAAACAACAGGGATTTGGAATGTGAACTCTGTGGAAAAAATCTATTTTGGTCTGCTTCAGTTGTCTTCATGTGTATGCTATGGCACAGGCAGTTCCATAAACAGTTGAGGGTCCCAGAATAAATTGGGGAATGATCTATTAGAGAGCAGCATAGGAGAAAGGGACCTGGGAGTCCTGGTGGACAACAGGATGACCATGAGCCAGCACTGTGCTCTTGTGGCCAAGAAGGCCAATGGCATCCTGGGGTACATTAGAAGGAGGTGGTTAGTAGGTTGAGAGAGGTTCGCCTTCCACTCTACTCTGCCCTGGTGAGACCATATCTGGAATATTGTGTCCAGTTCTGGGCCCCTCAGTTCAAGAAGGACAGGGAACTGCTGGAGAGAGTCCAGTGCAGGGCAACAAAGATGATTAAGTGGGTGAAGCATCTCCCTTATGAGGAAAGGCTGAGGGAGCTGGGTCTCTTTAGCCTGGAGAGGAGGAGACTGAGGGGTGACCTAATTAATGTTTACAAATATATAAAGGGTGAGTGTCATGAGGTGACAGCCAATGATATGACAAGGGGTAATGGGTTCAAACTGGAACACAAGAGGTTCCACATAAATTTGAGAAGAAACTTCTTCTCAGTGAGGGTAATAACACTGGAACAGGCTGCCCAGGAAGGTCGTGAAGTCTCCTACTCTGGAGACATTCAAAACCCACCTGGACACATTCCTGTGTAGCCTCATCTAGGTGTTCCTGCTCCAGCAGGGGGATTGGACTAGATGATCTTTTGAGGTCCCTTCCAATCCCTAACATTCTGTGATTCTGTGATATTAAAATACTTTAATCAGTCTAAAATAATTTGGTTTTCTTAATTGTGTGCATAAGTTCTGAATCAACAGTAGTTTTGGAACCATTTAAATAAAAACAGAGTTAAGAGGAATAATATATATATATCATTGCAATGGAACTACTTCGGTAACTCACAGATTTCTTAAAGAACAAATATTTAATATTCATGTAAATTATGTCTTGCTCTGCCAAAAAATAAAAGGTTATTTGTAGCAGCTTTATCTTTTTATTTCTGTGAAGGCTGTTTTCCCTACAAGGAAAAAAAAAAAAAGAAAAAGTAGAAGAGACACATGAGCAGAAACATAACATAAAGAGCTATTTTTTTTGCCAAGCAATTCATAGTAAATCTATTTTAGAATGTTTGGTAGATGAGAATGATACAAATACTCTGCATCATAAGACTAAATCAGGCATCATGAGGGATTTGATTAGCACTTTTTGATGAAAAAAGACATGTTGATCGGTGACAATATGCTTATGTGTAAAAAATGATAAATAACATTCTAAAGCAATTTTCTTGAAGAAAATATCCTAGCTGAATGATGTGTATACAGAATGAGAGACGATAATTTCAAAGATCCTAGGAAAATGATCAACTCCCATCTGATGTCTTAATGCAAATGCATCCAATAATACTCTGACTTTTTATAAGGCTAAGCAGATTTCAAATGCGTTTGAAATTTGAAACACATTTTGATTAATTCTTTGGAGATGGAGTCTATCAGAAGTTATTTTTTAAAAAAAGGGAAATAAACAAGCAACAACAAGTATTAAGTTCTTCAATATCCAGGTTTATTTTTATCTCTGACAAGGGTGATCTTAGAGTCCTGTAGGTTTGGTTCTTAGTCTAGAACTCTGTTCTACATTTCATGCTTAGGAAAATAAGATTTCTAAAGAAATAAAACTAGTTGCAAATCTGTTGACCAAATATTCATAGCATCAAACTTTTGCAGTTGTTATGAACTAAAGAGAAGACTATCTGGCACCTGTGAAGACTGACAGTTTTGTTTGAGTGCTTGGTATAAGACAGCAGCTGATTACCACTAACTTCAGGTGGCCAAATTTCAAAAAGTTGGCCACAATGAAAACTACATGGCTTATCTGTTATTTTTGCCGTTCCTCTTCTTAAACTGCAATGTTTTCTTCATAGAAGGGCAGGCATATTTGTAACATTTTGCAGTCTCCTTCATTTGAACCTGTATATTATTTGTTGTATTTGTGTAATTTGATGGTAATTTATTATTGCCTTTTATTTGAGATGTGGTGACAAGTTGCGTTTGACAGTTTAATCAAATTCCCTTAAATAGCAATCAAGCAATAGTTAAATACATTTAACAATGTACAAATAACTTTTTTTAGTGGCAAATACTGAAAACTTAAACAAATTTAATATAACATGGTCATGTAATTAGTGCCTTGAAAAAACAATATGTGTATATATTAAATCTCCCCAGATCCTGGTAGTTGAAAAAAAAATTGCTATATGTTTTCCATTCGCAATAATATGACAATTTCTCTTTCTGTTTTGGTAATTACTGATTTACCACTGCTTGTCACAACTGTTGTGGGCAGGATTGGTTGGCCAGCAGTTTGTGATTACAAACAAGTCCAGCAGTTTTCTGACTATGCAACCAGTCTCTAGTATAAAAGACTGACACTCCACTGGGACATTATTCATTTTCCTTTCATTAGCTTTTTGTTCATAAGGACATTAAATTCCTTTACTGGTTTGAGCCATTGTTTGCTTCACACAGTGAGAAAGATATAACACTCAGGAAAAACAAACAGGTCTGGCTGCTTCCTGCAGTCCATTCCTCCAGGACTTTTCCCACATCCTCAGCAGTACATATGAGAACATCCCTGTCCAATCCTTTAGAATGTGTTTAAGGACCTGTCGTCCATCAATTCGCCCAATACTTTTTTAAACCAGGTATTTCTGTCTGCCTTCACAGCCCCAGTGGCAACAGATCATAAAAATTCACAACCTTTTATATAACAAAATATTTTATCTTTTTTCACCTCCTAACAGATTCAAAAAGTGCCCTGCAAGTATAGTGTTGTGACATTTAGTTGGTATGTTATTAACTTATTTTAGTCACCATATTAATGATTTTGTAAACCTGACTTCCTTCTCTCTTCACAAGTGTCTATCCATAACCAAATCAATCTCCTCCTAAATTTGTTATAAGATCTGAATGCATCTGACAGCAGCAGCTGAGATAATTTAGCTTTGGCAACTTTATAGATCTAGATTTTGAGTGGGAACTCCCAATATCTTCATTCTCTCATTTAGGGTCTTTTTCTCTTTTAGAAATTATTTTTCTAACATAATGTACTCAAGTAAGTTTACTTTTCTTGAGAGGGCAAAAAAAAAATATTTGTTCAAATTATATATCCTGACAAAAGTTTGCATAAAGTTCACAGGTGCCAGTTGTATAGGATCTTGTATTATTCTTTTTTTAAACAAGTAAAAAGAGTACGTATCTTGAAGCTAATAGAATTATTTTATACTAATATACCTAACATCAGGTTCATTGCATATTAAATATATATGTATTTCAGCAAGGTACATTTATTTTTGAAAACAAAATAAACGTGCACAAAAAAGCACCTCTCATGGCTCTTTTATTAAAAAAAAAAAAAAACAAAAAACAACAACCAAAAAACAACAAAAAAACCAAAAAAAACCCCACAAAAAACACACACAAACAAACAAAACAAACCAAACCAAACCAAACAAAAAACAACAAAAAAGACACCTTTGATAATATGCAAACTCTTCATTTTAAAAAAATAAATAAATAAATAAATAAAAAAAATCTGGTAAACGGTGTTTATTATGTTGTATGAAGTTGTCACAGAGGCACCCTGAAGGTAGTTTTAGGTGGACAACAAGGTCCAAAACAAGCTTTTATTCGAGTCAAAAAAAGGTGCAGCAGGGTCTTCATTTACAAAAGGATTTTTATATTCTATTATTTCAAAACTTTGTATGTTATTCACGTAACAATTTATGCAAAATCAGAATAAAGAACAATGATAATCTGTAGCATCAAAATGTTAAAGAATGGATGAACAAGTCAGATAATTTTATTTTAAAGATAGTTATAGTTCAGTTTACTCGTATTTAATGTAAATCTATTTTTTTTGCTCTTCTAAAGGAACCCAAATACGATGATGTATTTATAAATACTAGTAAATGGAATTAATGAGAATTCAAGAAGGATTGTGTAGTAACATTTGTATTTTCAGGTAAACCCTCTTATCTGAAATAGTTGAAACTAAATGGAAGGAAAGCTGATACAATTTTAAATTGTTGCTTTGTATGGCTTGAAGTTTTATTGTTCTTTAGATTTCCTGAGTGTTAATTGTGTAATATATCTCTGTACCCACAACCAGAATAGAATTATTTTGAAAATTTGAATATAATATTTACTATAATGTAAAATTTTGTGGAATAATTGAAAAGAAAATGTTTCAGTAATAGAAACTATACAACAGTGTTCATTTTTCCCTCTTCTGTATTTTCTTTGAGGATACCTGTGCTAGAAAGAAAACATCTACAGATATTTACAAGTGTGAATTTTAGCACTGATTGACTTTAGCTGCGTAATTCCAAGTACTTAAGGTAATTAATTGCAATTAAGGGGAAAAAAAAAAAAAAAAAAAGAAGACATCAAAACCCACAGACCAGGAGATGAAATTCAGTCCTCTGTATGTGTGTGCTTTCTCTATGTTTGTAGTTGAAGTTCTAATGACTTGTATTTTTATGCACAGGTAATTTTGTAAAGTCTTTTCTCATTCTATGCCAGGTATATGCCAGGTACTTGATCAACCAAATGTATGTTAGTTTTGTATATGTGGAGGCTTTTGTTAGTTATTTTACAGTGCTTTGACTAACTGGAAGGAACCATAGTAAATACATTGCTACATAACCAGTGAATCATTTAATGAACTGAGCAAAACAATGCATATTCAAAACAAGCAAACTGAAAGGTATACATCAAGGGCTGGGGCTTAAATGGCATTGATTTTTGTAAGACTGGAATCTTACTGAGATTCTGTGAAATATTGTAAGGAAAGACATAGTGGTTTGATAACAGCAGTTTAGCATCATAACCAAGCTTTCTCTGTAATTTTTTTTCTAGGAGTTTATGCAGTTTTGCATTAAAAAAAAAAAAAAAAAAAAAAAAAAAGGAAAGGATCATTTACCATTTTAACTGAGGTGAGTGTGGAAATACATGTTCAGTTCAAATTGACAATTTAAGAAAGATGATCAAAAAACTGAAAACTTTCAGAGAAAATTCACGAGAACAACGTTGCTTGTCCTTGAGAAATATGTGCAGAAAACAATGTAATGATGTATTTTAGATTGATTTATCTTTGGAGTATTTTCATATGTAAAATTTTGCATATGAATATTGAAGGAACAGTGGTCATTCTGAAGTTACCAGTCATTCTGAAGTTACCAGTCTTTCTACTTAAATGTAAAGTCATGTTCCCCTCTAGACATGTTTTATTTACATATTTTTCCATTTGTATGGAAAGCTTATATTCTCTTGTGGTTCTGTTCACATTAATAGAAACATTTATGACTATGTAATTTTTGAAGGCATTACTCTTTAAGAAATGTAAATCTTGGCAAACAGAGCCACTTTAAAAAAATCTTTAAGATCTGAAGCCCCAGTGAAAACAGGACCTTACTTGAATATCTATTCATCTGTGTGTTTATGAGAGATTCACAGTAAATCAAGAGCAGGTGCTAAAACTATAGACACATGCACATAAGGTGGTTTTGCTATAATACATTTCTCTTTCATGCAGTCAGCATATGGAAAACCAACCTGTATAATGCTTGCTTTATTTTGTTGTTAGCAAATGGTTTTGTAGCTTTAACAAAATAAAATAACCTTGCTATATATAACTGGAAAGTCTTTAAGGAAGATACACATGGAAGAGCAGCTGCTAAGCAACCTATAATATGCCTTTCTTGTCAATTGCTCTTGTCTGATTGAAGAAACTAGTTTGGCAGAACAAAGTCTGTTACTTCATGAATATATAATGACAAATTAAATACTGGTACCTGGTCTCAAAAAAACCTATGAACAGACTTTTACTGAGCACCTTTGGAAGGCTTATCCATGAAGATTTCTGCCCATTTTCATTAATACGTGTCACCTTGCATAAAATTCAGAATCTTGAAATACAAAACCACTACTTTACACCTATAAATATAATATATGAATTGTTTTGAAGTGAAAATGAGCACAGATGAAGATAACTTTCCTCATCATAGCTTCACTTTTGCTTCTAAGTGCATTACAAACTAGGGGAACTAGAGATCCTCAAAAGAGAGCAGAAGGAAAACAAGAAAGTACTTCTAGTCATGTCAAGGACAAATGACATGTAAAATGGAAGACTGGGACAATTTTTCTTTTTGTTGTCAGAACTATTTAAGAACACTTAATTCTTATCATGATCTGTCTTTTAAAAGTGTCATGAGTTCACAGAGATGTGTTTTGTTTTCTCTGTATTTTACTGGGAATTCTATGTATGTTCCTACATGGGCCTACTTATGACCAGAATCATAGAATCACAGAACCATTTCAGTTGGAAGAGACCCTCAGGATCACTGAGTCCTCCCATAGTCTAACTCTAGCACTAAACCATGTCCCTAAGAACCTCGTTTAAATGTCTTTTAAACACCTCCAGGCACAGTGACTCCACCACTTCCCTGGGCAGCCTATTTCACTGTTTCACAACTCTCTGTGAAGAATCTTTTTCCTAATATTCAATCTGAACCTTCTCTGGTGCAACCTGAGGCCATTTCCTCTTGTTCTGGGAAACCATTTAAGGTTTATAAATTTAAACAAACAAACAAACAAGAAAATGTTTTGTTGGTTTCTAATACTAAATAAAAACATGAATGGAATGGCAGAAGGAAGGAATTGATGTTGGGCTTAAATTATGTGAATGCATCTCCAAAGCTTGCTTAAGACCGAGCTGTATGTAGAGAGCTGAAATAATTTTACTTTAAAGATATGCCATGAAATAAAACAATAAAAATCAAAGCCTCAAAGGTGTCATGATAGCTGTTGGAACTCAAGTCAAAGGACTTAGTGCAGTGAAAGAAATGCATAGTTTTAATTTCTTAATATAATAAACTCCATAGTAAATTAATTTATAGTGTCCCCTCAGGTTTACACCCAGAAGTATAGGTACATGTTTGTTTACTCTTTCAAATTGAAAACTATTGATTTCCTTTAGGAACTCATCCTTGTTGACTGTGGACTAGTCCATTTATTTCACATTCCAGTCGACATGTATATTAATAAAATGCACTCTGTTTTTCTTTTGGCAAAGAGCTAAATTTAATTTTGAGTTACACCAGCTTCAGCTTAAATATAGATAATACACAACAGCTTTTCCCTATTTTGAAACATAGGAAGTACAGTGAAGGCTGGAACTATCTAAATACCATCTAAATTGGGACTGATGACATGCTTTAGTCAATTATTTTTCTGAAGGAGTGCATGCTGTACTACCTTCTCTGGCCATCCATTCCTAAATCTGTGATATGCCTTCAGTTCTGTCACTACCTTTGCATGTGATGAACTAGATTGGGATTTGCTCTGGTTTAAAGTTAAACCAGATAAAACAGAGACAAACACTGCCCTACCCCCAGGTTTTAATCCAGACAAATTATCCAGTTTGAGTTGTCATATGGTCTCACAAGAATGAACTCACATTATTGATGGGGATGTTCAGGAGAGAAAGCTGCAAAAGCTGCCCTAAATCAGGGTCTCTGTTGAATCTCTGTCCCAAAAATGCTTCAGTGACTTGATTGTTCATGCACATTAAAGAATGAAGTTTCAGACATGCAATACACAGGTAATACTTGTTTTTATTCAGATACAGGGGAGGGTTAAATGTTCAATTCTTGCATAGTTTCAGAGGTAAAAATGTTTCATGTTTTAGAGAACACTAACCATAAAACTACAGTCTAATCTGACTACACACACTATTTTTCCTGTGTAGATAGAAGTGTCAAATTAATGAAGCTGGAAAGGAAAAACAAGCAAGTACTGCTGTGCTCTAGCCCACTGATACGAGCTTTGATCTGCAAGAAAGGAATCCTGGATTCTGCTCCTAGTAGCATTTGTGAATTTTGCATCAAGCAAAACACTGGATAAAATATAAAGCAAGTTTTAGGTAAATCTGTAACAGTATCACTTTTTAAAGCCAACTGTATTGTTGAGGTGGAGAGAAAAAATGACAATCTTTTGGGCACATAAACCCTGAAATAGAAACAGCTATTATACCTTCAGGCTAGGAGTGATTGCTCTCAGTATAACTTTATTATGTTAAAAAAGGAAAAAGTATTTTGCCTTTTGGTCCAGTAGGGTGAAAGATAGATATTCATTGGGCCAACTCAAGCAAAGAGACTTAAATCCTCATGGCTCAAATTTAGTCTCACTGATGTGTGAAAATGGACACATCACCTGATTCAGTGCTTATCCCAGTGTCATGGTGCTGAACCACCCTCATTCTGTACTGTTTCTTCTCATAATCCTTAAGATAGCCAGCTTTTAGATTACTTGCATTTTGTTATGTTTTATTCTGTTTTGTTTCCTCTGAGTGGACTGCTTGGAGTTTTGAACCATTATCATAAGACCAGACTAAGTTCTTGGAAATATCCTCTCAATCCAGGATAGCATGAGGCATGCTGCCACAAAAGTCTGAATCTTTTTTCTGGCGTCTCTTTGGAACTGAGATGTTTACACAGTATTTAAGATTCTTTTAGATTAATATTTATCCTAGATGAGAAGTCTTACAGGAAAAACCTCTTGGAGTAGTCTTGCATGCATGTAGTGTCACAACTATGGGGACAAAGGTGAAAGTGTTTATAGTACACTGATGATGAAAAATTAAAGCTATTTAATACCAAGGGGGATATTAGCAGACAGACTAATAATTTTGGAAGCCAATTCAAGAAATGAACTTAATATCTGAGGCTTAGTGCCCACCACTATGATGTACTACTTCCTAATGCTACACTATGTTAGTACACTCCTGAATGTGATCCCTCAAGTTTTAGAAGGTATGAGTATCAAAAATGCATAAAGTTATTTTTCTTCAGAGCTATGCTGAAAAACAATTTTTGAAGCTCAAATAAACACAAGATTAGCTAGCTTTTAGTCTTTTGCAAGATATAGTAAAGTTAATTTTCAGAACTGGCATGTGAATTAATGTTGATAATTATTTTTGAACAAGCCATATAAGATGTGCTGCTACATGTTCTCTACTGCTAAGTGCTGCTACATAACTTGTATAAAGCTGTGAAGGCACTGGGGAATTGTAATCATGCTGTGCCACTGGACATAATTCTAATTGCCGTTCTGTGTAACATCATTAATTTTGCTCTAGTTTTAAGAGTCTCCTTGGATTATTCCTAAAAATAACTTATATATTTAAAAGCAACTTCATACTTGTGACAACGAACTATGCTAATGATTCTTAATGTCTAATTGATTCTTATTTTGCTTCTTCTGAGACTAGCAGAATGGTGTGTATTATTTTGAAACAAACAAACAAAAAAAACCCACAATACCAAACCTCTTCACATTCAGAAGTTTAAAAGGAGAACGCTACAAATTTCTGTTCATCTTGGTCTGTGTTTTAAAACATTAAACTAGACTAGGCTGGATCCATACTTAGTCTTGGTCAATGGTTTATGTCTAAGATGCATAGGGGGTAAGGGAAAACAGGTAGGGGATTGTATGTGTTTATGGCCAAAAAAAATTATATGTGCTTACCTGATTCTTTATATTGCTTAGGTAGGATTTCAAAGTTTCATCATGCTGAATCTCAATTTGCTTATCTCCCTTCTAGGGGTCTGGTGCCAGGTTGCCACTAAACCTGGATCCTATGTCTCTTGGAGCAAACTCTCAGGCATTAAAGTTTATTCGTAATGCAGGTGGGATCTTAGGTCTCTCAGAGCAAACTCTCACACGTTGAAGTTTATAGAAATAAATAATTTAATGGAGTAGAGTACAGCAGTAGGTTTGGCTTGAGCTGAGTGCCCTTTAAGAGGTGCTGAACCAACCGTAGAAATCCCGGGGTAATTATATGCTTAGAGACTATTTACCTGCCCCTCATGCAATGATTCAGTTCAATAGCAATATTTGAGTGTGGGGTCTTCTTACTTCTCATTGGATTCCTTCACTGTCTTCTGACAGACTCTTATTTTGTTTAAGCTGCAGATGTCGATAGTTTGTAGCTGCTTCATGCTGGCCTTGAAGGCATTATTTTGTCCAAGTGGATCCCATTTTACTCAGTAGAGTACAAAACAGGCCTTATCTCACAGGTGTTGTTGATGGTTCATAGCTGCTTCATTTTGCTCAAGCAGATACAGGGTTAGTAAATATGAGTGGAACTTTACAACATATAGTTTACAATTTCAGCAAGTTTAGAATCACGGAATAATAGAAAGTCCTGAGTTGGGATGGACCCACAAGGATGATTGAGTCCAAATCCTGTCCCTGCATAGGACAACCACAAAATTCACACCACGTGTCTGAGGCTGTTGTCTAGTCTCTTCTTGAATAGTGACAAGCCTGAGGCCATTACTACCTCCCTAGGGAGCCTGTTCTGGTGCTCCCCCACCCTCCAGGTGAAGAACCTTTTCCTAATGTCCACCCTAAACATCCCCAGCACATCTTGCTTCCATTCCCTTTGGTCCTATCATTGACTGACAGAGAGAAGAGATCAGCGCCTGCCTCTCCTCCTCCACTTGTGAGGAAGCTGTGGACCACAATGAGATCTCCTTTTAGTCTTCTCTTCTCCTGGCTGAACAAACCAAGTGACTTTAGCTGCTCCTCATACAGCTTCCGCTATAAACCTTTCACCAGCTGAATGACACAACACACAGGCAGGGCACAGCACTCTGCTAAGCTCTCAAAATATATCACATGTTGTTTTCTACTGAAGCTCCATTACATCACGCTCATCCTGATTCATAGTATAAAGGCTTTATGCTTTCTGCCCTTTCCGCTTACTGCATTTTTTCTGTCTTACCTCATTAGCACATGAAGATGAAACATCCTCATTCTCAATCTTTTTTGTAGTTAGATAATAGTCTGTTCTCCTCCATAATCTCCTTTTTTTTTTTGTTGTGTAAGCTCCTTCACTCACAACCAATTGAGCCAAAACCTGTAGGCACTGTGGATGATGTGCATGTGGTATGCCTGCTACCTTCTGAAGAACCTTTCCTTCATGTTTCTCAGATACTATTAATTTATGGTTTGCAAGTAGTGATCTGTTTAGATCCTTAATGATGAAGCCAGAATTGGGTTTTTTTGGCAGTGTGCTGCAATTACTGAAGTAGTATTATTCCTTGACTCACAAGTATATACATGAATTGGTTAAATAATTGACTAAAGAAGGCAACTGAATGCAAAAAAAAGGTAAACTAGTCTCCATTTTTATGGGGATTTGACAGCTTTCACAAGCATAAGATACTGAAGAGGTGTAGATCAATGGAGGTGTGGAACCCGTTTCTCTGGCCTAGAATTAGGTGCCTGATTCTGTGTGCCACTGAGAAAAAGGCAACATTTTTAAGAACTGAAGAGTCAGCTCTGGTTTCTCTCTCTTTTAATTATGGCATCTCCATCACTATCCAATGCATGATCAAACTATTTCTAAATGCCCTTTCTGATTTCAGTTACTGTATACATTCTCTTGGGCAAGAGTAAGTCACCTGTTTGCACTGCGTAGACTACATCTATATACAAAGATAATATGAGTTATCGAAGTAGTTCAACCAATCAATGGAAAAAAAAGTGATACCTTCTCAGTAGCATATCTTGTGGCTGAGAGCTAGGACCTGGATGGCATTCCTGACTGCTTTTCCATAGAAGAGTGGAATTTTTCATGAGACAATATGCAGAACAATATTTTCTCAAAAGTCTGAGCTTTGAGGTAAAAAATTAGGAGGTCCAGAATAAAAGTAATCTGACAATGAAAAAAGTCAGTGTTAACTCATGCAGTCACCTTTTGTGAGGAAAAAGCACACATGTTGTTCAATGCTATAAGCAAGCAAAAGCATTTCAGCATATTTAAGTTAAAGATGCCCATCTCTGTCTCCCATAATGTATTCACATTCTTCTAAACGGTTCTGTATTTTTAATCACCAAGTAAATTTTAAGACTGAAAAATCTGTTCCCAGAACCCAAACTAGCACTGCAGAGTGGCTTAGGTGTTAAAATCCTTCATTAAGATTCAGTCTAACTAGCACTATGCTTTGACCTGGGTCTGTTAAAATGTCATTGATGGGCAAGGCTGGAGAATGTTTCAGCAGAAAAAGTCTTTAAAGAAAAGGAAACTCTGAAGATCTAAGTTTTCTATTTAACTATTCTGTAGAATATAAATGAAAAACAGTTTTAAAATAACAATTAGAAGGGTGACCATTCTACATATTTTGGGGGTTTTTATGACCAGTAAGGAAATAAAATCATCAAATTCATGTGCTCATTAATATTGTCATTCTATGTCATTCTTTCTGATCAGTACTTCCCAGACTCTACTAGTCACCAGACTAAACCTCTCATCTTTTATTCTGTGTGACACTGCCCAGTAAGTTCTAACTGGAAATATTTCCAGGTTTCCATTCAGCAATTTATGTAACAGTCAGCAATCCATGTAGGCAGTTCAGGATTGTTTTCTATTACAATAAAAAGCATTTTCAACAAATAGAAACTGTGAGAGGCATGCTCTAGTTCTCAGCAGATGCATTTTCTGATAAAACACAGTGATGAAGTTTATAAAATTTAATATTTTTAAAAGTAGCAACTGCAGTTCATTCATTTCTTATTGACAACCTGCAATGCCATAGCAGATAAAGATCTTTCACAGTTTTCATTACCATTAGGACATGCTTCTTCATATTACTATTTTTAAGATATATATTTTCCAGTGTTTACTGCCCTTATTTGTGACATTCTGGATACTAGAAGGTGAAACAAAAATAAAATCTGATCAGATGTCATGCCTGTATTTTCCATAAATGAAAGTTTCTTCCTTGCAGAGATTTAATCTCAAAATTTCTGGTAGTTAAAAGTACAGTAAAATACATTTCAAAAACAAAAATATCCCTCAAAATTATTCCATGTGTAGATTATTTATTTGTAGATTATTTTCAGTATAGTTCTCAAAGTAATGAGAAGAAGACTGAGAGAAAAAATATTAAATTCCATGCTGGGAGACTTTTCCTCATTTTGAAGTAGATTTTCCTTCTTGAGATTCTATTATTTTGAGGTCCAAAATACTAGGAATGTGGCAGAATGTAGCAGAATTAACTTTAAATTAATAATATTAAGAACTTAATGTTACCTTAATTTTAAGGTATCGTAGAATACTTCTCAGCACTTTGTGTGATTGCCCAAGTTACTCCCTGATTTTTTAAAAGCTGGTTTACATTGAGAACTGTGTTATGGGTGAAAGAAGGATAGGATAGGATAGGATAGCATAGCATAGACTAGACTAGACTAGACTAGACTAGAATATTTCTTGTTAGTCTAATAAAAAAACTTTAAAATCCAATTTAAATGCAACACACAGTCCAATCACAATGATAGTAACAATCACAGTACAAATTAGTACAGGAAAAACTATATAGTATCAGTATCCTTAAAATTCTTGTACAAAAATCCTTTTTGTCTATCCCTTTTGGCTACTGCAGTCTTACCCCCTCCCCCGCAGTGTCTCTCCAGTTCATAAGGCAAAAAGAGGCACCCTTCATTCATCCAAATGGTGCTGAGCTGTCATAGTGAGTGATCAACATCCTGAGTCCTTCTTTGGTAGAAATGCAGTGCTGCTGGTCGGGGTCCCTTCATCCTTAGTATTGGGGTCTACTTGAGTTTATTTTATGTTTTCTCACCCGGGGCTGCTGCTTTTGTCTGCTCCCAACTGAGAGGTCCCACAGCTGCTGCAGCTTCAGTGTCTCACAGGGCCTCTTGTTTGTTGGGCAGAGACCCCCTGGGTTTGCCAGACCCTTCCCACGGAGGCACTGGCAGAGCTCAGGGTCAGGCAGGGGAGGCAACAGGCGCTTGACCTGAGGCAGGAGCTGAAACCAGCCCAGCCCAGCTCTGGCCAAGGTGAGCCTGGGCGAGGTCTGAGACCTTCGCCCTGCAGAGTCCTGTACGAGGAATGGCAAAAGTCATTGTTACTGGGCTGCAGATGGTATTTATAAAATGTGAACAAATAAATCTGCTTATTTCCAGTCATTTCTAATGTACACTGCCTATGAACTTAGCATGACCAAGCTGTAAATAAATTCTCTTAAGCTTTTCTTTTATATAAGTAGTTACTGTGGTAAAGTGATTTTCTGTTGAATTTTCTTTTTCTGACAGAAAAAACAGCTTTTTCAATCAAGTGAAAATTGTCATAGGACCTGTCTTCTTTCCTTAACAATGATTGATATGTCAGGAAAAAAAAAGAGAACTTTTAGAGTTGAAAACAAGTGAGAATAGAAATTGACTATAGAAAAGTTCTTTTAAGGTGAAAAAGAAGGGGAACAGGAACAATACAAAAATGTGGGGTTTGAATAAAGAAAAAGACAATTTACTTGGCTTTTGCACAAAACTCACCAGCATACTCTAGTTGCATCACTAAATCCATTATATTGAGACTGAGAAAAGATCTATTTCATTATTAATTTTCATGTACTTTCTTGCTACTAGAATCAATGTCTATTTTTTGCAAGAATTATTTGGAAGAGCATGATTTCCATGCATTTATTTAATTTTTGATTTAATTTTCTGTTTTCCATTTAAAAAATCCTTCTCTGACGCCAATTCTTCAACACCGGTTCTTCAGTAAATACTTACAGAAAAACAGTCCTTAAGGTTTAAAATTTAATTGTTAAAAAGTCTTTATCAGTTAACATCTTCAATCTGTATTTTTTGATAGTTAACCATCAATATAGAATTATTTCCTTGGAAAAGATATAACTTAATCTCTAAAAGAAGAAACACGGACTTAACTAGGACCTTTGGGAGTCTATAAAATAAAAACAAGTTATTAAATACATTAAACAGAAATTGCTTGATGGTTATTATGCTCACCCAGGATGAGACTTTGCTTCAACCTGTACCTTGACTGGAAGCAAGTTATTAAAGACAGTCATGCTTATTTCAAGCGTGAATACTCAGTATTTTTTTATAGTGCTCTCTCTCTTTTTTGATCAAAACAAACAATTCCATTCTGAGGTCAAAATCCCATTCCATGAAGGTTTTTGTTGTAAAAATCCTGATCAGATCTATTTCCAAGTTACCTTCAGATAGTCCTGATTATATTAATACATAAAATAATTTCTACAAACAGGTTAACTGATGAAGTTTTGGGAATTTAATTTAGGAAATATTTCACTGAACCCAGTCCCTCTATTATAATCTTAATTAAACTGAAGAATTCCATTGCCATAGGATGAAATGAAAAAATATAAATTAAATCAAAAAGCAATTAGAGGTATCTATGGTTCAAAAGTCCTTCCAGACCTTTCAAACACCAAGATATAAACAGATATTTTAACTCAGGGGACACCAATACTGCAAACTGTTGAAAGCTGAGAAAGACTATACTGAGGAGAAGATGAATCTATACGCAACTGATTTTTATATTAACTGTCTAAATATCTACCACTTGCCACAGTAAGCACAGAATGATTGATTAGTTGTATATTTGTCCTTGTTTCATATAAGCATTCCTAAAGGTTACATTTAATTTCTCAAATATTTTATTATGTCCTAAGTAACAAAAGATTTGGCATAAATGCAATAGGATTAGTAACAACAACAGAAGTAGTCCATACTTGTTCCTTATGTGTTCATGTCATTGAGTCTATTGTTTCAGGTGGAATGTTGAAAATACAAAACCCTTAACTTAGCTGTTTAGAAAAATAACAAAGAATACACAGGAAAGTAGACTGTAATATTATATTTGTTAATGACTCCAGGAGAAGAAGCCTTAAGAAAAATACTTCCATTAAAATCGCTATTTTGAGGAAAAAAATATCCTTACTGTTATAATATCACTAGAGAAAGCAACTGCCAGTTCTGTAAGCTAGAGTTGATTTCAAACAGCTACAATTTGTCTACTTCTTCTTTGTTTGTAGTATTATAGGAAGTAGAATTCTAATAAGGAAAACAGCTTTTAAGGGTAATCAGAGGTAAAATGAAAGAAAAGTGAAGACTTTAAGAAGTTATTTCTGGCTTAGTTTGGATTTTTCAAACTGATCCTGATTGAGCTTTACAGCAAAAACCATTCTGAGAAACTCTGATCAATACTACGGAGTAGTCAACAAAGTAACAAGATTGAAACCTAGTTCACCCAAGGTATTTGCAGAAGGCAAAATGATGAGAAGCCCTAACCTGAAATTCAATAAACATAGATAATTTAGAAAGCTGTGCAGGTTTTATCTTTTAAGTTCATAGTAAATCAAAATCACACAACCTCCAAAACTTTAAAAACAAATAAAATAACATTTCTAATGCTTAGCACAACACGAATGTTCAAAGAAAGAAGATCCATGCTGAGTTCTGTGGTTTCTGAGACATTTCCCAGCTACTATATTTCTACACTGTGGTCTGTAACAGTAAGATGACAAAAAAAAGTTTACATGAATTAACCATGGAGCTCTGAAGCTAATTGGGCACAACTCTGGAACGGTAAAGGAAACACGAGGTGGCTGATGGACTCAAAAGATGGGCAGTAACACAGCTGGAAAAATTCTCTAAACCATTAAATTATCCCTATTCTGGCTATGTGAAGAAAGGTATTTACACTAGCATTGCTGACTAGGCAAGAGAGAAGTATATTTGGTTGGGAGTTATGTTTAAAGTATATGAGAGATTATATGGACATCATTGTGATTGATTCTTATAGCATGCTGGATCAGCTAAAGGCTCATATTTCTGACATTTCTGATTTGTGTACAAAGAAAATGGATTTCTGTCCCTGTATATTAGCTTAAGCATCAATATAAAATATTGCGTTTTAACAGGAAGTACAGTTCTACCCAGCAAGCAGTGTTAAAAATTATTCTATAAGAAATGTTAAACCACTTTTCTTGACATAGTC
The DNA here is from genome assembly GCF_963082525.1 of Nesoenas mayeri. Classification (NCBI taxonomy): domain Eukaryota; kingdom Metazoa; phylum Chordata; class Aves; order Columbiformes; family Columbidae; genus Nesoenas; species Nesoenas mayeri. The sequence continues at coordinate 19,835,101 of NC_137541.1, forward strand.
TTTGATGTACTCTGATGTGCAACTACTATTTCTGCAGGTGTGAACTACATAAATCAATGTGAGATCTGGTAATACTGCATTTTCATAGCAGATCAGCAAAAAGTAGTTTCAAAGCAGGTGCAGGTACAGTTATGACAGAGTGGGGACAGCTGTAATGTTTAATGATCTCTAAATTCCCATGCTGATAGTGGTTGCATATTGGCCTCAGCAATGCATAATGAGACAGGTTGCTGATTCAGACCTTTTTTAAAAAAAAATTTATTTGTGTGTCCATACTTAATCCACTAGAGTAAGCTTCCCTATCGTCATTTAAAGCAACACTGTCAATGTTTCCTACATCTCCCAAACAACTAAAAAATCCAAATTAAATAAGACTGAATAGATTAAAATATCGTATTTTGCAAGGAAATCTGCGAAGCGAAGGGTCGTGACCACATAGTTCGAGCTGATATAAGTGATTTGTCTATCTTGATTTGACTGTTTTAAGATGAAATGTATTTGCTCTGCACGAAGTATTTTTGTTCCAGTAACATTGCATATTTATTGCATATTTATATTAATTTTACATATGTACCTGTGAGATTGGAATAACTACATTTCATTTGGTAAGGATGATGCTAAAAGAGCCACTATGAAATCAGTATAGGTTCGTAAGAAAAGAAAAGCTATCAATAAAAGCTATCAATCTCTCATCAATTCAGAATTACTTTTGAAAGCAGTGTGTAAGACAGATAGAGATTTTATTCTGAAAATCTCCACATCTCTGAAAGTTGTTTGTAAGAGCTGTATTAAACAACCTGCCAACAGCTGTAGATGAGTCAAGGAAAGAAATTTTCCACTACTCTTTGGATAAAAGCACTCATTTTCGCCATCCATTTTCTTCTTCAAGAAGAAATACATCTTTTATATATATATATATTACTTTCTGATCCTGTTAATGTTTTGATATCAATACCTGCATAAAAAGAGGTAACAAGTAAGACATGTAGAAGACATTAAAAAAATCTCGTATACCTTATTGTTTCAATAAATCAACACAGCCATTTGGCTGAACACTCATATTTCATAGCCAATTTGTTGTCTGTCTCAAATTACAGTATCTGGGAGAGTAAATTAGAGATAAAGCTTCTGGAAATACAGATTTATAGGAAAAAGTTAAGCATTTCAGAGCATATCTGCTTAATAAAATTACTAACCTACATTTAAGCATACAGAATTAGAATAAAAGTTTCTGAGCCATTTACATTTCAGGAAGAATTTAAATATCAATGATTATGAAGAAGAATGCAGGTATCCAAATTAATTTATTTCTGTTTTATTCAAGCTCTATAATCTATAATCATCTATTCCTGGTTATCCATCTTCTTATAGATAGTAAATTAAAATGTCTTTGTCTTTTACAATATTTTTTTTTCAGTTATATTTCAGGATGGAAATAGTAAGACTAGCTGTGGAGACCCTACTAATGTAAAAAACCACTTTTCTTCATTTAACCATATTGTCACTATTTTAATTTAAACTTTTACATATTTGTTCCAGTTCAAGATTTTGGATAATAAGCAATAGTGTTTTCTCAGTCTGTGCTGCAATATTGCTCTTTCTTGACAAGATTTACATATGCTCAACTGAACTAAACTTATGGATCAGTATTTGTTTTACACTTTTGAATAAGTATATGAAGAAGCCAGCTAGACAACTTTCACAAGAATTATTTTCCTCTTCTCAGTTTTTATGCTGGGGTAATGATTACAACAAAACGTTATACAGGAAATGTTTGCCAGAAAGCCAATAAAGTATTTCTGTATTAGAATCATAAGATAATTAGTTTCATAAGGATTTCTGGGGGTCATTTTGTCTAACCTCCTTCTCAAAATAGAACTAGTTTCAAATTAAGACCAGGTTGTTTGGGGTCTTCCCCAAGGTTGGAGATTTCATAATCTCTCTGGGCAACATGCTTCAGTAGTTAGGCTCTCCAACTATGAGGATACTGTTTTCGTGAAATCCAGTTTGTAATTTCCCCTGCTGTAACTTGCATGTGTCATCTTTTTTTATTTTCCTGTGCACTTCTGAGAAGAGTCTAGTTCTTAGTCTATCCCTTAGCTTTTTCTTAAATGTTAGTGGGAATGGCATCAAAATTACATTATCAGACTGTGTTCAGACACATCCTGTCCAGTCTGATGGATGTGTGCATCTCCAGTGTAAGCAAATAGACCTTAACTTGGTCATCCTTTGTTGTGGGCTGTACTTTTCTCCCCCAAACTTTGTTACTGAGCATGGAGGTCTGGAATGCCTGTGTCAAGTCTGGAGTGCAAAAACTAGGCTTTTTTCTCCTGACCAGACTCACCTGGGATGCCACCCTTATCTATTTAGATTCAGTCATGAAACCCCAGGGTTTGCCTGCACTATACTGCAGATGCATTCAGCCCTGTTGCCTATTCATTCTGACTTGAAAACTGGTCTGTAGTTTTGGATTGAGCTTGAAGCTGACTCTTACCTGCCTTGCTCTGTCTGATGTTTAACAGGCTGTCATCAGAACTTGTCACTGTCACCAGTCCATACCTGCTTGGCTATGATGAACAGCACTATATGAGTGAAGGGAACTGTCTTGCCTGTGTTCTCGCATACCAGCTGGTCTTTGCTTATGGAACAGCTCTTGCCACTGTCTGACAACCTAAGCAGATCTTGCAATTAAAAACTGTGTTAAAAAAAGGCACTGAATATCTCTGCGTGTTCTATATCCTTTGCCACTAGGTCACCACCTCTTTTGGCAGCAAGACAAGATTTTTTTCTTGGGCTTCCTTTTAACAGCTGAGGTACCTCTCAATGTCCTTCTTTTGGCCTTCACACACTTCCTGAGTTTGAACTTCCATCACGATTTGTTTCTCCCTGTATGCCCACGTGATATTCCTGTGTTACTCTTTGGCAGGTTGCAAAAGAGAAGGCTTTGGAAGCCTTCTTCCCCTGTAGAAGGGGACCTCTGACAATCATTGCCCATTGCATTCTTTTTGTGGCACTGCTTCAAAAAACGTGGATTAGGCACATCTGACACAGGTAGACACACCCCTTAACAGACTTTCTTTCACATCTGTTGCCATGTCTGTAGCTTGTCTACAAATTAACATCTGCAAGTGGGGAAATCTGTTACCAGAAGTCACAAGCTTCTAGTGTCTATTACAAGCCTTCAATATCTGTTATGGTAAGAGTTCCTCCTCCTGCTGGGCCTCTCAATTTCTGTACAATATAAGTCTTGAGCTTTCCCCTCTACACAGGCTCTGTGAAGAGGGAAATATTTCCTTCCCCTCATGTATATAGAGGCAGATTTTGAAGCAAGTCTCATCCTGAAATATTCCAATATTTCATTAGGAAATCTGTCTGAAATAAGGACCGTTCTCTCTGAGAGCTGCAAATGCATTAAAATCATCTCCTTATAGAAATAAGAGACTTCTAGTAAACCTTCAAATAATAAAAAAATTAAAAGCACATCTTAGGTATTCTATTGCTTTTTCTGTTTCGTCTTATTATAACAATATTTTACAACTTTTTTTCAAGTTTTACAAGATAGTTAAGTGCAGGAAAATAAAGTTGTGAGAAAATATGTGAATTTTATGGGTTAGCAAAACCATAAAATGGAACTTCAAGCCTGTGCCTTATCGAGGTATTTAGGTTTTGGAAGAATTAATTAGAATAACTAATTAAAGATGTGACCTAATCTTGTGAAAATAGAGACAGTAAGAAATTTCACTGCTATAAATTTCAAACCCTGAATCTATCTAAATTGGAATACAGGCTTCTAGTTCTACAGTTCCCTGTCCTTCTTGAACTGAGGAGCCCAGAACTGGACACAATATGCCAGATGTGATCTCACCAGGGGAGAGTAGAGGGGAAGGAGAACCTCTCTGGACCTACTAACCACCCCCCTTCTAATACACCCCAGGATGCCATTGGCCTTCTTGGCCACAAGGACACAGTGCATCACATTGCATCACATCACATTTGACCTTATTAATCATATAACTCAGATGCAGGCAATCATCAATTTTTTTTCAGACATGCACTGTTGAGTATTTTTAAATTTGACTAGAATAAAGTAGATTTTTTCAAGGACACTGAATTAAAAAAAAAAGTGAAAAATAATCATTGTGACATGACAAATGTGGCATTACAGTAATTAAGTATTAATGATAATGATGGTGCATTGTAGAAACATATAGCATGCTGCAACATTGGAAGTTTGGAGCTCATCTTTTTTTTGTGCAACACTGAGTTGTACTGACAGTATCTGTACATATTGCAGAGATGTAATTTCTTGGTTATTCTAGTTTGATGGTAGAAGATGCAAAGATATCGGTTCAGCAATATCCTCCAAGATTTCAGTCTCCTCAAACAACCATGACCTGGAATCATCCTAGAGGTGACATTTACTGTCCTGAAAGAGAAGACACACTTTTTATTACACTCGAACTACTTTACTACCTGCCAAGAGTCATACTGTTAGAGTGACCTTCTTCCCCCTCTGGTTCTTGCAGATAGTGAAAAGGATTAATGTCATTTTGGGCTGCTTTGTGTGTCTCTATGTATCTGCTGGGGCAGGGGCAATAAAAAGGCAAGACACAAACATCTGAGTAGATGAGTAGTCTCTTCAGGCCAAACAGGGGTTCTACTCCTTATTCCAAATATTTTCTTTTTCATCCAGTCGAGATAAATTATGAAATGCCTACAGATTTAGCTGGAGCTAAACTGAAGTCCTAGCACCAGCCAGATGAGAGGCTTGCTCTCAAAAAAAAAAAAAAAAAACAAAACCAAAAATAAAACCAACCAACCAAAATATTTTTCTCTGCTGCCCTTTTCAGCTAAGATTCTTGCCTGAGTGACTGCACTGTGGTTCAGAGGAGGATGCATTGACCAAAGATACCGATTTTCACATTTGCTTTTTGGTTGTTGTTGTTGTTTGTTTGTGTTTGGGTTTTTGTTTGCTTTTGTGTTTTATTTATTTATTTATTTATCTATCTGATCTATGGAAAAATACATTCAGTTACTTCAAACTAAGAAAATCCTAGGACATTTCATGTGATACCATTAGATTATTAAGCCAGAGAGAGATAACAACTACCATAGAGGTTCAGGGAAGGGTCAAACAAGGCACATCCTATGGGAAGAATGGTATAATATTTATCACTTTCTATTGATTCTCTACATCCCTTTAGAACAGACACATTGCTGTCTTAAGTAAACTCTTCCACTATTCAGAATTTCATTTTTCTATCTATTGACTTTCTATGGAAAGCAGACATTTAAGTTAGATTTTTTCTCACCCCTCCTATCCACTTCAGATCATTAAAATTTGAGTTAGTAATGTCTCCAGAGCAAGACATTGCTCTAACATGAGCAAATTGTGATATTCAGTATATTTCATTAACTACAAAGTAAGGTTAGAGACTAGAAAGTTATAAAGATAAATGTACAATGCCTAGAAAGACAGAAATAAATTATCGAGCTAAAAATGCTTTTGCAGCTAAGTTAAAATAAAGTGGGAAGGCCCTGCAATGTGACTGCTAGAACAAACTACAAGCTGTATTGTAAAAGGCTGTCTTTCTTTTTCAGATTTATTCTTTACCTTGTCGGTTACACCAGTACAAATATGTTGCACTCAGCAGAGTGCTATACCACTAACTAAAGGCAATATTTATTTTTCTAAAGTTATCTCTGATAACAAGTACATATCATGCTTAATTTCAGTATTTTATATATCACTAGCTGGTTTTTAATTGTCCACTATTAGATAATACCTGACTCTACAAAATTAGCATACAATATTAGTAAAGTAAGATATTTTAGGACCATAGTGGGTCACCATCTGGCTTGTTTCTATATAGAAGTATACGACAGCACAGAAGAGTTTTTGAAATTCACTTAGCTAAGAAAAACAGAAGCTAACTTTGAATGAGAAGTAATATACATAGGAAACTGAAAGATAGTATGGATGACTTTAACAGATAGCAGTTTTTCACATAGAAATGTGATCCTGATTTTAAAAGTTGTACGTACAAATACCCTGTCATAATTATCAATTTTCAAAAGATTTATTTAAAAAACACATTTCTAATAACCCATATGGGTTTTAGCTAATAGCAAAATCCAAGAACAGTACTAACTATTGGATGATGAGTTGACTGTTTTATTTCCCTGAAAAAAATATTTTGGAAAACCAAAAGCAAGGTCTGAGTTTCAAATAACAAGTAATTTCATTGTAATGCTGTAAACCAGACAATGGAAAACAAAACAAAACACAAGTAATGGAAAATTACAAATTACTTCTGCTGTTTGTCAAGGTAGTTGGACAATAAATTCCTAACATTTTCAAGTGTTTTGTTGTTTTTTTTTTTCTAATAAAAATTTCCGTATGTCTACCAGCTACACATAATGCTCCCAAATCCGATGCATCTACAGTAGCTCCTACAAATATATCATAAGGTATTTGAGGTTGAGCTTTGGTGTAATGATGGTAAAATACGACTATTGAAACATCTGCAACTATGTGGGAACTGATAAGCGGAACTTATACTTGAGAATGTAATGAGAGTTGACACCTATTTGTGACATGACTGTGTCATAGATTGCCTGCAGCGTGATAACATCACCATTTCTAGCAGGCAAAGATATATTTACTGAAGGTGAAAATGTCATTTAAACAGTTGAAACCTTTCAAATAGCCTAAGCTAGATGCCTCGTACAGTTCTTGCCTTTTTGGAATAAATATACACAACTTAGAACTCTGGATAAAGAGATGATGCCTCTCTGATTACTAAGTCAAGCCAGACTATATTTTTACAAAACACGCATGACTATCTGTAGAGAAATTTGATTTCTACTGACAAAGATTCATAATCAAATATTGATGCAAGTCTGTGTATGATAATTTGACCTGTTCGGTTTATGTAACTTACAAATAAAAGCCACAGAGCTGTTTTAAAAACATATCTTCATTTAGGCAGGATCTAACGTAATCATATCTTCCTCTAAAATAAAAAAAAAAAAAGGAACTTGCTCCCATATGAAAACTAAAGAAGCATATGTTCATCAGCTGATACCAAAAAGTACACTTGAGCATCAATTTAAAGTAATATATGTAAATGTAAATTCAAATGTTATTTTTATTTTTATGAGAAATTATATTCCCGAGTGCTTAAAACTGACTCTTCCATTCAGCCACATTTTATTAAAATTAGGTGTTCACTAGTTGCTATATCTCCAGCTTCCAGCCTTGCTGCTTTATCCTCAAATCAGTGATTTGTTAACAGAACTTCTTATATTCATAGAGAAGTTCTAACTCAATGGTTCAAAACTAGATGCTCAGTCACACTACTTTCGGAAGGGAAATACGTGATCTGTGTCCTTCACACTGTTCATCTACACACTTTCTCACTGCCCTCTGTGCCTCAGCTTCAGCCTCTGGTCACCATCCACCACAGAACTTGGTCTGGTGCTCTTCTCATTTAGGATAGTGTGTTGGCACCAATGCTATTTCCTCACTTAACGGAGCATATCCTATGCTTCCCACTACTCCCAAATCCTTAAAAAATGTCTTGTAATTGTAAAAAAACAATATGTTGTCAGCAATATCAGGCACATCTGGACCCTCAAGAGGCATGTGCTCATACATGAGCCTTTACCTTGTTCCAAAAGACTAGAGAAAAATACACTTGGGTTCTGATGCCCTTTGCCCAGCCCCTAGGGCTCTGTGGTCACTCTTGATGCACTCAAAGCGGTATCTTTCATTCCCATGTGAATGAAGAGTAAAGGCTGAGGTCAAGATGGGCTTCAGCAGTCTCTCCATAACTTCTAGAATCTGAGACCTAGTAAGCAACGAACCTCATGAGACAAGTCAGACAAGAAGATGGCAGTCTCCACTTCCTGCAGAAGGCAGTCCCAGTCCCTTCTACCCACTGCTTCCTCTCAGTGCCAATGTGAATATCTATGTCTGTGATGCAAATCAGCAAAGAGTCCCCCTATTATTGCCAGAAGTCTCAGGTTTCTAGACTTCCACATCTAGTGTGTCTCTAGCCACAGACCATTCAGCATAGACATCGGATTGAATCCTCTCTTCTGCTGAGGTCTTTTCAGTACAGAGTAGAGAGTAGCTGGATTGTTCAGCAATGTGTTGAGCATCAAGTTTTGAAGGCTGTAGGAGCTGAATGTTCTCATTGCTGAGGTCTTGCATAACAACCTCCCAGTTAACTGGTTTTTGGTAGAAATAACATCTGTCTTATCTTGTGGAGGAAAGGTCTTAGCCACATGTCTTCAGGATAAGGTTCAAGGTGGAAAATCCAAAATCGATTTTAAGAAATCTCATTTTCTTAACTTTTTTGATTGACTCCCCAATCTTTGTGGACTTTTGCACACCTGATCCTTGCTCCCCTGTCTCTTGTTTGAGCAGATTCAGCCGTGGAAAACAGGAGCTTAAGAGTTCAACAAATATGATGTAAAGTATTATGGCACTAGGCCTTTCTTTTCTGAAACCTTGGCTATTTCTATCTCATCAGTCAATGAAATTCTGCTTTCTTCTCCTCAAACCTATCTCACTTTTACATTCTCCTCTGGTCTCATTCAGGCTGTTCCTGCCTCCCGAATATATTTGCCTCTCTCTTTTGCACTTCTCTCTCACTCACACAGTGGTTAGATTACCTTACTTAGAAATAAGAACTCTTGAAAGTTTGTTTTTCTTCCAAAGATTAACTCTTCCTATTCATGTGATAAATGCTTGCACCTTCATGCCCCCCACAGAGATATCCTGGAAATTCGAAGTAGTCACATGTTATTGAATTCCAATACAGTCAATTCATTTTTCATTTACAACTTGGAGAAGTATAACTTGTAATGAATTCAGTTCTATTTTTAACACTCCTTTCCCTACTGTTGAGATTACTACTTCTCCTGTCATCAGGAAAAGCAGGGGAAAACTACGTGCAAATGGCTAAAGCCCTTCTGAACAGCACTTATTTACCCTTCTTCTGCGTTACCCTGTATGTCTGATAGTCATTCACATCAGTGAAATTAAATGTAATCAGATACAAATTAGAGAATACACAAAAGGAATAATAGATAAATAAGCAAAATTATTTTTGGATCAAGGCTTTTGAGTGTAGAATTTTTTCTGTGTGGATTTTCTAAATTAGCTCCAATAAAATAACACTTGAAGGTATTTAGTTTTTTTCTACATGTAAGAAATAAGGCAGATGCTACAATAATAGTAAAATAATAGTAAAAATACTAAATAGTAAATATATATATACACAGATAAAGTTAGGGTAAATTTTAATTTTTAAATGTGCTTCATGTAGATGTAACCAACAAATAGGATGTAAATTACAGAAGTATTCATATTAGCAAGTACTTAGGATAAAAAAAAAAAAAAAGATGTGCAGTGTGTGTATTGTGGAAATTGTGACGATGGGGAAAGAGTTACATGGTGGTAAGAACATTATTATCTATTCTCTAACAATCATTTTTACTTAATTAGCTCATTAGAAGTCCACAGTGGTCATACTTATTTTTAAAAAGGGTAACAACAGTCCAAATGTAAAAATAACTCAACACCTCTATCACAATATGAGTTATTACTTTCAAGGATCCTACAGGGCTAACATGCATTTTTGCCCTCTGTTGATGCAATTACCTGGGCTTTACACATTTCACAGGAAAAGCAGGTCTAGAGTTTCTTCTGCCTTAACTATTTCCCACAGAATAATATATAGGAAATAATTTATAAGAGGGGCAATAAAAGATATTATAGCCACAAAAACTTCCTGAATAACAGCACGTTTTCCCACAAGTTGCCAAGTAAGATTAACATTTCATTGCTGTCTAGCCCATACTCCTCTGGTGAGATTGCTTATGACCTGTTTCAGATTCCAGTTTGGAATTGTGAGCAAGTATAAGGTTTACTTATTTACAGACCTTGCAAACTGTCAAATTTAATAACATAGACTATGGCAGCTAGATTGTTATGCTGAGTTTCATGTGAAGAAAAAAAAATAATAAGCAGTGTTATATAATGTTATTCACTAGGGAATGATTTCTAGATGGAAATTGAAGAAACAGCTTTCACTGATGTTCTTATTCTTGTAGGTGACCTAGGTAGTGGTGCCTACAGTTACATTTGTCTGACATTTTCTCATTACAAAACCCTGTTCTTGATCACTTATAGTTTTGCCAACCTTAAAGCCTATAAGTTGCCTCAGGCTACCTTTTTTATTAATAAATAAATATTTATTTTTTATTTTGTATGCTCCGAGAAAAACAGGCATCTTCCTGTACCTAGCACATAGCCACTTGGAAGCTTATCTAAGAACGTGTGGTGAACAAAAGCTTTTTTCACACTAGTTGAGACTTCCATGTGGTTTGCAAAAGGTTCTGTGAACACACAAGAGGAAGTAACAGTGATGAGAAATCTACTGTAAGTGTATGAAACGCTATAAATTATAAGTACTTCGAGAGTCCTGGTCTCCAGGAAAGGACTGCAAATAATCATACATACGCGTATGCCAAGAAATAAGAACTGGAAAAGACATTAAAGAAGCTAATAATACTGAACTGGATATAGGGTGATAAGAAATCCATAAAATGATAAAAAAATATTAAAAAAATATTAAATATAAATAAATAAATAAAATAAAATTATTTAACAATATATTCAATATGTAGCTGTTCCCTGTGTCATCCAAAGCCATGATGTGTCATCCGTTTGCAAGAATGAGACATTTAGGAAGTATGGAAGCGAAAGACTGAAGGTATGATCTCAGGTCTTGGACGGAGAGGGAACAATACTTTGCAGTCACACAGATACTGTCCATCACATGACAGGGGACATACATCTGCCAGTTCCTTCTAGCAGAAAGCTGCAGTTTTTCTAAATCTCTTTCCTTAGTACACACAGAGCACAACCTAGAGGCTTCAAGTAGGGTTTTGGGGTTTTGTTTTTTGTGTGTTTGTTTTGTTACATTTTGTTTGTTTGTTTTAGTGTATTTTAAGTTTTTAATTTCTTAATTTTTTTGAAATATTGACTTTGGCAAGTCAAATGTTATACTTTTTGAATTTGCTTGTGGGGGGGTTTTGTGTGTGAGGGTGGGGAGTTGTTTTGTTTTGTTTTCTTAGTTTATGAACCATTGGAAATCTGTTAGATGCTTTGTAAGACAAATACTCATCCCTTCTGAAGAGTGTAAAACGTGAAAGTTTGGATAAATTATAGCTAAAAAAGTAATCAGCAAAAGTAATCACCATGGCAGTGATTCTTTCTAATTACACATTTCTTTCTATCTACATGACTATATGATTATCCTAAAAAACATGAATACTACCTTGAAAGATCGTCCTACTGCATAATATTGCTTTGTGATAATAGTTATGTTCAAAGCAAAGATTATTCATGCTCTACAGCAGAGCTGCAATAGAAAAGTCTCAAGAAAAGATCTTTGACTTTGGGATTTCTCTTCCATTTGAACTGAAAAGCCTTGATTTTACAGGAGCAGTCTCTTGCTTTCTCTCTCAGAAATTTCTGTTTGGAGAAATACAACTTGAATTTGTGAAATGCAGTTTGAAGTTATTGTATTTGATATATACATTGCTCAAAAGTGAACTTCCCCCCCCACCATGTTATGTAGAAATGTGTTAAGTAAAAATGCCTAAAATTTAGTGAGAATACTATTTTTTTTAATTATTCTTGTAATAAACACTGTAAATGAGAAGTTATTGGCAAAAACTAGTCATAAATCCTAACAAAGTTTTAAACTCTTGGTTTGTATTTTCCTAAAAACAATCACTATAATATCTTCTTGAATCAGGGACAAATACTGATGATCAAGCTTTTAAAACAGACAGTGCATATTACAAGCCTTATTCCCATCATTTTACCTGAAGTGAAACTTTATTCCAGCTGAAGAGTTTTCATTTCATATCCAAGATTATAAGTCTCTGAGAGTAAATGTCTATGTTGCTATAAATATTTTCCACATGTTGCTGCCTTTGGGTCAGAATAAAATTAGATTGTGTGCCAGGCTCTCCATTTCTATATATTATTTCTACTAACTGAGAAATTTTACTTTCCTTTTGCTTGAGAGAAAAAAAGAAACATACACACATGCACACACACATCTCAAGCAAAACCCCACCCAACCCAGAAAAAAAGAAACAGGAATATTTTGAATGATTTATTCTTTGTATATTTTTGTCACTCCTCACTTTAAAGCATGTTTTAGCAGAGATTCTGCAAGCTCATCTCGGATCCATTTTTGCAGTAAAGGCTTCCCATATGACTATACGCTACTTTAAGGAAATCCGTGGAATACACAGGACTTCAGGAGACTGTTTACTTCATTGTTCAAGATCAAAAAGAGTTTTCATCTTACAAATTTTATAGAGACTTGTGTTCATTTACCAATATAAGAAAGAAAACAAATAAATCAACTCTTTGCTTTAAAAAGCTAACTGTTGAACACTTCTCAAAGTATTTGGCACATGCTGGTTAGCAATATATTATTCCTCATTTCTCTGCAGTACACTAGGAGATGGAAGAAAGCTTGATCTAGATTAAACAAACAAACAAACAACACAAACACAACAAAAAAATCCACAAAACACACACACACACACACACAAAAAGACAAACCAAACCAAACCAAAAATAAAAAAAAAAAACCACAAACAAACCCCAACCAAACACCACCCCACCCCCGCCCCGATTTGCTTACCTTTCTACTCAGATTATTATGCTTTAAATAATAAATTATATAATTTACAGCAGATTTACTCTTAGTCGTATCCCTACATTTTTATTTACTTCATGTGGAATTAAGGGGAAGCCACAAGCCAAATCCAACCAAATCTTTTCCTTCTTTCTGTCAAAACATACAGGTTCTTCATTTTCTCATTTCATCACACTTGTGGAGCTGGAATGAATGAAACTTTTGTTAGGACGGGAATAGATCATGTTCAAGAAGGACAGGGAACTGCTGGAGAGAGTCCAGCGCAGGGCAACAAAGATGATGAAGGGAGTGGAGCATCTCCCTTATGAGGAAAGGCTGAGGGAGCTGGGGCTCTTTGGTTTGGAGAGGAGGAGACTGAGGGGCAACCTTATTAATGTTTACAAATAAATAAAGGGTGAGTGTCACGAGGATGGAGCCAGGCTCTTCTCTGGAAATTGGAACACAAGCGGTTCCATTAAATTTGAGAAGAAACTTCTTCTCAGTGAGGGTAACAAAACACTGGAACAGGCTGCCCAGGGCAGTTGTGGAGTCTCCTTCTCTGGAGATATTCAAAACCCACCTGGACACATTCCTGTGTAACCTCATCTAGGTGTTCCTGCTCCAGCAGGGGAATTGGACTAGATGATCTTTTGAGGTCCCTTCCAACCCCTAACATTCTGTGATTCTAAGCTGTTATGTTCAGGTTTTGTTTTTCATTTCCGACTCATCTCATTTTCTGCATGAAATCCTGCCCAAAACTTCCCTTGGTACAAAGTTTTAAAGCAAAGAGGTAGCAGTAAAGAGAGAGAATATAATAACGCAAAATCAGTCTGATTTTTTTCTAGTTTAATAAAGAAATATAACATGCTACTGAAGCAGGTAATTTCTTATTATCTGTAGGCAATTAATTCTGACAACTATTTTACTACTGGTACAGTCTTCCTGCTGTGAAAATACATCTTCATCAAATGTAGTGAACAGCAGTGCACAATTCTAAACAAAACTTGAGTTTGAAGATAGAAAACTATTGCAGCTCCATATCTAAATATGTCATTTTGTTTTGGAGCCTGCATGCATTTTTATTCTCCTGGCCAGCTTACAAAATGGAATGTTGATGGGACTGTATCATCCACACTACCTTTCTGCATCTGTCTTTTGCAAAAGCCATGAAATGGAATGCTCCGCTCTATCATTGATTTGTTTCCTGTGTAATCTGCTTTATTCAAGTCACAGTCCAACTGTTTCTCCACCACCATGTTATTTCACAATTTCTCTTCCCCAAAGCTGACCATGCATTATGAACAAGTCAGACGTGTTCATTCGGCTTTGATTTTTTTACTTCTTTAAAATCAATACCTCAGTGATTGATCTTCTAAAATGTGAGAGTCAGTGGACTGTAAAACTGAAATGGTGAAGAGGGTAGGTGGAGGGTTTTCAGTCTTGATTGAAATGAATGCCAAGTGTTATATTGTAATTTTAATGATTCACAGAAACATATTAAATATACAGCAATGTTGTTTGTTACTGTACCTACTCTCTATATTTAAATAATACATCAGGCCATTCTCGCTTCTCAGTCAGATTAGGGACTAACAGGGAACAGAGCATATAAACACTTATTTAAACAGTCTTGTTACAGTAAGTTCATTTCAATTAGAAATGCAGCAATCCTTTACTTAAGCTATTTTCTTGAACTGAGTACTTGTGTATTTTAGCCACTGGTATCTAAACATATAGGTGGCTACAGAAAAAGTCAATGCTCTACCAGTCCAATAGCCTGTCTAGCAACCACACCAGATGCTGCAGAGGGAGGTTAAATTCTTTCTTTTGAGCAATAGTACAATATGAGGAAAGCTGGGAATTCTTAACCTTGAAAATTACTAGTTAACACCTTGAGAATTAGTAGTCTGTATAAATTTTCTGAGCAGCTACATAAATTGAAACATCATTTTATTCCTATAGAATATGTTACAGAGCTCATTTGAAGTTGGCGGCAAAATTTTTGTCACTGCATCTGATTCAAAATAAATTATTTATATGTCAAATTGTTTTGTTATTGTAATTATCAGGAAAGAGCTAGAAGCACCTAGCTGGAATTCTGCATCTCCTCTTTATGTTATCTATACCCACTATAGATAGATTTTTTTACTCTTTTGTAAAAGGAAATATTTCTTCTAGACTATTTCAAATAATCCTGTAGAAGTCTCCTGTCAAGAAGAAAAATTATGCGTGCATGATGTTCTGATCATAACAATGAACTTGAAAGCACATAGATATATTCTGTTTCTGATCTGCTTCCTTGAGATGAATTTATAAAGTTGACTTAAATAAGTAAAGTAAGATATATGAGGGCTCTTTATATTTTTTGACAGTATCGAATTACTGTTCTTTCTTGGTGTATTGTTAATTTTATTATTTTTATTTTAGCTCAATTTCTACCCCAAATCTTTAGGGTGGGATGAAATTCATATAGTGTTAGACCTCAGAAGTTTAGATAATTTTCCTTAGCTTTTTATCTAAATTTCTTTAATAATCATTTGAGAGAATTGGCGTTTAGAGGTTGTTTCCTTTTGTTGAAGCTAAAATGAACTGTTTATAAAAGATGTCTGTCTTAAACTAAACCACCTTATAGTTAGCATGAAATTTAAGTATGTGAATTATTTGGCTTATTTCATTTACAGCATGGTTAGTTGAAAGGAAGAGAAATAGAAATCTAAAGGCTGCTGACCTATTAAGGGACTAAATGTTTATTTTATGGAGAACAAAATAGTCCTCAAAACAATTATGTTAATTTAAAAAGCAATCTAATAAATCCACAGATTAACAGTGAGGTATGGAATAACACACCTTTGTATTACGTGTAATGAAGTAGTGTTTTTACTGTAATCTCTAACCAGAATGAAAAGCAATATACCACAACCACAGCATAAAGTCAATTCAAATTACTTTAGTTGTTCTATTTGTGAGCCAAAGTTATCCTGCTTCAGATTCAAGGTCCCAGCGTATTCATGTCCCACAATTTGCACAAAAGGCCTCAGCTGCAAAAGGTTTGTCAAGGGCTGTAGTCATCCCTTCACAGAAAAAGCTGTGGCTAAGAAAAAGGGAATGATGTTCGGACATAAATGGAAGAGAAAAATTTAGAAGTTTTAATTAAATCTGATTTAATAGGAAAAAAAAATAGTTGATTCTCTTCTTCAAGTAAATCAATTTAAAGTGGGAAGCTGCATCAGTAAAATAATATGTGTTTGCCCTTTCCCCCAGCCAGCTGGAATGACACCACACCTTTATCTTGGAATTGCATAGCTCAGACTTTTTTGGTGGTGCTCGTGGTTTTAAATTGGGCAGATTATGTGATGACATCTTCTTTTGACAAAAATTCCCTGGGACTGCAATCATAACATGACCTTTAGGTCCATGTTTAGGTGCATGTTTCAGAAATAACCATGAATTGTGAAGGACTAGAGGGAGACAGTGATTAAGAAGTTTACAGTAACCCAAGTACTCTGAACTTTCTCCAGAGAAGGAGACTCCACAACCTCCCTGGTCAGCCTGTTCCAGTGTTCTGTTACCCTCACTAAGTAGCAGTTTCTTCTCAAATTTAAGTGGAACCTCTTGTGTTCCAGTTTGAACCCATTACCCTTTGTCCTACTGTTGGTTGTCATCGAGAAGAAACTGGCTCCATCCTCATGACACTCACCCTTTATTTATTTGTAAACATTAATAAGGTCACCCCTCAGATTCCTCTTCTCCAGGCTAAAGGGACCCAGCTCCTTCAGCCTTTCCTCATAAGGGAGGTGCTCCACTCCCTTCAGCATCTTTGTGGCTCTGTGCTGGGCTGTCTCCAGCAGTTCCCTGTTCTTCTTGAACTGAGAGGCCCAGAACTGGACACAATATTCCAGATGTGGTCTCACCAGGGCACAGTAGAGGGGAAGGAGAACCTCTCTGGACCTACTAACCACCCGCCTTGTAATACACCCCAGGATGCCATTGGCCTTCCTGGCCACAAGGGCACAGTGTTGACTCACCGTCATCCTGTTGTCCATCAGGATCCCTAGGTCCCTTTCCCCTACGCTGCTCTCTCATAGGTCATTCCCCAACTTATACTGGAACCTGAGGTTGTTCCTACACAGATGCAATACTCTACACTTTCCCTTGTTATATTTCATTTAATTTTTCCCCGCCCAACTCTCCAGCCTGTCCAGGTCTCGCTGGATGACAGCACAGCCTTCTGGCGTGTCAGCCGATCCTCCCAGCTTGGTGTCATCAGCAAACTTGCTAGTAGTACACTCTATTCCCTCATCCAAATCTTTGATGAATATATTGAATAATACCAGCCTCAGTACTGATATTGGCCTCCAGTTTTATTTAAAAAAATAATATTCTGGTGGTTTTGTGTGTTGTGATTTATATACCTTGGAAAAAAAGAAAACCGGACGTTCTCCTCAGCTGATTAACTTGTTAACAGGTATCCCACAGTTTCTATTTAGTCCATTTAATGGTTCTACTGCAAGAATAATGTGTTGATTACCAGGTGTTGGCAAAACTTGCTGTATCTGATAATGTGATGAATAGCACATTCTAAAGGCTTGATTCATCATTGTTTTTCTTTGAGTGCCATCTGGACGTCTTGTGTCTGCAAAACCTGCTGATAGAAAGCCATTTTTTTAAAGTTCTCAAACTTACTGTATTTGTCCAGTCATGTCTCAGTGAAATACTCTGTGAAGCAGAGCTTCTTTATAATTCAAGTGAGCTTTCTACACACTTGTTTTTACATCTATATAACTTCAGTTAGACATTTTACATTAAAATTAGGCTTTTTTAATATAATTTTTTAATGTTTCAATGTGCTGGATTGATTTATACATAAAGACAGGAAGTTGCACATATTCCTTGCCCAATTCTTTCACTGCACAGCTTTCTAATATATAGGACTCCTAGCAGCCTCCTCATTACGTGTTACGCAACAGAAATTTCTGTATACAACAGAGTACAGAATAGTGGGAATATATCAATTGATGGCTTTTAGAAAACAATGTGATCGCCATTTCATTCATAGCATAAGTAGATTCTGAGTCTTTGTTTTTACTGCTGAAAAGAAAAGCATTAGATCACCGCATCAGCTGGCAGACACAATGAAGATGCTTGTGCTGCAAAGAAATAAAATCTATTCTTTGCTTAAGCTGGAAATATAGCACTGTTCTCATCAGTTATCATAGGATAGCCACTCACCATGTGGTTTCCTTCCTAAGATAGATACTTTACAGGTAGAACATTTTCAACAACTGATACTGTTCACCCAGTATAATTTAGAAGTACTGAGATTGCCTATACCAGCATCTCCTGACACTTCAGACACACTAGATTTCCCATGTACTCCAGGCAAGGCACAAGTGTGAACTGAGTGATTTACAAGGATGAATGAAACAGCACACATAATTTTGTGGATGTTAGATGTGAGACAGAGTGTAGAAGCTGACATTATAATTCCCATTAAAGAAAATAATCCTTTAACAGTTTCAAGCATCTAAGTGAGACATGTAGGTTCAGGAGCAAAGTATGGATTTTTGAAAGGGCCACAGTTCTCAGAAAGCCTGTTCAGAAATGCAGAACTGTCTTATTAGCATAAGATTTGTTGAAAGCCATGCACATCTGAGGTTTTACAAGAGTGGTACCACTACTCTTATCAGGGCTTAGATGTATACCACCGAATAATACACTGCATTTTCTCTCAAGATTTCTGAAGGTCCTGCTTTCAGAACTCCCTGTCTCTTTGTGGAAGGTTTATGTAAGGAAGATGATATGCTCAGCTATGCCTGCACAAGGGTGTGCTGGTTTTGACTGGGACAGTTAATTCTCTTCATAGCACCTTGTATGATACTATATTTTACATCTATGATGACAATACAGTCTATCATTACATGTAGCCTCTTTGTCATTTAAGAAGCTGACAATCATCAACATTATACTGTGGTACTAAGCTCTCTCAATACACTGAATAGGAGAACTTAGATGTCTCTTGTAGTGCTGTATGTGCTACTGTTTTGCTAAGTATCTGTGGGTCTACCTATGGCCTTTTGTCAGTTTAAGTCCAAGATCCCCCAAAAAAATCCGCAGATGATTTTGAAATTTTTATTTTCAAGTTTTGATTTTCTTTGAATAAAAAACATTAAAAGATAGGCTCTGGCTCCTTATTTTAATTACTTTACCTGTCTGCTCTGTTTGTAATAGCTAAAAGCAGGAGGAAATGAGGGAAAGGAGGAACCAGAACAAAATCCTCCACCACACTGGTCAGAATTCTATAATAATACAATTAAATATATGTAAATATATATATATGTGTGTGTATATATATATATATATATATATATAAAAGAACACTCAATGTTGAACCAGGATAAAACTATTCTACCTTTCCCTGCTAGTCAGTACTGCAGTATTCAAGATGTATTATACCTCCTCAGCAGTTGTGAAAGACAGTTAGTAATAAGTAATAAGTAAGATTTTAGAACAGCTTTTCAAGAGTGTATATAGGTGCCTAATAAAGTAAATCAATGACTAATGTTTTAAGCAAAAATTTCAATCAAGTTAGATGACTTATTGCCATTTAAATATATCAAAAGATAATTAGAAGTGTTATTATGCTCTTCACGTTTCTTTATCTGCACCAATGATTCATATTGAATGCTGTTTGCCTTTTCCCCAGTTTTTCCTAAAAAAATGTTGTGTTGCTTTTTTTTTTCCCCCCACAAAAAATCATTTCAAAATAACCTATGGAAAACTATTTTCTTGGGAAAGATTTCCAGACAATGCTTTTTCTATAAGAATTTCTGCAGTCTAGAGATCACAAGTTAGATTTGTTCTGACAACAGGCATCATCAGATGAATCACCATAAGGGGAAGTGACATCAGAATGTTAAGATGCCCATTCTAGCTTGAAGGAAAAAAAATGGCTTTGGTGGCACAAGTGTATAAGATATATGTGAACCTAAATCTTCTATTTTTGAAATAATAAAAAGACACTGTCTTTTCTTATTTTTGTCTAAACCTGAGTGAGGTAAGAATATTTTTTTGTTATTGTTGTCTCTTGTCTGGCATCTTAATCAAAATCATGATGTCCTGGTGTACTAACGTAAGTTGGTTTTCTTCTTGGAGTTTAATTTTGCAGTGAAGCAACGGAAAAGGGAATAGAATAAGGTAATAAATTCTGCATATTAATAAGGGGGAAGTGCAAGATGTATTAGTTCCCTATCTACAAATGAAGCTGGCTGTGCTGCTTCCATATTTCTCTGAAATTCCCAGAACTATACGATGGAAGAGCTGTTTGGAGCCAGGTATCTTGTGACACAATGAAAGCCACCACTGCAAGTACTTCATTATACTGCCTCAGGAGAAATATGTTCAAAAAAGCACTCAAAAAACCACTCAAGATTATTTTGAATTAGAAAAAAAAAAATGTTCTTAAGATAGAAGACATGTCTGTAATCTACTTATTTCCTACCATTCTTCTAAATTTTCCTATTTATTTGGCTGACCTGGAATCGGCAAATGCCGAGATAGATTTTCTTTTTCTGGTTTCCCTTATTGTTATTCTTCCAAGCAAGTAGTCTTGCAGCTACAAATATAACATCACTAAAATAAATGTATTATTTTGTGTTAACTCTTCCTCCACAGTCTTATGAAAAGATTTCCTCCCAAATATAAATCTCTTGCATCTAAAATTACTCTGGGAAATCACATAACTAAAGAGACATTTACTTTGCCTTCTTTCCAGTTTAAGGCACTGTTTTGCCTTTTTTTTTTTTTTTTATGAATTTAAAATGTTTGAGATCTGACCAGAATATCAATGAATACATTTGGACTGAGAGCAGACGCATTACAAAGGTTCCCAGGAACAGCCTGCAGATAGCTGCCTCAATAAGACTACAGGCAATAAAAATAAAACTCTGGTCAGGGTATCTGCAGAGCAATGCATGCTTATCTTCAAGAAAGAAGTGCTGCTGGGTTTTTTTGCATTTAAAATCTTCAGAGAAAAGACAGGAAAACATTGTTACCTGTTTCTGGTTTTAAAAATTACAGAAATTATTTCTAAACCTGACTCTACTAATAAGAGTAGGGAATTGTGAATTTTTCACCTATTGTCAATATGTATATTAAATCCCTTGATGTTCTGTCTTCCAATTTCCATTTAGCTGAGGTGAAATGATGGGGAATCTTTCAGAGAAGTGCTGCAACATTTGCTTATGTTTGTGACATCTTTGGCATCCACAGCTTCCAGAATAAACTCCCTGTTGTGGAAGTACTAGATTCTAATCTAGTAGATGCCCAACTCCTTTGTGTTTTGTATCTCAGTTTCTTTGGATGTCAGTCACTGCTGTGTACTTTATTGGCAGAGCTGAGTGCCATAGCTCACGCTTTGTAAAGCTCAGCATCGCAAGCTTGAAGGATCTCTTTTGGATTCCTGCCACTAAAGCTTATCATGAGCACAGGAAACCTGCTGAGTCCCACACCATGGGTGGAATACACAATTGGCATCAACTCATGTTCTTTCACAGCTATCTCATATAATGTTAATGTGGCTTTTACCTTGCTCTGTGAATTGAAACTCCGATTATCATATTTCACTGTAGATGGAATCATGAAATATCAGAAATATTGCCTATCTTTAGCCTTTGCCTTTCTCAGGCTTTAGAGGCCCATAAGTGAATTATTTCTGTTGTCTTAGAAGAAAAAGTAAAATATGCACCTTGACAAACATGCATTTATTTTTTCCTTGAAATCACAACAATGAATGTTTAGGTTGAGAGACAAATTTTATTCTAAAAAGAATAATAAAAATATCCATGATTTTACTTTTGTGTACAGATATGTAATCTTTAAATACATAACTGCTTTTTTTTTTTTTTTAACATAACATCCTTTTCTCAATCAATATGTAGGATGGATGCTGCTTTCTTCATGGGTCACAATTAATCAATGTCTTTTTTATCCTCTTAATTAAATTCTTTCCTTTTTTACAGCACAAACTCTAAGCCCTGCACTGAATAAAATATATGCATTTCCTTATGCATCTTACTACGAGGGTCATTATCATAATGCAAAAATAATAGATTATCTTTTTCAAGTGCCCCATGAAGGCATTTGCACTTGGTATCTCCATTTTTAGATGGAAAAATAAAGAATCACACAATTACAGAATCGACTGGGTTGGAAAAGACCTCAGAGATCATCAAGTCCAACCCTTGGTCCAACTCTGGTCCATTTACTAGATCATGGCACTAAGTGCCATGTCCAATGTCAGTTTAAAAACCTCCAGGGACGGCGAGTCTACCACCTCCCTGGGCAGCCATTCCAATGCCTGACCACTCTCTCTGTAAAGAATTTCTTTCTAATATCCAGCCTAAATTTCCCCTGGCAGAGTTTAAGCCCATGCCCCCTTGTCCTATTGCTGACTGCCTGGGAGAAGAGACCAATCCCCACCTGGCTAGAACTTCCCTTCAGGTAGTTATAGAGAGTGATGAGGTCACCTCTGAGCCTCCTCTTCTCCAGACTAAACAACCCCAGCTCCCTCAGCCTCTCCCCATAGGTCTTGTGTTCAAGTCCACTCACCAGTCTTGTTGCTCTTCTCTGGACCTGCTCCAGCACTTCAATCTCTTTCCTGAACTGAGGGATCCAGAACTGAACACAATACTCCAGGTGTGGCCTCACCAATGCAGAGTACAGGGGAAGGATCACTTCCCTTGTCCTGCTGACCACGCTATTTTTGATACAGGACAGGATACCATTGGCCTTCTTGGCCACCTGGGCACACTGTTGGCTCATGTTGAGCTTCCTGTCAATTAGTACCCCCAAACAGTACTAAGAATGGTGACTAAGTCCCAAACTCAAAAGTCTGCATTGAACTTTCATTCCCAGATGTTGCCAGCATTTATCCCTAGATCCGTCTTATTCTTCAGTTTATTTATAGTTTTATAACTCATATTACCACTCACTTCAGTTACAGGAACGAAGTTTTAGCGGTCACCATGTGTATAAAGAAGGATGAGGGTACTGTCATCAACAGGAGACTTTCTGTTTCTTTCAGAAATAAAATTTAAAGATTTTTTTATTTTTTTTTTTGTAAAATGGAAATTTAAAAATGAAAAGTCAAAGTATGTTGGGTTTTTTTTAATAAGAAAATCTTTCATGTAACTTTCATCTACTAATCTATTTTTTTAAATAATCATTTTTAAGAGGAGATTGTAGTGGGAATAATAGTGTATTCAAGTTACAAACATACAAATTTAAAACAGAAAATCAAAACTTTCTACAAAACAATAGTTCTAGTTTTAGACCAACTGAATTCAAAGTATGCTATCTAATTTTCTTAAGAAACAAATAAAGATCCTGTGAAGAACAAAGTTAATGCATCCTTTGAATAACATCCATTAAAGAATACTAAATGAAGAAGAAAGAAACAGAAGTAAATACTATTCCCTGTTCCCGTCTGCCTCTTGTGGGGAGAAGGCAGAAAAATCAGGAGCATAATTGAGCTGGGAAAGAAAGAAGTAATGGGGGAAGGTGTTTTCAAGATTTATCTTTATGTCTTATTATCCCATTCTGGCTTTCAATTGGCAATATATTAAATTAATTTTCCTGAGTCAAGTCCATCTTGCCTGCTTCTGTAACTTACCTGTAACTGGTAGGTGATCTCCCTGTCCCTATCTTGACCCACAAACCTTTAATCATATTTTCTACTTGAGGAAAGGGAATGATAGAGCAGCTCAGTGGGCAACTGGCATCCAGCCAAGGTCAACTGACCACACCTTTTCTCTTCTATACACATCAATCTTAGGATGTTTAATGCATACTAAGAAAAAATGTTATTTTATTTTTAGGACATTGCTTACATCACCATAAAACCTTGTTTCTTTTTAGATTATCCCTTGGTGTATCTATTGCAAAGCTCTCTGATTTCTCTCCAATCTTATTCTAAAATCATATTCATCCTTGTACTACTACACTCTATATCTATTTCCCTCATGGTTTTTACACCATTTTCATGTCTCTTATAACTCAGTTGTCTGCCTCTGATACCCAGATGTATTATGCAGCTGTTAGATAAATGTAGCAATCACTGAAGGGCCATGCAGATGGAAATGTCTTTATTTCATCCTAAATTTGTATATTGCCTGAAAATATTAATCTCTGTGTTTTACCAGTTTTTTAAAGTATACTGTGGTGATATTCTTCCATTAATTTAATTTCTCTGAAGTCACAGAAACAATTGTGAATTTCATGCTTAACAATCGCATGAGTCATTGGCATGAAAAATACATAGTGTTGGAAAAATACGTGATTTCTTTGGCTTACTTACAGTAATTGTAGAAGCAAACACTTGATATTACATTAGCCATAGAATATAGTTTTATATAGATGATTTCTTTTAAAGATGAACTTAGACCATTGGGATCTATTTCAGGTATTACAAACTGACTTAATACAAAAGTAATGAATTACCCAATTCAAAGCAGAATTTGACCTTAATTTAACCTATCTAAAAAGAGGAGTTTATTACAGGGGTGTGAGAAAACGTTATTTTCAGTACATGAAGTCATGAACTAAAATGTATTTTAATTAGTGGGGTGTTCAATATTTATGTTAGCATTGCTCAAATTTCTGTTATTGAACTGTGTTAAAGCAGAGGTTCACCTTTATTTCTCTATCACAGTACTAGTCATGTGATAAAAAGCATAACCTGCTTCTCCAAACCATACACAATGTGGTGTGCCAATGTTTTACTCTAGCGAGATTGAATGAGAGAAGAATGGTCAAGAAGCCAGTGATCATGAATGTAGAAGCCAGTCATGGATCTTGTACCAATGATGTAGCCACATAAGGAGTATGACCCTTTGCCCAGTAGCATTGGCTAGTTTTTTATACAGTTTTATGGTAACTGTACAGGACAAAGATCTTCTTACCATTTAATCACTTCAACTTGTTACAGTGAATTTTCATGCAGAACTATCCTGTAAAACATCTTTAGTAGTGTGTAAACATGTTTTCTTCCATATATGTCAGTCGAGAGAAAAGCTGAATGAAAACTAATATATGCCTATGTAATTTGGGCCCTCAGGAAGATTTCTAGCAATGACATTTTCCAAATTTGTTTCAGATCTTTTAAAATATAATGTTAGTATATCAGGATGTCATAGAATATTTGGAGATGCTCGCTGGCCAGTACATTGTAGTATAATAGCTCCTGCCCCCCACACTCTTATACAGATATGCTGTATTTACACTTCACTGTCAGATAAAAATTGATCTAATCATTGCATAGCTGGGTGACTTATTACTCTATACAATGATTTCTACTTTTTGTTTTGTCTACTGTCCTCTTGCAAGAAGATAACCTGTTAATTGCCTTCATTTAGAACAATTTACTTCTTGTTATCATGTAGACAAATATAGACTCAAAATATATTTTTTGTAAGCGCATACAGAGAAAACATTTAATAGCAAGCATCTTCTGTCATGTCTATCATATTTAATACATGTCTCTACATTCTTCTCTTTCTTCTTAATTCAAAATTCATCTTCTTATATGAAGTGATTGAGATTTTTTTGTTTATACCTTTGTCTCATATTGAACAGGTTGTACCTCTGAAAATAGCACAGTCTATTAAATCAGAGGATGATACTTAATGACATCTATATTAATTGTATAATTATTAGTTCTTATGTTAAATACAAAAGTTACTGTTCTTGAGCAGAATTAAAGTCACAATAATACAATACTACAGTTATTTTAAATGAAATGAAAGTTTATAACCAAAAATGGGCATCTAGAAAGTGGGGCTGTAGATCTGTTGTACTAAATATGCAAAACATTACACATAGTACCTCTATGGGCTTCTCAGTCTCACAGAAGCAACAGGAACTGGTCACAATATGTATGTAAAAGATTGCAGCACTGGAACTGAAATGCGTAACCTTAATTTTTCTTTCTGGTCATTCATCCCACTTAGGAAACTTTTATTGCTTGTGAAATTCTATCCAAGTTACTAAGTCATGGCACATCAGAAACTTCTATGTCTTTTAAACATAAATAGTGCCACCTAGATGAGCCTAACTTTGAAGAATGCAACTCTCTACCCCTTGTATCATGGAGGCTACTAACATAAGGCTCGCAGCTTTGATTCTTCACATGAGATGACGAAATGAGAGT
The DNA here is from genome assembly GCF_963082525.1 of Nesoenas mayeri. Classification (NCBI taxonomy): domain Eukaryota; kingdom Metazoa; phylum Chordata; class Aves; order Columbiformes; family Columbidae; genus Nesoenas; species Nesoenas mayeri. The sequence continues at coordinate 19,861,042 of NC_137541.1, forward strand.
GAAAACATATACTCATCCATCTCTAACAGCACTTTGTAATTAAGGAGATGAATTTACCATTTACATTTGGATTTGGATTACAATTACTAAAAAAACTTAGATAATAACTGTGTATTAAAATCTCACTGAAAGTATTTCTGTTTTCAGAAAAACAATGTTTATAGCCTGTATGAAAATTAAGAATTACATGCAGATGCATGTGAAGGAGTGTTTTGTTTGTTTTTGAGAAAAGGAATGAAGAAAACTAAGGGTCATTATCAATACGGATGAAAGTAAATGCAAGTGTTGTATATGAAAATAATTTAAACCAAACCCAAAACCAATTGTCACAAGACAAGGAAAGATTCTCAAGGGTTGGTTTGTTTGTTGGCTTGTTTGTTATTTGTTCATGGGTATTTTGTGGGGGTTTTTTTGGTTTGTTTGTGGGATGTTTGTATGTTTGTTTGTTTGTTTTTAATCTGGTAGCATCCTTTTCATTATTGTTTTGGCTTTCTTTCCTGTAAACACTTGCACACATATTAAGACCAGTTAGAAAAATCCTAGATGTGCATTTCCACTTGATTGCTCAAGCAATATACTGCCAGAAAACCAACCAATCAACCAACAACAAACAAACAAAACCACGGATGTGAATTTCTGCTTGATCTCTAAGGCATATACCAAGCAAGAAACCAAACCTACAAAAAATGCAGAGGTTCAATGATGAACAGATGTTGAAGGAGTGAAAAAATAAATCAGTCTCCTGTCCTATAAGGTAGTATAGTTTAGAAAAAGTATAGGAGACTACATTTCTTTGGATATTTACAGAACAGCAGCTAGCATGGGATCCTGTCTCCATAGTGGCCCTTTTAATATTAATCCAAAACCTGAAAAGATTCTGAGGAAAGCTAAGTAACAGACCTCAATGAAGCAAAGAAAATCTCAGGTTTGTACAAGGGTATTATTAAAGATGTTTCGCTCAAACATACAGAATCTGTTTCATTAAGGAATAATCAATAAAACTGAACTCAGAAAGAATGGATTTTAAGCATAAGCAAGTATCAGGGGAAAAGAAAAATAATTTAAATTTTTTACATCTCTTATTTCAAAAGGTTGTCTTCCTTAATAAAAATTTAACATGCATTTGAAACTACTTTTAGAAAATAGGACTTTCTGAAGTAATGGTGACATCTTTACATCAAAGGCAGAAGAAGCTGTGTATTAATTTGGTTTCTGGGGCGATGGTACATTTCTTCTTACAGGCATATCATGTGCAGAGGAAGCTGACAGGTGGAGAAAGTGAAGCAGAGACTTAAAGGATCATCTTAAATATATTGGCAGCTGTCAGGTAATTTCATGGGCCTGAATCATCTCCAGGTAGAACGGTGATACACTGTGCATCGAGCTCCCTCTGCAGCATCCTTTTCCTTCTTGGCCCACATTTAGGGCTCAGCTGATTTCTCAGCTCACCGGAAAATCTAGATTCAAAAAAGTGACCTGTGTTCCTCATCACCCCGGGCTTCATGCAGCATGGTTCAGAGTAGCTGACCCTTCTCCAGAAAAAACAGCTGTTCCCATTTTAGTGAGTACCAAAAAGGAGCAACAGAAGTTGGACAGCATTGATTTTTGCCTTTTTTTTTTTTTAATATCAATTCCTCAAAGCACTAATGAGAACAGTGTCTGTTGTTAATCAAAATGGTCTAGGGAAGAATATTGTCAGTGGTTTTCCATTCACTTATCTCACAACAAGAGAATAATCTAGCCCAAGAAGCTCTGACTATTCAGAAGCCAGGACAGGGTTTGGAAGTTGATTAGATAACAATGATAATTACAGAAAAATAACTACATGACCATTTTTTATCAATTTTGCTGCTAGTAATTGTGGTAACTCCTGCAACAAACCTACCTTGTGTAGTCATACAAACTAATTAAAATGTAATATCCACATCTGCAAATGTTTTTGTCAATGGCTAAATTCAATTGAAGTTTCTGAGTGTACTACAAGGAGTTGTAAAGCTCAGGGAACTCACTGCTTTAAAACCTGGGTTGTGTTTCAGGTGCTTCCACCAGCTCTGTGTGCCTTCCAGCAAGTAACCACCACCACGCTTGCACACCCATCTGAAAGAAAAATGTGCAATATTCCATGCTTATAAGAGAAGAAGGAAAATGATTAAACCTTAACTAATCCTGGTCAATAACAGACAATATTTTCAGGCATCAGTGCTTCAAATTTAGGTGCTTAAAATATTAACGGGCCTGGTTCCCAGTAGCTCACAACTAATCTTTATTTATTCAAAGTGCCAGGAGATGTAATTTCAAGAAATATTTATTCACTGGCTATAGATTAACTGGAGCTCGGCATTGATTCTACAAGACCTGTGCTGCAGAACAAACCAGGCACAGAGCAGTAGGCTGACATAAAATCTGCCACTGTGGTCGTGACCAAAAACTGGGCAGAGGGATCAGGACTTTGAGATTTCTAATGCAAATCAACAACTTAAAAGGTTCAAAGTGCACATACTACAAACTCAACAACAGCAGGAGTGAAAGACTGATATACTTCAGGCCAAAATTAGAGTTAAGATGGTCAAGTAAATGAAGCTAGGACCCTGACTGAATAGCCAATACATATACCAGATGAAGTTAATACTCCTGTTTTCACTGTTGTTTTTACAGAGGCTAACAGGATTAAAGGCCTGTTACATCATCCTGCAACAGGTTGAATAAGAAACAGAGGAAAGCTTTATTTTTTGATTCCTAAAACCGAAAAGCAGAATAATCCAGCTACAGAAACAATGCATCTATTTTCAAATTCTTGGAGGTCTCCCAATTAGAGGTGCTACTTCAGTGTAAAATAGAAAACAATAATCTGATCATTACCTGACATTTCTGAAAGCTACTCAACATGAGAACCAGATATGTGGTTTGTGTATAAACACCATATAGATACCAAATGCTTTCCTGGGGAAAAATGGGTTCGAATAAAAAAAGATATTTTCTTCTCCACTCATAATATTCTTGCACTGCAAGAGTCCAAAACAAAAAAAAACAACATATGCATTGAATGATGAATAATCTGCTCCTAAGTGAAGCTGACAGCTGGACCAAGTCCTGAAATCCAGCCAATTTTAACTGCCATTGTAAAGGCTGACAACTGCCAAGTAAGCAAACAATGGAAAGCAGGAGCTGTTCCCAAACAGATTTGAGGAAATTCACCATGCTGATAGATTTCACATGGGTTTACTCTGATCTAGAGACATAAACCCATCATTTTTGTGACTTGGTTACAGTCTTGTCTGTCAAGTTCCATGTTCTGACTGAACATTTTGCTCTAGTTTTCCTTCTGACTTTGAGTGAATGAACATTCATTAAGGGTGCCTAGGTTTATTTCATATTTGGTTGAGCTTTCCTAGTAACATCAGAATTCTCATGTGAAATATATTTCAGGTACTGTCTATTCCTGAGCAGAAGAATGAGAAAGGTTTTGACTCACAAACTAAAGCCGAGTTTTGATTGTCACCATTCTTTCATCAAAAGACAAGGCTGAAAGAAAAGCAGATCATACAATCTGAATAGTAACTCGATTCCAAACTGAAAGTCCACATTATTAATATAATATCAATAGCAAAACAAACATGAAAATGTCAATATACTAGAAGAATATTAATAAACTATTTTAGCCTAAATATATGCCTTTCCTTAAAATAATTTTCCCAGCTGTGTTTGAATTTATATTGCAGTTTTCAATACACATTGAACTTATATATGCATGCACACATATACAAGCCTGTTTCCTTTGTAAAATGAAAATCAACTAATTTCACTGAGTTAAAGATATGATCTTTTTTCTCACAACAATGCATGAACTCACAGTCTTATCTCAGTGGTTCTAGATCCCTGTATCTGCAGTCTTGGTAGGCTGAACAATATCTGGGAGGAAAAAAAAAGAGTGGAAGTGATAGTTCTGTGGGGATCCACCATCAAATATTTATTTGACTTGAACACAATCACTGTTATGTTCTAAACTTATTTTCAGAAGAACAAATTTCCCAACAGTGCAGCTGCTTCATCACTGTTACAGGTCAACTGCCTGGACCATTAATACAGAGAGTGCAAAAAGAGTCAAGGCTATGCAAGGAACTTCTGAAAACTGTAAACTGGTTTGTACTATGCCTCTGCCTACATTTTAGAGAGAGTACAGGTTATGGAACAGCTGAAACTATAGCATCCCCCTAAATCCTCTTCTCACCTTCACAGGCTTTGAGGTTTCCCAATCCCCATTGCTTCCTTCTGCTCTGAGCATCTGGAAATCCCTCTGCACACTCAGCTTCATTTTTATCTTCATAACCAGGAAGCACAGTCAATTGGTGCTGTAAATCCCTTGGGAAATTATAAACCCACAGCCTGAGCAGGAACTGAACCACATACGAACCTGTTTAATTATGCTGTCTAACGAGTATAGTGCCCAGTCTTATGCAAAATGGGCTGATTCAGGAAAGACTAGAAAAGTATAATGTTTTTCTTAAATGTCTTTTTCATCAAATTAGAGTGGAAAAAAATTAAAGCTGTTAAAGGTCATATCTGATGACTGTAACTGGACTGTTGCATCTTATTGATCTTAGGGAAACCACAGTGTTGGGAACATAGTCTCTGAGCATTAAAAACGTTTGTCTTAGAAAAGGAATGTGTGGAAAACATTTGCTTTATTGTAAACTCCATGTTCATATTTCTTCATTTTTAAATTCTTTAACATGGAATGTCAAATGTTGAACTCGATAGGCTGTACAGCAGTTTTAGGACACCATGGTTCTATCGTATCATGGAATAGATCTTCTGTTCTAGCTAATTATTTGATGTTTATATGCATCTTTGGTTATTATATTGTTCTATTTCATCTTGCATTTCTGTAAAAAAAAAAATGAGGAAGAGGGAAGAAGATAAAGAGGAAAGGTTTCAGATTTCCATGTTAAGATTCCTGATATTAAAAATTACATTAAAATAGATAGACAACTGAGTAATTTCTATGTAAAACAATGTATTTATTGAAGGGAAATGCACACTAAAATAGTTTTATTCCACAGTTCTTCATATGTTAGCATCTGTTATGTTTAAGTAAGTTGCTTAAGTTAGACTTTTGACTAGAACAAAGTCAGCATTTGTTGCTTATACTAGTTGTATGAATGAAATTGTGTGTAAAAAATAATTTCTCTTTCCTATACATGCTCCTTGTGTCTTCATTTGTATGATGTTCTACAAAGAGTCAGTTTAGTTATAACTACCTCAGTCAGAGTTCTTCTCAAACATACCTAAGAAGGGTAGCACAGCATCTAGATCATGTTATTATTGGTTAATTAATGAAAATATTTATAAGTCATTTTTCCTCCAGCTTTCCATTGTAACTATGTGGTTTAGTTTTACTTTTTATTTTGACAGATTAAATATTTGGGTTGACATTCACAAGTTTTGTTTTTATTAACAGCATGACTTATCTTTGCAAGTCTGAGCAAAAATGATGTTGATATTTCTATCTGCACGTAATATATCTGTGACATTTTTCGGTTACATTTTGCCCATTAATTTTATCATTCCAGAAACAATTTCTAACATTATAAACCTCTGAGCAGCTTCAAAACATTTTCTGAAAAAAACATCTTGTCAAAAAAAAAAAAGCCTATCTTCTTTACAATATAGTTTCTTACAAGTAGAAATACAAAACTATAAATAACATTTTGTGCTACATTTAGATATTTAGCCATAATGTACGTGATCTGAACCATAGTTATCAGTAGTGAATGAGCTTTTCCTGATGTTCTATACAGAGTATTTTATATATATATATATATATATATATACATATGTACAAAAAATTAGGCCTCAGGTCCTGCATAAATAATTAATAAGGGATTGTCCTGGTTTTGGTTAAAACAAGACCAATTGTCCTCTAGTAAATTTTCCTTTCAGCTAAGTTCTTCTAAGTAACTGATTTTTTCTGAAGGTAGCTGCATGTTTTTCAGATAGTGTCCACTCCAGAGCTGGTAATGCCTGCTGTTTACAGTAGTACTGAGCTAGTGGTAGGAATGACACGCAGAAAAGGCCCATGTTTATATTTATTTCTATAGCAACAAAGGTGACTGATAGACCTCTTATGTCACACAATTGAGGGGCCATAAAAGGGTCACACTTGCAGGGAGGGGTAGAGAGAATAGGTGACCCAAATTGACCAATGAGGTATTCCATGCCATGCATGTCATACTCAGTTTAAAGCTGAGGCATGAGGGTTTTGATCTCTTCATTCATGGCTGGCATCTGAAGATGATCTTGCCTGTTACCCTGTTTGCAATTCTGATCTCGGTTCCAGTCTGTGCATTCTTAAACATGCAGTTCCCATCTACTGCTGAGCCCGATCCAAGACTTCCTGGTATCTGCATTGCAGCTGCTAGCACCACAGCATCCCATGCAGCACAGAATTCCATGATCATGTGGGAGAGTCCATGTTGGTTTTGAATATTTTGCTTTATTTCTATTATTAGTAGTATTATTAGTAATATTTGTAAAGTGGTTTTAATTCTCCAACTCATGTCTGTCTTCCTTTTTTCCCTTTCCCTGGTGGGATAGGAAGGGCTTAATAGAGAGCATCTGTCACTCCATTTATTGTAGCTGCTCTAAATGGTGAAAGGAATTTACAGTGAGAGAATGTTTCATAACAATGACCTTCCAAACAGGAACAACAAAGGGTAACAGAAGAGATGTGTTGTCCACGCCTTATGAGTAGGTAAAGACAGAAAGAGAATCTCAAGGAAATCTATAGCAGAGAGAGGAGTCAACTCTGGATCTCCTTAAACTTAGCCTGTTATCTTAATTTTATATTAAATCATCTCCGTAGACTTTTTTCAACTGAGACAAATGAGATCCTACTTATAACCCAAGCTGGCCAGAAGTTTTCTGTTTGCCTTGGGTGAACCAAAACTAAAGTGATCTGATACTAGGTGAGGGATATTCAGGGCAGGCTGAACATTTTGCTGCATAGTTTCTGTACAGTTTGAAGCACAGATAGTTGTTGCCCATTCCTGGCACAAAGGATTATGCACGATATCCTAGAGTGAGAATGGTCAGAAAAGTGTCACTTAGGTACTTTCCAGTTCTCTTGCTCCTGATTCATATCTACCTCAGAAAGGTTAGGTTAACATTTATGACATTCCCACCTTAAGAATACCCTCCATCTCTCATTTGGTAAATTTGCTTGTCAATGTTCCTTGCTTTGGTTTGGTTTTCTTTCAAGTCCCTAATGTGGCATTTGGAACTGCATTGATAAACCCATTCACAACCAATGTCTCATTGACTTTGGGGGGTTTCTATATAGGATGAGGGCTTGGGTAGTACGTCTCCATTAACTGCATAAAGTACTGATCATAATTTCTCTGATACCTTGGGTGAAACTGAGGCCCTGATAGAATAAATGACATAAGTATTTCTAGTTTCAAGGATGTAAAGATCTCCCTCATGCTTTCTCTCAGAGGACCACTCAGTAGTAAATATTCCAGTTAACTGAAGTTAAAACAGAATAAGAACAGTTATGACCTAGCAATGGTTGTTATGTTTCCCTTAAAAGCCAATAAAAAAGTCAATAAAAAAATATTTTCTCTAACTTAAACTGTGCTTCCAAAATAAATTATATCTTTTGCTGATTTTTATATGAGCATGGTAGTTAAATTCTGTACCAAAGTTCTCCCATTAGAGACAGAGAAACACCTGTAAGTGCCACAGTGCAAAGTATTTAATTCAGAGTATCTCTACAGCAAATCTTTTTCTTTATCTTTGCCTTTTGCTGATAAAATATCTTTAGAGGGGACAGGAATGGACAAACTGGAGATAGGAAATAGAACATCTTTTTCACAATCATCTGCACCTATTAACCTTGAAAAACACTTTGAAAAAAGTATTTTTCTAAACTGTAAATTTGTTACTGCATTTGGAGCTGCTTTTTTTCATCGCACCACTAAGAAAGTGCACACAAGGCAAAGAGATATTCATGGAACAGTTGGAAAAGACCACAACTAAAATACATTTCTATATGAAAGTTATTTATAGTCTTCATAAATACATAATGGGCAAATCTGCAAACCATTAAAAAGAAATAAGTCTTTATTTCAAGAAAAATAAGGGTTTTTTCTATTGTTTTTTCTTTTGTAGTACATGCATTAAAAAAATCTGCTTGCCTTCAAGTGCTCCTTTAGTAAGCTAGTAGTAAGGAGAAACATGTGAGTGAGTGAGAGAAAAAAATCCCAATATTTGTGGAAATATATTAAATAAAATATAATAAGAAGTTGAATGGAAGGAAAAAATGCATCACTGATATGATGTGCTAAAATCTTGATTTTCACTTGTTCTTTGGTGTTTACAGCAGTACAAGGGAAATTAAACAAACAAACAATCTCTCTAACTGACCTGTTAGAACTGTATGCCTGCTTTGCATATAGTTCTGCATTTCTCAAAGTGGCTACAAGATCCAGGAAAATTATGAATTTGTTTCAGAATCTCATCTGTTAAAAGAAACAGAACTAGAAATATATGTATAGAAATACAGCAGTGTCCTTCTTGTCCTTTGTACACACTCCATTCTGGAATGGTTTTCAAACAGGAATTTGTATTTTTAAAGCCAACACTGTTGACTTATTGTCTCGTATAGCACAAAGAAAATTAGGAACAATTTCCTGGATATACCCTCTTCTACAGATGTAGGGGACATCTGTATGCATTATGGGTGCAAACTGGAACACAAGAGGTTCCATTTAAATTTGAGAAGAAACTTCTTCTCAGTGAGGTAACAGAACACTGGAACAGGCTGCCCAGGGGGGTTGTGGAGTCTCCTTCTCTGAAGACATTCAAAACCCACCTGGACACATTCCTGTGTAGCCTTCTCTACGTGTTACTCCTCTGGCAGGGGGACTGAACTAAAAGACCTTTTGAGGTCCTTTCCAATCCCTAACATTTTATGATTCTGTGATCACGATCAGATTCCAAAGCTTTGCATCCCTGAAAGCTCTCTTGTCAGTGATTGGTAATGGTAATTCATCTGCATCTTTTTCAGGAGCGCTTTTGTAGCAGCACTGTGAGCTTGTTTTTAAAGGTTTTTCAGTCTGAAGATGAAGACACCCATCTTTTGCAACCCCAGATTCCTCCTGGAACACTAGCCTAGAAAGCTTTTGGGGAAGACCCATTACTTTCACAGCTTTGACTTTGACTATAGGTGTTCATTTTAGCAAGATTGGATCTCTTCCCCAGGAAAGTGTCAGAAATATACTTATGTGTGCATACATTAAGATTCTATATTAGAAAGACAGGATAAAGGTCTTTACCATTAATAAGAATACATCTTTTCATTTTTTTCCTTCCAGAAGGCGCTTGATCAGTGGAGCTGTTCCCTGCAACTTGTTTTACCTCTCTAATGAGAGCTAGAGGGGCTACATCTTCCAATAATTGTGGATACGGCATTTATTTTTGTCCTAACTCCATCAAGAACTAATACAGGTGATGCTAATCTTAGCAGTACTCATAGGCTGTATAACCCAGTTAAGAAATAGTAGCAAATGTGAGGACCCACAGAAAATGCCAGGGGCACCAGGCAGTGTGGATAAAGGGAAGTTAGAGTTTCTGGATCACTGGTCATCGCTGAGTGATCACACCTGACAATTTCAGAACATTCTGAGAAAATACTAGAAGTACTTGAAAACTTTTGAAAACCAACGAAACTTTTGAAAAACAACAAGATTGCTGTTTTGTTTTGTTTGTTTGGTTTGTTTGTTTTTTCTTGGGAGGGGAGGTGAGGGGACCTCAGTAGTGAGTGTTCTTGTGGGATTTGTTTTTTAATAAATTTAGATGCTTTTGATGATGTCAGTTGAGTCAGGGCATTTGGCTTCTCAGCTCTGCCCAGGTTATGTTTAAGGTGCCAAGGTCTTTTAATCCTTTCCTCTTTAGATTAATACTGGAACAAGCAATGGTGTACACTGATCGCTAGTAAAGAACTTATTTACATGCAATAAAATGGTTACTCAATGTAAACAGAGAGAAGAATCTGTGATGCCTTAGATACTACTCAATGATAAAGCTAAACAATCAGTGAGTTATGACTACCACAAGATTTGCATATATGGATCTCAATAACCATTCACAGCTTCAAGTGTGATTTGAAAAACAGCTTTATGATGAGATCTGAAATAAATTGGAACTGTGTTAATTAGGAAAGTGCTTATAAATAGCAACAATAAAGATAGTGCACATTTCTTCCTCTACATTATACATGCCATATGAAAATTACTTAAGGAAAATGCTTCCTGAGATAATTTGTTTTTATTTATCACTTAAAAGCAATAGCAAATACTCAATAAGGAATTGCAATATCATGTCCTGGTCTGGAATTAACCTTTGTTATCTTTTGCAGAGTCAAAAACTGCTGGTGGTGCTAACTTCCAGTCTCCTGTGTTCCTTTGGAACCCATCCTTATCTGATAACAGTAAGTGAAACTGCTGAATTTCTAGTACTGTGTCAATTCACATCAGCCACAGATCTGATAGCAGCTCTAGCATGGACTAACTGTGTGCATTTGGAAGAAGACAATTGTATTGTCCTCTTATCTCTGTTCACCACAAGTGGTAAGCCCAGTCTGATCTTGCATACATTTAAACTGTGAAATTTTGCAGTTCCCATCTTCTGTAGCATCCACAATGAACTCCAACACATTCCTCTGATTTCCTTTCTTATTAGAATTCAAAAGCAAGAAAGAGCAGTAACTTCCATGGGATCACATAGAGTCTCACAGCAGACTGAAACACTACTCCAGCAGGGAAATTATGAGGAGGTGGTTTCATCAGAAGAGTAAAGCCTGATAAGGCCATCAGCTACCACTGTTGGTGTATTTTACAAAAGAACTTCCAGTGGAACTGAGCATTAATCACTGATGTCTTCCTAAACCTTGTTAGATTTTTTGTATGATTTTATACAATCTGTGGCTGTATTTTAGACTTTTGTTTTCACAATAATCTTTGCAAATGTTTTCCTTTTACCTAACAAATAAAAGGAATTACAACTTGACAACTGGATACTGCCAAGGTTGAGAAAGATCAAGGAGGTTCAAAAGAGACCACATCTTAGCTGTCATATAAAACAAAGCTCTGATTCTAGTTTATCATTAAAATGTAAGTGCAAACTTGAGCCAAAGTCTCACACTGGAAATCTGTGATTTATTATGAAATCTGGACTTTTCATTTAAGTATTGTGTGCAGATTTTTATTGCATGACTTTGCTTCTACTATAATATTTCTCAACCAGTCTTTAGAGGAAAAAAAATATAATGGAAAGTCAATGAAGTTTTAAGCCAGCTTTTCTTAATTCTCCTTTGTTTAAAACCTATTAACACTCATTAATATTACATAATCACTGAATTATTTAGGTTGGAAGGGACCTCTCAAGATCATGTAGCCCACCACCCCTGCTTAAGTCAGGTCAGTTAGAACAAGTTGTACAAAACTCTGTCCAGTTGTGTTTTGAATATCTCCAGAGCGTTATATTCAGACATATATCTATATAAATACAATTATAGTATATATTTATATATAACACATATGTAATTAATATAACCAGTGATAAAAATCCCTATATAGTTAAGTATGTAGAAAATATTCTCCCTTCTCTTCTTAGCTTTTTTTTCAGATAATTTGAAATTCCTCTGAGTTAACATGATTCATTTATAATGCAGAAATGTGTAACTAGTGTATTGTAAATCATCTACATTTTTCAGACATATCTGGTTTTGAGAGGAGTCATATAATTTGACTGCCAAAAGTCTTTCAGTTCACAAAATTTGATCTCTTAATACTAACATGCATTTATACTAGAAATCAAGAATTATGAAGCTGCATAAATAGTTTTATAAGAATCAGGGGTTTTCAACTTTTGTATCTGGATAATTCATTGATGTCCAGCACTCGGGCCTTTCTTGCAAATTGAAGTCCAACCTGTAGCATAGCAGAGAGATGGGACATCACAGCCATTTGTTGCTACTTTGTGAGTATGTTTATATGATACCACAATGCAGAGCACAGAGATTCTTGACCTAGCCACAACGAGACTGACACACACGTGTGGTACAGTGCTATGAAATGCTGGCTCAGCTTCCTAAAGAGTCAGAGCTGTGTAAACGAGACAACTGTCGGTGTGAGATGCATTGTCTGTCACCTGGGTTGCACTGAGCACAGTTATCACAGGACTCTCTGTGCCATGTGACATCGCACACTGAAGAAAAACTCCTATAGTACTTAGTGTGTGAGCTCTGTGGAGACCTCTGCATTACCATCCCTTACAGAGATCTCACTCCATCATCATCCCTTTTGAAGCTATCTGATTTCTGCAACTGTGAAAACCCCTGTGGAGATGGAACAAGAAGTAATCCTCCCAGATGCACTCATTTGGTTGCATTGTTGGGTTGCGTACGACCAGTTGTATGGTTAATATTACACTGGGCTTTCTTCTGCTTTGTTTTACACAATTTGTGTCCCATTATGTCTATCAGTGCAAAAAAGACTCAATCTAAATTACTGTAATCAGTTTCAAACTACTATTACTCAAACACTGAACACAGAGGTTTAGCAGAATAAAATAAATTTCTGGTTTTTCTTTCCATTGTAGGCAATCAGTGGGATTCATCTGACAAAATATAGGCATTTATAATGTAGATTTATGCTTCTGAAAAAGCTGTCTAGGTTTCCTTTATAGATGATATCGAGAAACAGGCTCTTTGGAGGAGTAATCTATCTTATTCTAGAATAGACATCTAAAATAAGTCAGACGAACCCCATCCTAAGAGCACATCTTTTTCTCCACTGACTAGAAGCTCCAAGGCAGACATTGACATTGCAGATGCCAAGTCAGAAGAGACTAATCACACCCTTTCTGTCTGCAACTTTCCTATATGTTTTTCTGCCAGTCTTCCTTCTTCAAAGGAGCACTGCACTTTCCCTCACTTTGGCAGTATGACACAGTAAAGACACAGGCACAACAAGCATAGCAAAAACCAATTTATAGCTAATCTCAATGGTTAAAACTTAGGAAAATATTTTAAGCAGGTATTTGCAATTCCTACTTCACTATTGTGTTCTTCACAGTGGATTTGGTTCTGATTATACTCCCTAAACACTACACAGATGTCAGTGGAGGAACTGAGATCAGGTCCACAAATGCCATTTGCTTTTCTCGACTGCCACAGTTACTACAGCTGTGTTACAATGTTAGGTTCCTGAAAAAGAAATATCTTTATTGATGTCCTCAGCTTACAGACAGCACACAGCACAGTTTATGCTCTTATTAATCTGAGTCAGAGAAGTGTCTTTTTCTATTTTAATAAACAGAACTAGATGTTAATTTTTTTACAGTTGTCCCAAAAGAAATAGTGAACTTCACTAAATGAAAAGATTTTCAAGAGCTCTTAAGAAAACTGCACACAAGTATCCCTCCCTCAACATATGGACTGAGTTTGGAAAAAAGGAATAACAAATTATGAACTTTTGGCAGAGGCATGGAAACATAAAGTTATCCTTTAAAAAAAAAAAAAAAAAAATTGTATTAAATTCTTTTTCTAATAGATGTTTAAATTTACTTAATATTTATCTATGTTCCATTTCCTAAACACTTGACATAAATCTACATATTGTCTGCAATATGAGTACCTGAATTTCAATAAGCAGTGTACATTTGACATGGAAGGACTTTTCCTCTACAGGCAGTGATGTGATTTCTTTAAAGTCCATAAAACCTGAAGTATAGACCTGTTGGAAACAATGACCACTCTAAGGAATTAATTTATTTTTATTTTATAAATTTTTTTAAAGACAGAAGTAAGAAAACAATGTACGAATTAGTTTATTTTCAAAAACATAACAGTTCTGGTTTTGTTTGTAAGATATACCCTAAAAATCTGCCATGAGAAATCATTGTAACTAGAACCTTCAAAGAGACAGAAAGAAAGAAATAATACAAGATATAGATCCTTCTGACATTTTCAAAGCATGATCACTTCATGTTTGGAATGATAAACATTTAGATGTACGATTTGTGTTGCAATGTTTTGGAAGTAAAGCTTTTGAATCTGGGTGCCAAAGATACTGCATTGACCTATGTCATGTCTAATACTGATTAAAGGTTGTACAAATAGACTCTGAATCTAACAGCAAGATATCTATTGACATTTTCTAATACAGACAGCAATCCTGCCAGCTCTGGCTGTTATGTCTCACAAACTAAATAAAGGTCAGTGACAGTGGGTGTTTCACCTTCATAAACAGTGGTATGAGTGATTCAGCAGCTGACACTTTGTTATGACTCAGCCCCAAACCAGACCTCAGCATACGCCTACATTGAAGTAATCTATGTGAAACACCATTTACAGATGCAAGGCTGGACTCATTATTGCCAACTGAAAGTCACATGTCACTTTCTACAAGTATTTCAGGGGGGCTGGTGTGAATAGAGAAACTGTGGAGCAGCATGTGCATGCTCTGTTCTAGAAGAATATCCAGGACAGTGAAACATATTCCTTTAGAGTTGCCACAGCACCTCTTTTTACCTATATGCTAAAACTAAAGGAGTTGATATGCTTACTGGTTTGTGACATAATTTCACTTCAGGTTAGGTGCCATTTTGACAAAAGTAGGAACACATAGCTTGTAAACAATCCCTGGCCATGAACATGAGAAGACAAACTTTGTGATTATTCCATGGGAGATTTTTCTTACCACCTTTACTTGTTCGCAATGAGACATATGAAATTCTAATTATAGAGACACGTCATAAATTCCTCATTGGCACTACTGGTAACTGTTCACACATGTTCACTTCTGACAACAACGGTTTGCAGTTACTCAAGTAAAATACGAACTTAAAAAGGGCAGTGTTTTTCATACCTTCTAACTTTGTAAACTCTTTATTTGTAGTGTTAACACTGATTGGATTTGGTCTCAGTCTCAACATGATCCTGTATTTCTGGATACAAGAAAAATTATTTTGGAGACTTTGAATTTAGGAGACAGTGAAAAAAAATGTTTATCTATTCAGTAAGGGCAAATCATGGCTGTCAAATTTGGTGGCCTTCTATGAAGGGGTTACAGCATTGATGGATAAGGGAAGAGAAACGGATATCATCTACCCAGACATGACACTGTCCCACATGACATACTTGTCTCTACATTGTAGAGACAGGGATTTAATGGATGGACCACTCAGTAGATAAGGAATTGACTGGATGGTCATACTCAAAGAGTTGAGGTCAATGGCTTGATGTTCTAGTGGAGACCAGTGACACGTGGTGTTCCTCAGGGCTTGGTATTGGGACCAGCACTGTTTAACCTCTTTGTTGGTAACAGACAGCAGGACTGAGTGCATCCTCAGCAAGTTTGCCAGTGACACCAGCCTGTGTGTTGCAGTCGACATTCTTGTTGCAGATAAGTGATTTAGGGTTCTGCTTGCTGCAGAACAACATTTAGATCATTCAAATAAAAGTGTGACTTAACAGAGTTAGATGTCAAGGTTCACTCTGTTACTTACTGCATGGAGGAAATATTTCAAGCAGAATCGTGTGAGAGTTGCTTTAGAGTGGTTTCTACAGGGATAGGAGATGTGAAATGGTAGAGGGAAGCCCTCATGTTGATTCACAAGGTTCAGAATGGATCTCCTTGCTTTCTAAACTCCTTCTCAGAGAGGAGTCTAGATGAAGCTGGATCCAAACTTAATCCCAGTCTTGGTCAATGGTTTAAGTCTAAGAGACATAGAGGGTAAACAAAAACAGGTAAGGGATTATATGCGTTTATGGCCAAAGGGTTATTGACACACCTGATACCTTATATCACTTGGCTGGAATTTCAAAATGTCATTATTCTGCATCTCGACCTACTCACCTCCCCTCCAGAGGCCTAGTGTCAGGTTGCTCTGAAGTCTAGATCCTAGGTCTCTCAAAGCAAGCTCTCAGGCACCAGAGTTCATAGAAGTAAGTCAATGGAGTAGTATAGCAGGAGAGTTGGCCTGACCTTGGTGCCTTCACAGAGGTCCCAACCAAGCATACAAATCCCTGGATTTTTATATCCTCACAGACTATTTACCCACTCCTCACACCATAATTCAATCCAAAGGCAAGATCTGAGTCTGGGGTCTTCTTACTTCTCATTGGGTCTTCTTCACTGATCTCAGATGGGCCTTGGTTTGGTTTAACTGTAGATATTATTTATAGTTCATAGTCTTGAATGTTTTGTTTTGTCTGAATGAATTATTTTCTTCCCAGTAAAGTCCAGAATGGTCCCTCTCTCACAGATGTTCACTGTAATCTGTAACTGCTTTAGTTTACATGAGGTAGGTGCAAGTTTGGTAAATATGAGCAGAACTTTCAGTATACAGTTTAAGATTTCAGCAAATTCATTTTACTAATTAACATGAAGCAGATAGTATACGAAAAACCACACAACCTTAGAATTCTAAGTGATTCATTCTATTTACTACACATTCACTTTAGCTCACTTCTGTTCCTGGCAAAATCATGGAGAAAATTGTTCTGGGAGTTATCAAAAAACATCTGAATGACAAAACAGACAGTGGTCCCAGCCAGCACAGGCTCATGAGGGGAAAGTCCTGCTTAAAACACTTAATTTTATTCTACAACAAGGTTACCCACCTAGTTGACCAAGCGAAGCCTGTTGATGTGATCCTTTTGGATTTTAGTAAAGCCTTTGACACTGTCTCTTGCAGTACACTCGTGGACAAGATGTCCAGCATACAGTTGGTTAAACACACAATACAGTGTGTGAGAAATTGGCTGACGGGCCAGGTTTAAAGGGTTATAATAAATGTGATTATGTTGGGCTGGTGAACAGTCATTAGTGGGGTTCCTCAGGAATCCGCTTAGGGCCAGCACTCTTCAATGTCTTCATAAGTGTCTTAGACTCAGGACTCGAGAGAATACTAAATAAGTTTGCCGATGACACAAAATTGGGATGAACTGATGATACTCTTGACGGCAGATAGGCCCTGCAGAGACAGCTAGACAAACTGGAGAGCTGCACAGTCACCAACTGCATGAAGTTCAATAAAGGGCAAGTGCTAGATTTTGCACCTGGGACACAGCAACTCTGGTTGTACAGACTGGGGGACAAGATGCTGGAAAGCAGCTCTGCAGAGAGGAATCTAGGGTTTCTGGTCGACAGCAAGTTGAATATGAGCCAACAGTGTGTCCTGGCAGCCAAGAGGGCAACCATGTCCTGGGTGCATCAAGCACAGCATTGCCAGCTGGGGGAAGGAGGTGATTGTCCCACTCTGCTCTGCACTGGTGTGGCCTGGAGCACAGTGTGCTCTGGGTGCAACAGGATTAAAAGGATATAAAGCTACTAGAGAGTGTCCAGAAGAGGACTATGAAGTTGATGAAGGGTTTACAGAGGAAGCCAAATTAGGAGCAGCTAAAGTCACTTGGTTTGTTCAGCCTGGAAAACAGCTTCCTCACAAGGGGAAGAGGAATGGTAGGTACCGATCTCTTCTCTTTGGTGACCAATGACAGAAGCCAAGGGAACGGCAGGAAGATCTGCCAGGTGAGGTTTAGGTTGGACTTTAGGCAAACGTTTCTTACCCAGAGGATGGTGGAGCACTGAAACAGGCTCCCTAGGGAGGTGTTATGACCCCAAGCCTGTCAGTATTCAAGAAGAGACGGGGCAACACCATCAGACACATGATGTGAACTGTGGGAAAGGAGTTGGACTCCATAATCCTTGTGGGTCCCTTCCAACTCAGGACATTCTATGATTCTATGAAGTGACTGATATGAAGCTTAAATTGGACTCCTTCAGTGATCTGTGAGTAGTAAATATCATCACCATACAGTCAGCTTGTTTAGCAGAGAGAGCTCAAAGTCAGCTCACCCAGGCTGTCATATTTATAGAATAAAGTGGTTGGCTCATAGTCAAATTGCATACAATGGGAAAAGTATGCATGACACTCCTTGCACCCACAACTTATTGGTGTTCACTGTGCCGTTCTGTTTCCTTGTGGGTTTCCTAGATGAGTTCTTGGCCTGGCTGCAGCTCAGGCCTTTACGTCCTTTAGAGTCTGTACCAAACTGCTGCTGGTTTGGCTGGGAGGTGGGTTGAGTGCATCCAGCACAATGCTGGAGTGAAAGGGTGTCATCCAGAGGGACCTTGACAGGCTTTAGAAGTGGGCCTGTGTGAACCTCACGAAGTTGAAAAAGGCCAAGTGCAAGGTCCTGAACACAGGGTGAGGCAATCCCAAGCACAAATACAGGCTGAGTGGAGAAAGGATTGAGAGCAGCCTTGATGAGAAAGGCTTGGGGGTGTTCGTTGATGAGAGATGAGAACTTCAACATGACCTGGGAATGTGCATTTGCAGCCCAGAAAGCCAACCATATCCTAGGCTGCATCAAAAGAAGCATGATCAGCCAGTCAAGGGAGGTGATTCTCTCCCTCTGCTCCTTTGTTTTGAAACCCTACCTGGAGTATCAAGTACATGAAGATGATCAGGGAGCTGGAGCACCACTCCTATGAAGACAGGCTGAGAGAGTTGGGGTTGTTCAGCCTGAAGAAGACAGGACTCTGGGGGAAACTTATAGCAGCCTTCCAGTACCTAAAAGGGACCTACAACAAACCTGGAGAGGGACATTTTATAAAAGTATGTGGTGATAGGATATGAATAATGGCTTTAAACTGAAAGAGAGTAGTTTTAGAACAGATATGAGGAGGAAATTCTTCACCATGAGGGTGGTGAGGCACTGGAACAGGCTGCCTGGAGAAGCTGTAGATGCCCCATCCCTGAAAGTGTTCAGGGTCAGCTCGGATGGGGCTTTAAGCAACCTGGTCCAGTGGAAGGTGTCCCACCCATGGCATGGGGGTTGGAACTAGATGATCTGCAAGGTCTCTTCCAGCGCAAACGATTCTATGATTTTATGATTCTATGACTTTCTGTCACAATAGATTCACGTGGCCATGGTTACAACAAAAAAAAAGTAAATTTACACATAAAATAGACTCATTATTTATGAGTAAAGGCTGCAGAACCTATTCTGTTATTCATATTCATTGTGGACTGCTGTTCAAGTTTTTTCAAGGCCTAATTTTCAGGGAATTATTGTAACTTTCCAGTAAGTTTTACTTTGTAAACTGTAAGTATTGATACTTGATTTATCCTGTCCCCTGTAATATCTTTAAGTATGTATACTTCTATTTAGCCTGGGGGAACTTGCCCTTATTTAAGGCCTTTACATTCTATTGTAACACAGTGATATCTTCCATATAATCAGGATTCTAAATACTGAAATTATAATACAAAAATAAATTTATGGGAATTGATAAAATCTCTTTATTTTTCACTTCTTCATTATTAAGTGCCATTTGTCACATTTCTGTTGAAAACCCTTTCCCAGCCCAGCAGAGCATCTCTCCTTCTCTCTGTATCCTCAAACACCTATGGGGGCTAAAGGGTGCTATACAAAATTACGATGCTGTACTTACTGATGTATCCTGTGCTTTTCTCTGTTTGCATTACCATGGCCCTAGTCTACTCCGGAAGTTGTCAATAAAATTACACCATAAGACTAAAGAACAAACAGAAATGGTGCCATGATAATTTATTTTATGCATTTGGTCTCTGTGTGTACACATCTAAACTTTTTGGGCTTTTTGTTCTTTTGTTTGTTTTGCTTTTGTGGGAAGAGTAAATCTGTATTTGACCTCAGACCTTTCTGAAAATTGAGCTGACCTGGAATCATAGGTAGGTAAAGCACAGTAATAATAGAAGTTGAAAATCAATACACTGCTTTACAGGGTCATCCTGAAGTCATTTTGGTTTCAATGACAAAATGATATTTGGATTTTGTAAGATTTCTTTCCATTGCCAATTACCTTCATAGCATCCTTGTATCACAGCAGAAAATGTTCTTTACAATGACTTTGTTTCATCCCAGCTTTTAAAATTTTTGACACCCTAACAGTTACCAAATAACTTTCTACTACGAAAATATTCTTCATAACAAAGTAATTGTATTTGTACCATATGAAATCTGTTCCAGTTATACTACCTTAATTAAGAGTAAAAAGCAGAGTTAGAAAAACGTTGTATGTAATGTCATACATACTGTTTACTATTCGAGCATTTTGCTGATTTCTGCATGTAAATTGAAATCTTGGAATAGCTTTCAGAAGAAAAAATTTGAAAAATAAAACATATTACCAGGGAAAAAACACACTAAGTTGAAAAGACCCCTTGAAACAGAGAGCACCATTCTCACTGTGCATCATGCCAGAGTAAACGAGGAAAGTTGAGGAGTGTGGTAACATAGTCTTGCTCTTAAATATCTGTCAAGCAGGACCCTATCAAACACATTCATAGATACTCTGCAGTTTTCTAGCATGATAAAAACTTAGGTTTCACAGTCAATCTGCAGAGCTGCTACACTTCACGAACACTTCTAGCCTCCTTGTTTTCGCAGTTACAGACAGAAATACTGAAGCGCTTTGTGGCTGGAAAGGACGTTTTCTTTTCTTGCTAAGATGTTCTTGCTGTGCAAATGACGCAGTTCCCTCCTTGTTTTTGTCTCCTTTTGAATATGTGAAGGTCTTAGTGAGTTCAATTTTCCCCATTATTCAGTATAGAACTAAATTTATGTCTACTGGACCTATGAGAACAAGTTTAGATCAAACACTTGTCTCAGTGATCTGTCAGTAACAAATACTTTGGTAGTTTCTGCCTGAATTGTTTCATTTTCAACATAAAGGTCATTTTAGCAATTAAGTATATTTATCCTATATTCCTAACAAACGATAGCTGGGCTTTTTGTTCTGTCTTTTTGTTTCCTTGCAATTTTAAGCAAATACAGACTATATAAACTAATCTGGAAATAAGATTTTATAACTCTATATTTTACACCCTGTGTTTCCCTTGTGACATATTTCAGAATTCCTTTGCTACTGGTGGCCAACTTTATTTTCTTAGGGTTTTTTTCTCACCGATGATGGAAAATAAGAATTACATTAAAGTCACATGATATCACACCATTGGTAAAATTAGTACTATGAATACAATGGCTTCTACTGAATCCTGTAAAAAATCTGATCATTATCATGCATAATTAATAAAACCAGGCCCAGAAATCTGACCAATAAAAATTGCTGGCTTTGACAATCTTGGATTTACTTCCAAGTGGCCATGGTCAAGTTAGCAAAAAGTATCCACAAAGGCAAATTAAGGCAGCTCTTTTCACTTCTTTTCTTTTTTTTTTTTTCTTTTTTTTTTTTTTTCTCCTGCAACTCACTTGTACAATTGCAAAATAAGAATTAAAAGACTTGACCCAAGTATCAGGATCCAGCATTGCTCACAGGTGTTTTATACAGAATTTTGAAGTTGAAAACATTCTTACCTTCATTAATAATCCTGCTTCATTAGGTCAAAACAAACAATTCTGAAACAACAGATTTTCTACCAGGTGGTGAAAAGGTATATTTCGTGTTTTCTTTATCATGAAACCTAGTTTTCTAGATTAGTAACAATTGAAAATATGCCCTTTATTTAAGCTTTACTTTGCAGGAAAAAGTGCTATTTTCAAATTTATTTTATCTAAAATAATAACAACTTTAAATTTGTGCTTGATTAAATCAGAAAAAACAAAACAAAACAAAACAGCTCCCACTTTCTATTGTCATTTTTATTCTAATCACATGCTTCATCTCAGTAGGCAGTGAGGACTTAATTCAGAAGAAATCTCAGCAATGAAAATAAATTAATAAGAAGTAAGTAGAAGGCATTTTGAAAGGACTTTGTACCACAGTAGTGCAATGGCTTTGGTAGGAGGTCTTTTATTGTGGAGAATGAAGAATTTGGCACAGTAAGTCTCTTTGAGTGCGACGGGCAACCCGCGAGGACAGAGACTGGGGCTCAATATGAGTTTAACATCAATGCCCTTTAATGAACATTTTAACAACACATAGAATATCAATGTCCTCCTATGTAGGTTCTAACAACACATATATACTCTTTACTTAGTGGTCATGCGACAAGCACAGGCTATGATTGGTTACCCTCTGCAGTCACGCGTCCCGCCCCTCCATGGTGATTAGCTGCAGGGCACTGTCCACGAGCTGTTCGTGCGCAGTGATGACAGCGCCCCTCCTGCAGCCTGGGTTGAGGACAGACCAGCTTCTGTTTACTTAAGTGACTTCCGTTCTGTCTTTGGTGTCTCCAGACAACCCTCCATGCAGGTCCTGGCCTACACCTCAGCCACATCAAGCTCTGGCTAGTTCACAGCACACAGCCCATGTCCTCTTTCTTCCAAAAACTCTCCACATTTTATCTTTTTGTTTTGTTCTGTTTTGATTTTTCAGTAAGAAACAGACAAAGCTGCTTAAGTTTCTCCTTAGAACTCTGTGCAATTTTGAGACTTTACCATAGGTGGAATAAGCTTTAATTCTTAGTACTCAGTACGCCTAGTTTTGAAAGGACCTGGTTCTTTTGTATATTAGAATCAATAGTTCTTCAGTGTCTCTAAATATTGAACTTCAATCAAATTGATCTGCTTGACTCCACCACTGGGCAGCCCTTAGCATTTTTCTACCAATATTAAGAGTTACTCTAATATCTTACTCTAATTTCAGTTTCACAAAAGCCATCCAAAAGCCAGTGTGGGTTTTGAATTCCTCTTCTATCTTTCTAGTATTTTCTTTCGTGATTTCTAATGGCCATATTTCCTTTTTTTTTTTTTTTTTTTTTAAGAAGTGATTGAAAATTGCTCCCTGCTTTGTGATCCAGCAAATCTGGGCTATGACTTCACAGATTGCCTGCAGGATACGTTTAGTGGTACCGATATCCATAAATAACAAATCTGTTAGTAAATCAGATTCAATCTTGCATTAAATAAACTTTTATTTTGTAAGTTACCTTCATTATAAGTTGAATTTTCAGTCTAATGGTACATAGATTTCTATTTCATACAACAGAAATGAGTAAATCAATTTTTTTTACATTTTAATTATCAAACAAAAACTCAGTGTCAGTCTGTTGTCTATGGTTTGAAAATATAGCTTAATGTGTCCTGTGTTTATTTGTTTTCATTGAATTTGTTTATTGAACCAAAATCTCAAAAGCCATTTGATAAGTATCACAGTGTATAATGATTTCTATGGTTCTGTAACTTACTGTCAATATGAAATTCAAATGTCAAGCCTATGAACTTGCAAAACTTATTATTCCTCATCTTCTAATCTGAATGGGAAAGAAAATGCAGATTGCTTCTTGTGGCAGTTGCACATCCCCCTGAGATCCGGAGCCTTCAGTGGGGCAGCTGATGGCTCTTTAGCACCTTTTGTGCCTCACTGTGCCCCTAGGGTGGTACCAAGGTGCTGACAGTCACATCCTCCCCTACCCTGGGGTAGGGCCGACTTCACCTCCACCCGGCTGGGGGGGCAGGATGGGTGGGACCTTCAGTCAATTGCGGGCAGGGTCTTAACAAAGGAGGTGTCCAGAGTAGCTGAGAAGCTTCTGGGTGGTCTTCTTGGAGGAACAGTTCTGTGAACTGGAGCCCTCCGCTTAGGCTGGGATGCTATCTAAGGAGATTTCTTGGGATTGAGAGCGCCTCACCTCTTCGTTTGGGTGAAAGGTTATTTACTGGATATATCCTTGTATGAGTCCTTGTCTAACCCAGATGTGTGATTATTTTCTTGTGGGTACCCTGGAGTGAGAGGCCTCTGGATTTGTTTCTTGTGAGCGTATGAGTGCATGTTGCAGATCCCCATTATTCTCATGTGGCCATACCCAAATAATCTCCTCAACTGATATCTGAACCTGTATTTTATGTTGGAGTGCTAAATAATTGTATACACCCTGTTTCTAGCTGATTTATTGGCTACACTTTTTTTTTTTGCTAGAATAAAGTCTGCTTTGGAACTTCTTGTCCACCTAAAATTGACTTTTGGGGTGTCTCCGTGACACTTCCCTATCTTGACTCTGAAAGAAACTATGAATCTGCTCTGTACACACACTTGTCTACAATCCTAGAATAACATATAATAAAAAATGTACTGTTGTCCTTAAATTCAGTTTTATACAACCAGCACATCATAATTTATAACTTATATCCAGCCTCTTAACTACTCATGTTAATACTGAAAGTGCATCTGACAATTTTAAAATTAGGTGAATTCATTTTGTCTCTCTTATCTATATTCTATAAAATATGACTTATCTTTTTTTTCAGTAGTGTTTATCTCAGGGCATCACAGACCATTAATGTTAGTGTCATTACTTCAGAACAAACAGCTGAGAGTAAGTGATCCTATTTCTTATTCCAACAGAAATGTTTATCTAGTGCAGGTTTCAAGGTGCTTTATAAGTGTCACTAAAGGCAAAATATGAAAGTATGAAGTTGCATAGGTGACATCATGGGCATAATTTGAACTGTGTCATCAATGGTATATGAACAGAAAGCATTTTGATTTCGCTATCAAACCACACCCAAACTGATGGAACAGACAGCTGGTGAAGTAAAGTATCATCTTACTTTTAAAGAGACTGTTTTTGTGTGGACGATGCCAAGGTACAGTAAAGATGGAAGCAGCTCTGACATTTGCACAAACTAAGTCCTCAGAGCAAACCTGCATTCTGAAGGATGATTTTGAGATCAATTATCTGATTTCTGTCCACTCCTTCTGGAGAATTTCTGTAAATATGGTTATGGAAAGAAAACCTTTTCTAAGATTCTGGAATTATCACTCCCACTTACAAAGAGGAAATGCAACTGTTCTAACACTTAAAAGAATGTCAAAATATTTATCCACAGGCTGTCTCTTTCAAATGCATGCATTCAAAATGACATTGATTCATTTGCAAGTAATTGGAACACTTTTTCACCTATTACACTTCTTTGAAGTGAATTCACAAGATTTTCATGAGCAGAAAGGACCCTGAGAGATACGTAATTCTTCAAAATGCACAAATAAAATATTACAGCAGCTCAGATTCAATATTGAATGTAACACTGGTATACACTGGCCATGTCAGTAAGTCCCAAAGGATTAGATCTCTAATTACATAGTTCTGTCTCATATTACCCTTGCCACATGAAGAAATCAATAATCTTTGGCAAATGTAGCTACAGAGTAGGTCACCCATGAAAATAAGAGATTTCTTTGTGAAAGTTTAAAGAATCATATAATATCTGTTTAAGAGAAATCAGGACAAGATGACATCTATAAAGAATTATTATTTATATATTCTAGCAGATAAAAAGGTCATAGAAATCTATTCTTAGGCAAAATGATGATTCATTTTTACGGTGAGTGCCAGACCATTTTTACATCACTATAAAAAGCTGAAACTCACTGTTTCCCTTTATGTACTGCCATAAATGCACAACAATTTTCACTTCACATGTGAACAAGAAATTGTTGAGTTTACAGCAAAATAACAGTTTGTGGGATTGACACAGATGTACATGAAAAAGCCATGAGCTTTTCAGACATTTTTGCATTCCTGGTTTGGATAGTAATTTTGCTTTTCTGTCATGCATGGCAGTAGGGAGAAGCACCTTTTCTATTGAATTTTCAACCTGGAAATAACCAGAATATTTTTGGAATGTGGAAAAACAAAAGAAACCTTAATGTAGTCTAAAAGACCTGTATATCATAATACAATTCTCACACTTATGATAAGAGGAAAATGTCCCACCTTAAATTACCTTAAATGGCCAAAAAGTGATCTAGAATAAAAATCATAGTGTCTTGTTTCTTTGTTTCTGATAAAAATTAACTTTCAATTTACAGACCATTAAAATAAAACATCATAATCTTTCACAGTTCTTACACCTTTTTAATCTCGTTTAAGCTATCTAATACATTATACTCACTTGTTTTCCCCTTAAGTTTGCTACTGGTGAAAAACAGTCCATTCCGCTATAGTTTCAACAGAGTGCTATTAAAACAAAATGTGAAGAGTATTTTCTGAATCTAGGTGAAGGATGTTCACCTTTCAGGCTGTCAACTTGAGCAATGGAAAGTGAGAACTTGTGTGATGTGACCCTAAGCCAAGAATGATTATTTTTTTTTCAACAAGGATTAGCTGGTCAGTGCTGAGGCAAAGTGCTGTACAAGAGTCACACTCTGCAGAAGCTGTGGATGTTCAGCCTGGCTCATTACCCATTTGTCAAAGCCTGAAACCCAGACTGAAGCTGCATCATAGACATTGTATCATACCCACACTTTATGTGTAATGGTTTAATTCTATTTGAAAACTACCTGCAGAACTGTTGTCAAGACAATGAAGCTGAGCAGGCAAAGGTTGCCAGATATTGATTCTTTATCAGCTGATGAAACTGTTTTAAAGACAATGAGGAACTTCAATTCAGATATAAACTTGGAACATGGAAAATAAGATATTGTTTTCATATCTTCTGTTTATTTAAAGGAAAATATAGGAACAATGGAATAATTTCAGTATCTCTATATAGTTTACCGCACAGTAAAAAAAAAAAAAGAAAAGAAAAGAAAAGAAAAAAAAAACACCTCTCTGCTGTTAATGCAGGATTATAACTTGAGAAGTCAGTTGGGAAATTTATTTGCAACTTTACTAAAAGTACATTCAAATCTTAAAAGCAAATTATAAAGTGAGGAAGTTACAGGCAACCAGGTATTACATACATGCAACTGAGTGACAATGATCAGAACACAGCCATAACCCACTCCAAAACTAGCCTGCAATATCAAAAGGGAAAAAATATACTTACTAAAAAGTTTTACTAAATCTGCTTTTTGGTTATCCTATTTGTGTGTATGAATTCTTATATCAATTAAATTATATCTTAATAATACGTTTCTTTTGGGCTAATTGCACATCTATGGTAATGCAACTGCATGCATCTTTTAAATATCACTTAGTAGGCACTGTGGTGAGATAATGGATATGTAATTTTCTTTCAATAGCTACTTTCAGAATTCAGTGACTCCTAGGAGAAAGATATAAATTTGCTAGTTTCTTCTTTGAAGAAATTGTTGAAGTGAGGGCAGTGGTTCCATGAATGTAACTGTGTATTATCTCCTATTTTATTAAATAAGAAATCTTAAAAGCAGATCCATCACAAAAAGCAACTAATTGCACTGTGCTTCACAGGGACCAAAAACATTATGCCTTTGGTGAAAGGACAGAGAAATTGAACTACCAGCAGTAATTATTCAGCTCTAGAAAGTATAAGCGTTCCTTCCTTTCTCTCTCATTTAACATGACATGAAAAACCAACCAAGATTAAAGAAACAGAGTAGTGTGTCCAGTGACACTCTAACCACACCCTTCGGCATCCCAGTATCTGACTCACAGATAGAGCAGCAATAAGGGTACCAGCCTGGAAGTGAGTACCCACAGTGATTAAAAGGCACATCATGATCAAGGCACCTCAAGTAGGACTCTGTACTACAGTTCCACACTTAAAACAGAAATCTCGTAGAATCATATAATGCCCTGAGTTGGAAGTGACACACAAGTATTGAGTCCAAATCCTTTTCTTGCATGTGACAACTCCACTCCACAGTTCACACCATGTGTCTGAGGGTGTTGTCTAGGCTCTTCTTGAACACTGTCAGGCTTGGGACTGTGACACCTCCCTGGGGAGCCTGTTCCAGTGCTCCACCACCCTCTGGGTCAAGAACCTTTTCCTAATGTCTAGCCTTAACCCTAAACTATACACTTGGAAATGATGAGTCAAGGATGAGACCCATTCCTTAACTTCCTAGTGGACTCATGTTTCCACTGTGGTACAGAAAATTCTATATGATCCATTCAGAATTCACAACCATAACTTTTCCTTGACGTTTACCCTAACCTAATTATTTCACAGGGCAGACAAAAACTTCAGAGCTGAGAGACAAAACTACTCCTCTGCCTAAATGAAACCAGGATTTGATCACAGGGCACCTGTTGCTTTGTGAGAAGCTCTAATGGCAAGTGTGTATGGTATTGAAGAATGGTTCTATCTTAATCTGTTCTCTCAAATATGAAAATTTTGTGACCATGTAGTAATTCTGGGAAGTCATGTAAACAACTGAGGTTACTGGGGGATCAATATCTCAATACAACTTTGCAACATTTTCTATCAAAGTTTCCTCAAAAAGACTTAAAAAGTATTTTATCCTCTTAAATAGCTATAAAAATCTGTAAAAAAGGAAATAATTATGCCATAATGTGTTAAATACATCAGAAATCTATGTGTAATGGCATTAGATTTTTATATTATACAACATTAATTACTTGACTTTTTTTTTCATGCTCACTCCTACGAGAGGGCATTGCTTTCAGACTTCAAAGATAGTTATTGCTTTTGAACATGCTAAATTTTCTTTCAAAACTTTGACTTGTATAAACTATGTCAGTGACCCAAAGGCTGTTGATGTCCTAGATCCATTTGCAACTCCCTCAATGGGAACAAAATTTACTCTCTACCCCTAGGAAAAAAGCCCCTCATGGTTAACTAAGTTTGGACCTTGGAACTGGCTTTATCAGAACAATAACTGTCAATTATCCTTTAATATAGGCTGTAGTGTTATTGTGTCATCTCCAAAGTATTTTTTTCATTATAGAAATGACTTTAAAATCTGAAAAAAAAAAATCTTTAAAGTAACTATTGTTGCTCCATTTTTCATCTAGACCAATTTTTTCTTCATATGTGAACCGTCATTTTACTACAGAAATGATCCTAGGAGCGTCACATAGGTTATCTTCTTTAGTTTCTTTCTTCTTTCTTTGCTTTCCATGGATAACAATGCATTAATTCTTATGTATACTGTTACGTGGTATTTGAGGCTTGGAATATATACATTTTATGAAGCTGTTTGCAACGGAGGGACCCCGAAGTTAGTTTTAGGCAGACAGCCAGGTCCAAAACAGGCTTTTATTCTGTCTGGGAAAGTCCGGGAAAACAACCAATTATACAATCAGTTACTCAGGTAACATAAAATACAGATTTGGATATCAACTTTGAGGAAATTATTGGGGTACAGCAAATAAGAATAATGGAGATCCACAGTGTGCATACATGTGGCTTACCAAAAACAATGCCAGAGCTGTCCCTGACTCCAGAATAAATACACCGACGTGTTTAGTGAGAAATTATATTAAAGATAGACGCTTGCCTGAATCTGGCAAGGAATTATTAAAGAAAATACACATGCTTATATTTAAGCATGGAATACACTCACATGTCTAGTGAGGAAAACACCCACCCAAGTGGCGAGGAATTATTTAATACACTCGCTTATCTGGTGAGGAAATATCTAAGTTATCACTCACCCACACAGAGATGAGAAAGTCTCATTTTTCTTTTGGGAGGTTACCTTAGACAGTGTCCCAGTCCCGGGAGGGCTCTCAGTGGCAGCATTTGGCCCACACTCTGAGAGGACCACACAAAAGGCAGCCTCGGCAGACCCCATTTATAGTCCTGTCAGATCTGACTGTGGGCATTCCAGAAGCTTCTCTGCTCCCCCACTCTGGCTATGGGCACTCAGAAACTTCTCGGCACCCCCTACTTTGGCTGTGGGTGCCCAGAAACTTCCTGACTCTCTGGCGCCTCTTCCCCTCTCCTAGCTAACCAACAGACAGTTAAACAAGAGGAGCTGTTAACTTGCCCCATAGCAGGAGAGGTGGGAGGTGTTGGGGAAGAGGACGGGGATGTGCATGCACCCTCCACACCAAAAGAGGGGGGGAAGGGAGAGAGAGGAGGATGTGCAACTGCCACACTGTTGTATGCAGTTTAACTTCATTTTGTTACCTTTCAATAATTTATGAAATCAGAACCCAGATAACATTAAAATGTATATTTGATCAAAGAACTTACTTTCATAAGATCAAACGTTCTTGGGCTCAGCTTAAAATGCTCGAAGATATTTGAACTTGATGAAATAAGGAAGCATTTTTTCAAAGCTGAAAGGAATAGGCAAGCACAGGTACTTCAAAATCTTTAATAATCAACAACAAAGAAAAAGGCCTGTTAATATGATTCTGTGAAATGTATTCAGGTACAAATAAAAATGCTAAGTACTGACAAGCAATTTCATTGGGAATAAAGAAAAACAAAGCCTAGTTCTCAGAGGCTTTGGGGAAAAAAAACTACTGTAAAGAAAACCGAGGAAGTGAGACAGAGTGAGTTTTCTAAACTTCCTTGCGTTGATTTGAGAATCTGAATACATATACAGAGGCTGCATCTCAACATTTAAACTGTAGGATAAACAATTTGCCTTGTATTTTGTTTTCTTGTTGTGAAAATAGCACATCACATTTCACTTATATGAGTTGTATGTTTCACATTCAGCAGCTTTGTGTTCATACTCTTAACTCTAAACACATAAATAATCACACTGAAACACCAGTGAATGATTCATGTTCTTAAAGTCAAACTTCTGAGCCATGCAGTTATTTTGTTTCATCAGGAAAACACAAAAGGAATTCCTAGTAAACTCATTCCTGTAAGAAGTTTCATTTCTGTAACAGAAAACCACATGAAGTACACTAGTTCCACAAAAATTTATCTTGGATAGTACGAAGAAATACTACTTACACAAAATGAGATAACCTTACATTTCTATAAAAGATACCAAGTAACAAATTGCAGGAATAAAAAAATATATAACGTCTATAGGTCCTGATCACAAAAGCGCTTCAGCACAATTCTCCTTGATCTAACTGAGTGCTTAGTTTGATCTGATATTGGATTGATCTAAAGGCTACAGTACACAACTAAGTTAAACACATACTAGTGCATTCTATAACAGTATAATTAAATATCTGCTTATGTACTTTATGAAGAAAAAAATAGCTTGATTTCAGTTTGAGTAACTTTAATGCAACCTTCTACTCCAAAATGCTCAATTATATACATCACTTAAGTAGAGTTGTTTCCTTCTTGATATATATGAAGACAATCTTCCTGGTCCCTCAGACATATAAACTTAGACCCTGACCATGTGGTAAATTCTCTTGACTCAAGAAGTTTGTTGATTTCAGGTGTTTTCTGCATACATGGTGACCTCTGTTTCTGTGGGTAATATTATTTGGGCTAAGTCCTAAAGGTGATAATAACTGGAGGAGGAGGGGTGTGAGGAACATAAACCAGCTGCAACAGCATGGCTGTTCTTTGAAAATATAGTGCAATTCAAGAACATCCTATAGCATGGGTGGGCCAGGGACTGTGATGGCAAAGTCATCTCTGGTCTGCTCTTCTGAATTTGCTATGTGGAGACACAAACCAATTGCACCTTTCTGTTGAATAACAATTTAATGAATTGCTCTGAAGAAAATTACATTTGATGTCACCCCACTGAGGACCTTCCTTTGGGAAATATACACAAAAAGCCATCACAGTATTATGGGACTTAGCTGCAGTCAATAGACCTAAGTACTTATGAGTCTTACAGTTTATTTCTAACATTAATGAATTTCAGTCTTCTCCCCATTGATATTACTGAGAGAGATTGTGAGAGAGCTGAAAGGAGACTTATTTTAGAAAAGTGATGTAATAAAGAACTTGAGGAACTGGGGGAGGTATGACAGACTGACAAAGGGAATCTGTTCCAGACTTGAAACACCATGCAGAGAAGTTCAGATGCCGTGAAGCAAGTAATGTGGGAGGATGACTAGTCACGCAGCTTACCTGTAGTGAGGTAGGAAGCACAGAATGCAACTGAATAACATGTCGGGGCCAGGTGGGGTAGTGGCTGGTGTTTGTGGAACCTTAACATGAGAAGCAAATGATAAAATGAAGGGACAAGCTAGTAACTGTCCTAAGTATAAATTCAAGCAGAGTTACTACTTCCTTGCAATTTGTTGTGCTTTTCCAGCCTGTTTTTATTTTCCCTAGGGTAAACCAATGTGACTCAAACATTATGACAAACTAAAAACAACCCTCAAGACTGTGGCTTTCTGTCATTTTGACACTCATTTCCTCTGAGATAAAGATATCACAAAAGTTTGATTTTACACTAAATTTTACTGTTACTAGAAAATGAGAAAAAATTCTTATTCAGAACAGACCTTTCTCTGGATAACAGAGACATAACTTGAACAGAGCTTTGTTCATGTAACAAATATTGTCAACCTTGTAAAAATTTTCATCTTCAAAACACTGTACAAAACTACTATGATTTGTCATAAGCTACATCATGTCAAGTGCTACTTGAATATAAGTGTTGAACAAATGCTTATTCTTGATTATGTACCTCTCCTCTCTTTTTAAAAATCACTGGTTATATTTTTATCAATGACAACCACCATTCACTGCTATGAATCATGGCACACTGACACAACTAAAGCATTTTCAATTAAAGATAAGCTGGAATGAAATTGTTTGGATGTACAACAGCCAAAACAATGCAAGCAGCATGGATCTTTATTTGAAGCTTCTCAATATTAAGCAATTATGAAGGTGTTTGTCTTCACAAGATGCAATAGATACAGGATTTACACTTGGGCTCAGGCATCAGGAGGTACAACTGCATGCAATGACCAGACAATTTCTAGATCTAGCCATCAAAAAAGGTGGAAGGAGCTAGCAGGAGTTTCTGTGAAGTACTTTGGACTCTAGTTGTCAATATCTCAATTTAAAACTCTAAATTCTCTCTATATTCAATGAAGAGAAGGGGGTACATCCAAAACTGACTGTGACAACCTCTGCACCTGCTTTAAATGCCTGAAACAGGCAGTGTGACTGATCAACAAAGTGCTGTTTCTATGGTCATTGATTGAAAACTGACATTATTGCCAGATCTGCTTCCCTAATTATTTCCCTGATAGTGTCTTTGGCGCATTGTTACAAAGCTTGTGTGTATGTATAACTACTGCTATACAAGCAAACATCTATATATATTCCTGATGATGAATTAATTTAAAAATCCAAATTTTAAAATGTCCTGTGATGTAACATAAAAGTCTACTTCATCTGACAAATGACTTCCAGATTCTTCCACAGTCTGCAGGTCAGACATCAAGCTATATCTTAACAATTTCATAACATTCAAATTTTCTACATAATGGAATGATACTAGTCATGTTTGTTTGCTTGTTTTTTAATTCCCTTCATTCAATTGTATTCTTCGAAGTGGAGGAGAAGCACCCAATTTAATGCTTCCCAACACTCGGGGAGCATTAAGAGAAGACAGACAATTAGACTTTCTGTTTTGGTTCATATTTGTTCACAAAGATTTCAGAGGTTCTGGAGCATCACTGGATTTTTCCCAAAAAGCAGCAAAAGACTTCTTTTTTTTTTTTTTTTTTTTTTTTTTTTACTAGCATGTTCTTGCTATGAAACATATATCTATCTGTTAAAATTTGTCAAGATTTACTGCTATAGTGATTTGTGAGATATAACTCAGAACATGACATGGTGATAAATGTGCAAGCCATGGTGAAACAAAGCATCCATTCAGCTCATTTATCACAGAATTTATAGGTGGTTTCTTTTGTTTGCAAAATAAGTAACAGAATAATAAATAGTGAACAGCAAAAGTTATTCCACCTTCCTTGAACCTTGCTCAATAAAAAGGCACTGTGCATTCCATGGGCAGTTTCCTGCTCCATTTCAAAATAGCACTGTATCAGGCAGCATGAAATTATTTAATCTGTTACGGTTGTACATTTAACATACACAGGAAAGTATATGGCCCTTTCATGACAGAGAAATTGCCTGTTGTGTCACTTTGCCCCATAAATTTTTTAGCACAATGAAAAAATTATGTCAATGAACAGCTCATGGATTATCACTGTTAGATGGCAGAGTACTATGGACTTTTGCTAATATTTTACTTGTTATCTGTGTTATTATCTTACCATGACAGGAACACCTGATTATCATTTGACTATTTGACCCATTCGGGCAACTCACTGGAATGCTTTTTGCTCACCAGGGCACAGATGTTAACATTTTGAATCTCTTTTACAGAAAAAAAGAAAAAAAAAAAATCAAAAAAATCTGAGTACAGCCACGTATCTCTATAATTAGTGCTTATGTTTCCAATAGGTTCAGTTGGCAGCAACTATTGGTTTGGAGTTTTCTTATTAAAATAACAACCAAGTTTTGCAACATTTATCTTTCAAGGGAGTAAGAATTGTAAGATCAGATATTACAAGTTTTACTCCATTTTCAGAAGGCTGTCAAATTGCAGAGCCAAAAATGCATTATGAAGTCTTTTTTAGGTCAAAAAACTACTTGAGTTGGTATTTCTTCAAGCCTTTCATTATATTAAAAATAGTGTGAAAAATCTGAAAGTGCTGAGGAGCATAGTCAATAAAATCTCTACAAGATTGAGAGACAGGGAGGTTTTCACTGAAGATACATAAATGTTTCCACAGAGAATATAATAGCTAGCTTTCATACATCTCAATCAACACTAAGCCATTAATAAGGTCTGACTGCAAAGAGTTACATGGAAGATAAAAGCTTCTTGGGAAAAATAATACAGAAAAAAAAATCCTGGTAAATTAGACATTGAATAATAATGGCAAAAGAGGAGCTAGAATAGTTTCCTACCTAATGGACTTGAGTAAGAATGCAATGAACTACCAATACAAATTCCATTTAGACTAAATCTTGCAAGAATAAAAAAGCAAATGCTAATAAAATGTTACACTGTTTGAATTTTCAGTCACTAATAGATACATAATGGATTTCAATTTTAATATCATGTATACAAAAAGTCCCTGTATAATCAACAGGATTCACTATCACTATACTTCAATTCTATTTTATTGCTTAGATCAAATTTATTGATTAACTCCACTGTGAAGATGAGACATAAAATTGCCAAATGGGTAGGGCGTTTTCTTTTCCCTAACCTCTCCCTAGCTGGAAAGGATTTTTAAATATTATTTTCATAGAACATATTAGTTTTCACAGAACATAATCCAGCTTTGCTAAGGCAGGACAAAGCAAGCCTAGGCAGTCATTAATTAAGAACCATTCTCTTATACCCTCTGGTATCAGTTGTGAGGACATTTATGGTTGGGCTTTTATTTGTTCTAGAAACTACCAGCACCTACACAGTTCTTAATGCTCAGCAGTTTCAAAAAGAATACAATTAGTGATTCTAATTATGAAGTTGCTGGCTCATTTTCTCCTGTGTTTTTTCAGCACTACCAAGCTATCTAGTGCTTTTGATAGTTTTCTCTCATAACATACACATCAGAAAAAAAATCAGTAAAGTGATCAAAATGTAAATTTTCCACTTTTTCCATATGATGTATTGTTGGTTTATAGACTCTCACTGCTCACCATGTCATATACACCTAAATATAAATTAAAAAATAAAAAATCATGTTTGAAAAAAAAAAAAAATCAAGTATTGTTAAAGACAAAAAGTAGAAACAAACTCTTATTCAAGTAGTGCCTAGGTCAGAACTCATCAGAAATTGTTTATATCCACCATTACACACCCCATTCATGTGTCTTTGCTCTGCCCCCAACCTTAGAACTGAGGTATACTTTATGAATTTTCTGCCATATTGTATCTTGTCTGATTGTATCAGACAAGCCGTAGTGATCAACAATCCTGTGCTATCCCGGTGGACATGGACTCATTTTTCCATCACATCCTGTCTAAATTACAGCAATCTAATAAAACTAATTATGGAGCTAGCAACCTCTAGATATCTTCTACAACCTGTATCCTCAACAACAGAGACTACAACGAGTATAACAAACCCATCCTCTATATTTCACATTCAAAAAGAATGTTGAGTCCAGCAAAAAAAACTCTATTCTTATCTTCAATGTTGTATGATCATACTTTAAAAAAGTGGCTAACACCTCAGAATTAATCTTTTGGCTGGTAAACATGGAATTTCATGATAAAGGGACTTTCTGGTGGAAATATACAATTAATTTTTTGGGAGATGTCTTCATGATGAAATGTAAATAGAGATTAGTTGATTACACCCTTATTTATTTGAAATAGAATAACCTATTTCTGTAAGCAGTCTTCAAAGTTAAACAATCTGATGAATGCAGAATCAGTGATGAGACAGGTTATCCATAAGCATCTACTCAGCTTGCATACTTAAGCTTGAAGCAATTTATTTTTATTCACATGTTATTGAAATCAAACTACTAGGCTTATGGGGTAGACATTGTTAGCTTTGATGCAATCATGCAAAAATGTAAGCGGATCACTTCTGAACTTGAGTGGTAAGATGACACTGTAATCAACCAAAATGTTTTCTCCCACATGAGTCCCAATTTTACACTTCTTGGAAGTATAAATGATTGTATCATTACCTTCCTTTCTTTAACTAACTCTCTTTAATGTGGACTGCAGCGTATGCCCTTTAAAAAAAAACCTAAACAAAACTCTGGATTAATAAAATACCTCCCACAAATTTCTAGACATGCTCTGCACATGCTGAAACAGGAAGTGAAATAGTAACAAATATTATTTGCATCACTTAGTGAATGCCAGATTGTTGACACATTCTTGAATGTCCAGATTCTTCTCATATACTTGGTAGTGAAGCTAGCATTAAGAAAAAAAAAAAATGATTGAATAATAAAATACGAGAATTTAACTGCCTGATAAGCTAATGTATGAGTTGTTCAATCTGGTACTTGGTAACCATCCATATTTTTACCAAATTTTTTACAGTTTTTACTGCTGGGATTTTTGTCAAGAGGAGCTAGTTGAGTAATGAGCTTTAAAAATCTCCAAAATGCATGGCATGAATTCAATAGTTATAAAATTTAAAAAAAAAAAAAAAAAAAAAAAAAAAAAATTAAAAAAAAAATCCTGAATCAGAAAGGATCATTGTTTTCAGTAATTAAGGGAAGATTCCTCCAGGATACAATTGTATGCTGTTGTTTTTAGTAATTAGACTTTTCTTAAGAGAGTACTAGGCTCTAATTTACCATAGATACTTTATTCAGCTTGAACACAAACAAATGTTTTAACTTGGATTCTAATTACCCTTTTCATCATGCACATTATGTTTCTTTTGAGTTATGTTCTCTGCTATTGAGAGTTATCTCTGCCAGATCTATGCCAGAACTATCTATGCCACATCTCTTAAAGAAAATTGTCTGTGATCTACTCTCCATTCACACGCTGCAGAATACAAACACACACCATGCCTGTCTGCCTGAGTTCAGGACCAACGGTCATTCTTAGCAGCTTTCTTACTTTTCTCTTAAGCCCATTTAACAGCAATATTTGTTGTTTATTTGCATAAGATTATAATGTGGTCTTTTAGTAAAATTGTTAGAGAATTTGTGAGCTCCAATATTTATTAATTTCATTTTCTTAATTCTCTACTGGTTCTCTACTGGCAATGCATAGACTTTTACAAGGAAGAGGAGACATTAATTTTTTACCTGTAGTACTGGGATATACCTCAGAAGGTCTCCTCGTTCACCTCCTGTCTCGAGGGAGGAGCCACTGTAACTAGATCATTACTCAGAGAAGTTTTTCTTATCATGTTTTACAGAATAATAGAGACCCATAGCTGTGCAGGTAATCTAATCCACTGCTTCATTATCTGTAATAGCTTTAGAAGTTTTACCCACTGTCTAACATAAATCTGTTCTATTGCAATTTAAGGTCAATGCTACTTGCCCTGTCTTTCACATTGATGGAAAACAGAGTATGGCTTTCCTCTCTGTGGAAGTGTTTACATATTTGAAAATTGCCCTCGTCTTCAATTTTACTTTCTCTCCTTGTCTCCTCAGAATAAATATTCTTATTCTTTCACGTTAGCTGGCCTTTTAATCATCCATGTTATTTTTTTCGGACTATCATAAGTTGTTCTACATCTTTAATTAAGTAGAACATATAGAGCAGGAAACAGTGTTTGAACTGAAATCTTGTCAGTAACTATTGAAGAATAATTACTTGTCTTGCAGGTGCTTCTGTTTTTTCATATATATACATATATAAACAAAACAAAATTACCTTCATGTTCTGCTTGCAATCAAATTTGAACCTGAAATAATTTTATATGCCACTTTTCCTTCTGTTTTTCAAAAGTAAAAGTAAATCCAGAAAGGCTAAACACAGTGAATTATTCAAAAGTTCTTGATCTGATTAGGATGCTTAGATGTTACTGTATACATCAGAACACTTTTAAAAAAAACAGGTGTGGGCCATATATTTGCAGGTATTCCAGTGCCTAAAGATACAGCAGGTGACTGGTCATATTTGATATAGTCACTAAGCAGACAGTGTTCATGCAGATCCTTGAATTTCTTTGAGGATCTGGATACAGCTGGCTAATTCTTACTGGTATCCACGCGAAATGGGTATCTAAATGTTTCTTACCAGAAGTTATCTGCATCTTTTTCATCAAAATATCAGCAAAAATCCATCTTAGTCTATAATCTGTAAAAGTTCCAGTTCACTCAGACATTGATTCTGAAAATATCTATACCACTACATTTGCTACAGTAACTAATCCTAGTAAAGGAAATAGAGACACAACATTAAATATAACTTTTGTAGGGAACCAGTTTCAGGCACACTTCATTGTCCAACTCCTCCAGGAGTTGCAGTAAAGGAAAGGGAATGTCATTCCCTTACTCCATCTTTTAAAAGGTATACAAACAGGAAATGATGTTGACACAAATAGAGAAGTCTAAATAGAATGCACTGTATTTTTCTTTTTTCAGCCCCTCAGAGTAGAAAGAGTCATCATTTTAATCATAAACACTGATATAAAGTGGTAGTCCAGCTATCAGAAGAGGAAATTAGTTAAGGACTTGTCCTGGTTTTGTTAAAAACAAGTTTCTCTTTTAGTGAATTTGTCTGTCAGCTAAAGCCTTCATATTAGCTGCTTTCCTGAAAGCCAGATACATGTTTTGGTAGACATAGCAATGGTATGCAAAGTCACTGGACTACTAAGGATGAATGTACATCCCACGAGAGGGTCAATGAGAAACAGGTGACCAGAAACAGACCAACAGAGTATAACATCCCATTCACTTGAATACTTCATATAAAAGTGGGAGATCATGAGGATCTCCTCCCTTTTCCTTATGTCCGACATCAGGAGAGGACATTACTAGTCGTTCCTGCAAACTGAGGCCTAGTGACAGACTGAATCCAGTTCCGGTCGTCTGCAGAGTCCAGTCCAGGACTTCGGGTGCTGGCCCTGCAGTTGCTGGGACTTTCAAGATCAGTTTTGTATATTTTGTATTATTTTCTCTATTTTTTATTAGTAGCATTAGTAAAACATTTTTAATTTTTCCAACTCTTTTCTCTCTGTCCTTCTTTCCCTCCCAATCACCTGTCCTTAGTGGGAGGGGGGAAAAGGGATGGCCTGAAGGGGAAAGGGGGGTAAGAGGGGATTAACACTACATCTGCCATGGTTTTATTGTCACCCCGCAATCAAACATTGACAGGACTTCACTGACAAATCATAAAAATACAATTGATCATCCACACACTATCAGTCCAAGATCAGTATACAGTACATATGCCTGAGAAACACACGATCTACAAAAAGCTATGATTTCACCTGTAGTATTTGTAACAAACATCTTCCATGTATCATATAACTTAAGCATGATAACGTAAATCAGAACTCTGACCAATTCAGAGAATTTTTCTAGGTTCTTAGGCTTTTCTAGGGACACTACAAAAACATGCAAAAATATCCGCAGAGAAACAGAGTAGGACATTTTTAGAAACATATTTATTACGTCTTTCTAAATTTATTTAAAATGACTACAAAATGAAGAAAGAAAAAACCCACACACAACTGCTGAAATTTTAAATAGTTTTTTGGATAATACTTCATAATCTCAGATTGAAAGTCTTGTATGTGTCTTAATTATAGTTGTAAAACATTAAAATATGTTTCACTTAAACTCCAAAGAAGCCACAATTTAAATTGTTTATATTTATTTTCTTTTAATTGTTTGCTGCTGTGTTACAAGTTGGAGAAAATTTATTTTAATTTCAAAATGTAGCATTTATTAATTTGAACCACACAACCTACGTCAACTAAAAACGTATGAAATATCTTTTCTATCATAGCATTTCTTACAGCATAAAATTGTCATCACTTTCTAGAGACCTAAAAGGAAAGTGGTGTATATAGTGATGAATGGGAGGGAATTCTAAACTGTTACTGGCTGTCAGAAAGTACTTGTACGCTAATAAAAAGGAAAGGAAGGTTTAAAACCCTAGTCAACTGCTTAAGGTCACTAGAAATTGGGAAAAAGAAGGAGACATGCTAAGTAAGACAAGAAAATGGACTTGAATTTACCTGCCTCAAAGATAATCTTTCTGAGATCCCAATATAATCTGGAACATCCCTGAAGACTTGGCATTTCTTTTGACTGAAGAAAATACAATTTTAGAAAATGGATCAAGCTATTCAGGCCTAAGATTTCTACAAGTTTTACCACTGTGATAATTTAATAACTCCACTAAGACTGCTGCTTTAACTTGCTGTACTTGTACTTCATAACCGTTGGTAGTTACAGAGTTGAGAAACACAAAGCCCTTATTTGAAACAAAAGGATAAAACTGTCCCTTCTCCTACTTTTCTCTATTATTCCCCTTCCTGCTTTCCCCAAAATACAGCACTCAAAAAGTTGCTTATAGATGAATCAATTTATCTGACACTGTGATCCTCTCCAGTGCATTTCTTCAGATCATCCAAATAATCAAAAAGATGTCTCATCCCTATCACTATCTCACCAAAACTCCCTACTAGAAGATGATAGATGGTGTGAGATTAAACTAGACTGTAGAGAGATGGCTTCTTCTACCCCTATCCAGTTCATAAAACCCTATGACAAATTGACCACTGATCACCTCCACATTAACTCTTTGAACTCTCACCATTCTAGGAAGGTGGAAATCATATATCCACATCCTTAGCAGTAGAATACAATATAGAGTATATACCAACATTCACATAAATCTTTCACAAGGTTACACCTTTCTATCAAAGTAATACCCTGCCTTCTGCATCACAGTCCCCAAGCTACCATCTACAAGCCTTTAGTGAAATGTGTACTACGCTGAGATTGAAACTCCCATTCTCTCTTGAGACTCTCTGCTGAGCTTAAGCAGTTGATGTACTGATAAGTTGTTCTTTCTGTCAAAAGAAGAAATTTTGTTTTCCATTTTTTCTGCTGCTGTTTTCGTGTTTGGTGTTTTGGTTTGGTTTGGTTGTTGTTTTTTGTTTGTTTGTTTTGTTTTGTTTTGTTTCGAAAGAGGATTGGACCAGGGAAACTTATTAAAGCTATAGAAAACAGAACTTGCAAATAAGCCGATGATGACAAAATCATCCCATGGAAAGAGATCCAAGTGTATTTTGTACCTTTATTGTTCCTGTTCAGTTTAAAGATAAATAAGTAGCTAAAGCACTGCCAAAATATTTAAATATATATGAAAAAAGAATTTCTATTAATGCAATAAAGTCTTTGAAATCACTATCTAAATATTTACCAATTTAAAGATGCCAATTTTGATGGTAAAAATTCTAAGCTTAGCTGAAAGAGTTAGGTTATAGCCATAAAAGAGAAAACAAAATACAACGGTTTTCCCAACCCATTGACAGTTGTGGAAATTTTAAACACATTATCATTTTTGAAAATATTGTAGTTTATGTGCATTTATTTGAAATGTTCATGTTTGCTTTCTTGTAGTTTTTTTGCTTTGTGTTTCTTTCTTCCCAGTACCCATGTTATTTCTGTAGCTTATTATGAAATTTGTTTTTAACACATTTCCATCTGATCATTTGAAATGTCCCATTCCCTCTCACCCATTAGATCAAATTTATGACTTTCAAAATTTAAAGGATCACAACACTTTTTTGCCTTTTGCTGTAAAATCTTCTATTAAAGTTGAAAGATCTACTACTGCAGAATTCACCTATACATAAAGAGTTGTTTAGGTGTATTTTGAATTTGGCAATAATGCAATCTTTCTATTGTCCACAAAATATTACCACTATTCTTGATCTCTTGATTTGAACATGAAACATGATTATCTCTTGATTTGAATATGAAAGGGCAAATACCATGTGAAAATTGGGTTAAAAAGAGGTGAAACTCATTTTTATTAATGTTTTCCCATTGACGAGATTGCAGGCAGGCTGGCCTCCTGCAATTAGCTTAATATTTTCTGAAAGTTTTGGATGCATCACTTCACCAATATTGTCCAATTCCATATATTTATTCACATAAGGCAAAATCCAGCACTATGATGCTCAAAGGATATGACTGAAACTTAGCATGTTAATACATATATTTGTAATCAAATTACCAGCATGTGAATGGGTGTGAAACATTTAAGATCTGTGAAGCAAACTAGTTCCCATTTTTAATCTAGTTAAATCTGCACATTCAGGGGGTGGCATGACTGCTCTAATGAGCTATCCAGAAGAAAGCTGTATCCTTGCTTTGTATCTGACAGTTTTTGTCAACTCCCAGATGCTGTTGCAGCAATGATTATTCATCCAGTCAAATACATAGGACACAGAAGTGACTCTTCAGCCAAAAATTCTGGAACAAATGAATTGTTGAAGGGAAGCCTAGGAACAGCCCTTTGGGAGGGCAAATACATTGAATTGATTCAAAATTGTCATAAGTCGAATCCCCCAATAAGGTTGGAAGACCCTTGTCTCCTCTATCTCAGTCATTTACATATGCACTACATTATTGTAAGTTAGCAGTCTGAGGAAAAACTACTGAATTGGTAGCATTTTTAATGTACTTCACATACGGAGCTGGACTTGTGTGTCCCAGAAGAGTGAATAATGAGACAAAAGGTCATAGCTTCTGCCCAGAGGATTTAAAAATCCCAGAGCTGTCCTTAGCCTGATCTTCTTCCTGGTGTGCAGCGATGTGACCTTAAGCATTACCCCTAGACATCCTCAGTCTTAACAACCCTAAAAACTCTTGTTTAAAAGCAGCACGTGGCACATGAAGGTTGAAAGTAAGCAACAAATGTACAAGAAGAGCCTTAGCTCATACTACGATCTTGTAGCAATCCTAACAGAAAATTTGGTAGTGGACACTGATAGACCGTTGGAGATGGTATTGCTGCTCTGTCACAGGGACAACTCTTCAGGTGTTCTAGCTAGTTGGGCAAAATTGTTGCAATTCTCTCTCCCCGTCAAGAACACCCATCATTCAGATAGCATTGCTGGTTTTTGTTCCTGGAGTGCATTAATTCAGAGGAAAACAGACATTTTAGTATTCTTCATATTTTATCCTGTAGATCTTCTGAAATTCCCATACCTTGTACATCACCTATATACAACACTGATTTCTCACAGAAGGTGTGTGCCATCATTTTCTGAGATTTCTTTTCTCTTTCTGAGTCTGCTGGTTCAATTCTAATACATGTATCTTGTATTTAACTGTCTTTGAAAATCCTTTTAAATATGATGCCTTCTGTGCCACTGAGCTTTTCTCTGAAGTCCCAACCACATTGAGCTTTCCTGTAGAAAAATAAAAAGCAAAAAGACCCATATATTACCTTTAATTCTGCCTACTACATTTGCTGTTTACAATGGGGAGGACCAATAAAATCTGCAACAGCAAGAGGTGACAGAGAAACAGCTGAAACCACACTTTTCTGATGAAGTAAAATCCATTTTATACATATTTCTCAGAAGGAAAGGAAGATTTAATACCACTGAAAGAAGATTATGGGATAATTAATATAAGTCAGGAAATAGAATCACTGATTAAATCAGTAGAAGTAGGGGAGCTTTCATCACATGATATTCTGATGTATTCTTTGCACTACAGTGCAGCCAGCATAACTGTGTAAGAGTGACAGAACAAAAAGTTTGCAGTATGCTTATAATCCATCTTGTTTAGGTCTATCAGTTATTAAAATCAAAGATGAAGAGTAAGGGATTGACAATTTACAGCCTTTCCAGGATTTTGGTAATGAGAAGGAAAAATGTCAGCTAAAAAGCATCTGCAAAAACCCAGCACAACAAACTGCTCCATTTAAGAGTGCACAGCTTATTTTTGAGGCTGCCACAAGACTTTAAAAAAAAGATTATAAACTGAAGTTTCAGCCCATTGCATTTAGCTGTCATCGAGTATGATCCTTGTAGCCAAGCATACTATCGTGCTCATCATCGGTCAGTTGTCTCTGGATTACACATTATATTTTTCATGCCTTTAACCATTCTCCCTGAACTGCTGTGTTAATAAAATGAACCTGCAGGGATTGTGCAGAATACTGCAGTGACTGGTACATTAGGTTGCTTTGTGAGTATTAGCTGTGACGAACAGATAGAATTTGTTCTAATGTACTCTTATGAAGTAACTATTCAATCTGTACCAGTGATTTGGAAGGTTTTGATGGTTTCTTTACTCATAGGAAACAAAATCCACATTATCATTCAGAGGCATATTGCTAGAGTTTGTTCAAAAGATGCCGAATTTTCAATATAACATTAGTGCAACATTCCCTCCCTGCCTCAACATTTCTGGAACAGGTATGTTTAAAGGACAAAATGTAAATACGGATTGTATACACCTTTCCTCAGAATAACTGATTTAATTTTCAGGCAAACAAAATATGATAGTCTATGTGTCTCTGAAATGTCAAGAAAATTTTCATTTCTGTGTTTGTATAGTTGCCATTGCCAAACTGCTTCAAATTCTGGATAATTCTTTACTCAGATAGTAACTGTCATGCCGATGAAAAAGGATTCTAAATATATCCTTGAAACTCCTAAACAAAAGTATTTTTCTATGCTTATGACTAAGAAAACTAGAGAATACAATAGAATTTAATAAAACAATCATGATCATTATGTCAGAAAGAAGTTTGCTTTGGCTGGTGTTGAGCTCCTGAAGTGATGGATGCATGAGAAGCACATAGATAATTGAGAACCAGTGTTGTGGATGCTGCTTTTAAAACTGAGCAGAAAACTCAATTTAATATCTATTCAATCACAAAAAAAAGTTGT
Organism: Nesoenas mayeri; assembly: GCF_963082525.1. NCBI lineage: Eukaryota > Metazoa > Chordata > Aves > Columbiformes > Columbidae > Nesoenas > Nesoenas mayeri. The sequence goes on from NC_137541.1 coordinate 19,906,006, forward strand.
AGAACCTCTGAGGTGTCAAAAATATGCTAATATAGACCTTCTAGTGTGTACTTGCATCATGGTCCTGCTAGCTGAGAGGCTCCCATACTGTTACTTGCTTCCTACTGCAAAAACAGCATCGCAGTGCTATCACCAGCATTCCATTGAACGAGAGAAGGAATAGCACATCGTCTTTTGTGGGATTGGGTATTCATATCTGTCCCTTCAACAGTGGTGGATGTGTTTTATTTTGATTGTCTGTTTTCAGGTTGTTGTGGATGTGGATTTAGGCAATTAATTGTGTGCATAGTAATGGAAACAGCAGTTCCATTTTTGTGAATTCTAATGGGTCCAAAATGTTGAAGACACTGAAGCTAAGTGTCATTCTTCCCACCTCTCCTACCCATGGGAATATAGCTATGATTCTAACAGATGAACTAAGACACTCTTTTGTAGAATTTTCAGATTTATTATTCTCCATATTCTTGAAAACAATACAATCATTTATGTTTCTGCAAATAAATATAAAATGTAACTTTTTGATTATCCAAGAACATATCGTAATAAAATAAATACAATAATAAAAGTAGTAAAGTATCCTCATTTTCATTTTAAGCTTAAGTGTCCTTAAAGTACACCAGCATGTAAAGAATATTTACATAAACATTTTTTTGAATCAAAGCCCAATATCTTATCTAGAAAATTTTTTAAACACCAGAGATTCTTCTCACTTGTTTTAGTGGGCTTTGGATAACATCCAGAATAGCTAAACATTATTAAAGTTCTATAATGCAGATGCTTAGTTAAATAACTTATAAACACATTGAACATGCTTTTTGTCTTCTCATTTCTCTTTTTGAGCTTTCCTGCTTCAAATTTCTTAAGGTTTGATCTTACAAAAGAAACTGAAAAAAAGGGTTTTGTGGGAAGACTGTGCTGTCTGATCAATTATGTTCTTAGTATCTTAAACGCTGTAGTATTACAATATACAGAATTACAATTAAATCTGTATTGTAAAAAATGTCATCTGTTTATGTTTTAAGTGATATTGCTACAGTGGTTATGAAGAAACTATTTTTGATTGCCATAAGGTAAAGCTTTGTATCTTAACAAGGAACAAATTGAAACATCAGCAGCTTTCAAGATGTCTTTGAAATGCCAAGAGAACTTTTACTTTACTTTAGGATGTAATTAGCTGTTTGCATATTGAAGAGCTTGATTGTTTTGAAGAAAAATAAAAATTGAAATAATCACTTTTAGAAAGCTTCATAATATACTGCAAGACAGTCTGTTGAATTAAATATAATAAATTTATAGTAAATATCTATTAACTGGATAATTACCAATTTCAGCCTACCTGAAGAAAAGATAATATTCTTTAAAAAGTCATAATGAAGAAGTTTTGTAGGTGTTTCTTAAAATCATTATGATTCTTAATTTATTATCAGGCTGATATCCTAATAGATATCAAGGTCTTGTTAAAATTTAGATCTTGTGACAATCCAATTTAAATAATAAATAAATTTCAGTTGATAAAATACTGTTATTCCCATAAGATACTATATGGAATTCTAAGTAGTTTATATGAGCTTATAGGATGGAAAACAGTTGTGTAAAGCTAGATTTCAAATTATGTGTTGAAATTTGAGGATTCAGGACGGACAGTTTTTGCTTCTTAGTGCCATTGTATAATGTTTATTTCTAAGAAAGAAGCATCACTGAGGAATAACTATTAATATTACATTTTCAGAGTGGAACGGGTATTTCTGACACTTTGTCAAGGCTGACAGAGGATTCTGATGTCACCTGAGTGTCAGCATCACAAAGAGTTGTGGGGATGTGGGATGACAGCAAATTCTTATTTGCTGTCCTCATCTTAGTAAATGAAGCTGAGCCAGGACATGTGCTCATGCCCTGGCATGCAACTGTAGCACTCAATTATCAGCACAGTAACTGGCTTAACTTGCTCAGGTGCAATGGTCCTAGGCAATGTCTGAGTACAGTCAGAGAATCCAGAGAGGCCAGCAGCCAGTCACTGTGGCCAGCTCAGAAAGGACCACCCTCTCTTGGGGTAGGCAAGTTTGATGACTGTGATTGACAAGTCGTTTTCAGGACCCTGACCAACTTTGTTGGCCTGCAAAACGGAATTTTGAGATGTGACAACATAGAGATCCTTAAATTTTGATGAAGAAATTTTAACTGGAATTTTTACAGAGACTTTAGAGTCCTTAAAAGTATACGATGGAAACTTCTAGACAAATTATGTAGAACATTCATCTTCACTATGTAACATTGAATTTATGATTATAAAAATATGGGATTTAGAAAACAAACAGTTTCTTGTCGAGCCTAACTGCATCAAATAATAACTTTGCATATGGAATTTGGGGAGTAAAAAGGAATAAATTAAAAATATTAATTTTAAGAAAACTTTCCCTTATTAAAAATCTAGCAATTTTGTGCCTTATTTTCAAAAATACAACTTCAGGTGTTTTTTTCCCCCATTAGTTGTATTATCAGTGTATTTTTTCTTATTTTTTCTATCTAAAACAATGAAAAAAAGTATTTCATTTCTAGTATCACTTGATTTAAAAATTATTAGAGAAATTGAATGCTATTCTTAAAAACATATTAAAACAAACAAAGAAGCAAATAAACAAACTTTCTCCTCTTACTATTTGCACATTTATTGTACTGTATGGAGCAATATAGGTTAGGATAAAATTAATTAAGTAAATGTTTTCTCTTTTTTCCTTCCAGCAAACTGCTCATTGTTCCATACGTTGCTTTGATATTTTAAAGGTGTCATCATTTAATATTTGCCACTTGAAAGCTCTACAATTTTTGTTAATTTCAATACAACAGGAAAACAGCAGATTCTCATTTGAGATCTCTGACGTCTGCAACATTAATCTGAATATAGAAAAAACTTCCAGATCCACTCTGTGCTTGGATGTTTCTTTAGTGCTTGAACAGTAATAGCCTACACACCGACTTTCAAAGCAACTTTTCCATATATTTATAAATGTGTTTTCAAAATATGATGACATCTATGACCTTGAGGTCCTGTAACTCAGTGCTTATTCACATACCAAAGGCATTGCAAATTAACCTTTCAGATCACAAAACCTCAGGAAAAAATTTGCTGTGATTTCTTAATATATTTTTGTGGACATACACCACAAGACGGGTACCTTATGAGTCAGGTCCCATCATGAACTGCTTTCAAAGCAACTAGTACGGGAAACATTATTCCCTTAGCTGATTATTAAATCTAATGTTCAGACATTTGCACTCAAGTGTAATGATGTTTTTTGTGACTCTCAGGATATCTGAAGCTTTTTCCTGAAAGCCAAAGATCAGTATAAGTGTATATCAGCTTTCCTCAGAAAGCTGAAGTCTAAGCATCTATCATTTCAGAGGAAAGATAGAAGACCTGCTTCTAGTCCAATGTTTTAAACATTTGAAGGCAAATTGATACAGCGCTAGGGTTACAGTATGTTCTCGTCAAAGCCAATGTGTTTTGAGTATTAAGCATAGGATCATAAACCAGAAAAACTTTGAGTTACTTCAGTTTATTCAATCATTATTCTCCCGTTGAACTATAAACTGACTGAGTGCAACCCTTTGGTCCTCCACCAGCTGTAAATTGAAACATGTTGATTTTAAGCCATGCTTATGGCTATCTTGTTTGATAATAAGGATTTTGGATTATTTATACTATGTTAATTTGCTTCCTAATTGGGAAAAGGGGTGGGAAGCTAAAAACCATTTACTTATGGTAATTCATTGACCTACTGCAACTGGACCACTTTGACTTTGTATTCTCATTCCTGTTTGCTACTGAATTAATTTTCTTCAAAGCAAGCCAAGCTTAATGAACCATTTTGTTGTTTTGGTTTTAAGTCAGAGACTTTATAGATGATATGGCTTGGAAAGATTTCCTGGACAAACAAGTTACTGGTATCTTGGTGGACAACTCTGCATGGGTGAAATGAAATACCTCTGCATTAGTACTAGTAAGCTAAACACACTACAGTTGGACTCAGAGTGTAAAGCAGAATGTAAAATTGATGGACTATGAAAGAAACTGTGTGAACAGAGAGTTGATGTAGTTATTGATAAAGAAGGTGGGCTGATGCTCAAGGAAGGCATTTGGAACACAAAAGTGAAGAGATGAACTGGTAACATGGATTTTAAAAACTAGGGGTCAACTGACTGAAGAACCTGGTTATGAAACAGAAGATAACTGAATATTTGGAGGCCATGATGGTGGATTGTGAATCTCATTCAAATTTATTTAGAGTAAAACAGAATACCAGCTTGGGCAGAGCTGAAGGATCTGATGCCTGCTCTTTTCTCTGGTTATTTTTAAGGCTGAGAAGTAAAATGAGAAATATTCTTCAGAAATGTGGTCCAGAACTGTGATCTTTATTCCTTAACAATGCACCTTAACCATCAAGCTATAAAATACAGACCACTTCTTCAACTTTTTAAAGATCTTTCCATTCTTTGTTGTAGAGTGACATCTTTGGTAGGAGAGATGCACAAACCCAGGCTACACTATTTCCAGATGTTGCTAAAGCATGCCGCAGGACAGGTGGTCATCCCTTCTGACCCAAGAAGGAAACTGAATGTAGGTTTCTCTTGTTCTATATCTATGAAGTTATTGTATGGAAGATTACATTTCCTTTCCCCACAATCTTTCTGAATTAAAGCACAAACCTATTTCTAAATAACAGCTTAGGTATGTAGTTGCAAGACAAGGTCTTACTCCTTGAATCCCAATCTTCAGTTGCAAGACAAGGTCTTATTCCTTGAATCCCAATCTTCAGTTGCAGCCACAAGTGAGGTCCCACAACTGGAAAACAAGGTTTCAGCCACACTTGTATTGATGTATCAGGCTGATTTTAGCATTTCCATCTGCAGGACTAAGGATACTGTGAACTGAGTTTTTATATACCTTCCTCTTTCCATTTGGTGTAAAAAATATAAATAGAAAACTTAATTTAATTATATAAATTCCTATCCCAGAATATCTTCCTACTTTTTGGAATTGTAGGCTCTACATTCCCTTTTAGGCTCAGCCCTGAGCTATTGTGATTTTAATTCATTAGGTAATTAATTCACTATTACCACAACAATTGCTGAAAGTTATTAATGTTGTCAACAGGTGACCTTTCAGATCTCAATAACAACACTTTATTTCACATTATAAGAGCTATTAAAAAACCAAAAAAACAAAAAACCAAAAAAAAAAAAACAAAAACCAACAACCTTTAACTGCTACAGAGTGTGTACACTTTTTTCTGTAAATTTAGCCATTCAGTAATCCACTCTTTCCTCTCAGAAATGTCTGTAGACAATTCCTCCCATTTAATAGTTTTAACAGAGGCAATTTAATTTAATTGATTTTACTGTCATAATGTTATGTATCATGGAGACTCTTTGGAAAAGTTTAACTCTCACTTTTTATACATATATTTTATATATATATTTCTCGTGAATTACATACATTTGTTGTGGGACTACAAATACAATAAGTATTTCAAAAATATATGTAAACTTGCTTTTAATTGCACATTGTGCTTTAATTACATAGAAAATATATTAGAAGAATGATCATCTAATTTTGTTTTCAATACTAAATTCTTTACAAATTTATTTTCTGTTTCTTATGGGTCTTCTTTCAGTTTCTGTAGTTTCATTTTTTGTAGTTGTGCAAAAAAACACAAATCAGTCTGTTTTCTACATGTTTTTCATCATGATTACTGCTTTCATTTATCTTCATGGAAGTTTATTTCCTAGTATACAGACTTAACTCCTTTCTCTGGATTTAAAAGTCATTAACTATTCAGATATCAAATTGTGAGGAAAGTCTATGCTATGTAAGTCCTATGTTTTTTATCATTGCTGCATCTAAGCACCCTCCAGAAGATTAAGCAATGCATCTGTGTACTGTCATATATAATCCATGGTCTCATTCTCTTCCCAAGAAATAGCATTGTGTATGTAGCAGGGTGGGTTTTTTTTCTGATTCAGAGCTCTCTACCAAAAGTTTAAGCACTACTTGCTCATTCCTCTAGGCCAACCATCGGATGCATTCCCTCAAAAACAATGACTACTGAGAACCTCCCGATCTTGTCAGGTTATTCTCTTTGTCTTTTGTTGGTTTTATACTCTATTACAGCAATATATCAAAGAGAAATACAGTTTAATGTGCAGTAGGAAAACACTGATTGATTTATTTTCAGTAAATGAAAATGAATATTTGGTTCTAGGTAACAGATTAGAATTTTTCATTTTGATTAAAAATTGGCAAAACAAACTAAAACATTGCCGACATATGTAAATGCTTAGGTATGCTCACTTCACAGGATATTTCCAAATTCATCTTTTCATATCGCTCCAAAAAATCCAAAGTTCATATAAAAGAGGTATTTTATCAATATTCTGTTATAAGAATACAACATAATCGGAATAACAAATTAAGTAGAAATCCAACTATTTTGTACCTTTTCCTAGAACTGCAACATTTCTTTGTAATTGCAGAGCTGAGAAGGTAGATTAGTTTATCTTGATTTCTTTTCAGTGCAATGTACATTTTATTGTATTTCATATTTATTCCATTAAAAAGAGTTAGAATTATAGTACAAAATAGAAACAGCAGCTTGCATAGGGTGTTCTGGGCTTTGCTTTGAGATTTTCTTGATCCTCTGTGAGCTTCATCTGAGACTCTGGAGAGGTTCCGAGAAACCCTCTGAGGAACCTGTAGGTGCCAGTGCTCCCTGGTACAGGGATAGCAGTGGATAGGGGTTATGTGAATGGAAGGGATCTCAAAATTGATAAAAAAGGGGTGAAGTAGGGTTAGTGCAAGCATATACATGTAAATACTGGTTTAAGACTGAGAACATTGTTGTTGATCAAAAATACATGTACTGGTCTTAATCAATTGATCATAATTATTTCAAACATTTGCTCTGTGTACCTTTGTCTCTCAAAGAGCCTGTACATAACTCAGTCTGTTTTGTCATGACAAGGTGACATTATTTTCTGCATTTTTTTAAGGTTACCTTACACTTCAACTTATGGGAGCAGTTTATTGCAATTTTTTGTGTTATGATTAAAACTTTGCAAAAATCACTCTTAATTCCACTAAAAAAAAAAAAAAAAACAAACCAAAAACGTTATCTAGAAATAGCTCTTTTTCAGACAGAAATCTGCAGTCATTTGGACTGTGAGGCACTCAGAAATTATCTAGCAGTTTGGCCTTTGGACTTTTTTGGTATACCCCAAAACATACCCATTTTCCAAGGCATTTGGAAAAACATAGGTTTAAATGTTAGGATGTTAAGTGTCAATCTTTGAATACTATTATTTGTTTATGTCTGATGAAGACTCATTTTTGATTGGACTTATGCTAGTTGAGCAGCATCCTCTGTTTCATCCCTTTGTTTCACAGTAAGCAGACAGTGAAATTCATCAGTCAAGCCCTTCTACAGTAAAAGTAATTTTATACTAAGACACCTGTTCTGTATAGTAATCATCCTGAAGAATCTGGTTTTTATCCAAAAGCAAAGCTTTAAAAATTTTTCTGAGTTCTTTTGTGACTGTGACTGTATACAGGGGAAAAATATGGATGTGGCTTCAGGTGACTTAAAGCTTTGCTTATAAGAACATTACCTAATGTTGGATTTTTATTTTTTCCACTTGTGTCACAAGTAAGAAAACTTCAAAGAGGAAGCTTTTTGGAAAAGTCCATTACTAATATGAACAGTAAATGTTCACCACACATCAGCAAGAGAATGTGTTTTATTGCAAATTTAGTGAATGCTGTCTTTCAGAATGGGTCTTCAGATACTGTGACAATGACAGTTCCATTTGTCAGGGCCTCAAGTTTCCTGGGAATGACCTTAACAGATATCATAGTTTCATGCACAGTTAGGTCCCAGTAAATTACTGGAAGAATCCAGACCTGAGTGAGTGTTGATATACTGTGCCATTTGTATTATGAGTTGCCGAAGACATTATAGGAGGAAGGAACATTTCAGGGCTTGTCATGGAATTAAAAAAAAGGTTGTGTCTTTGAATTCAAAACAAGGACTTAATAAGAGTCTAAGAGACATCTGGTGGGTATTTGAAAACCTGATAGATAAATCAATGGACCATAGTCTGCTTTTAATGAGAGTCCAGCTAAAGAATTTGGCCAGGCTAGGAAATTACTCTGGAAACATATGTCCTCATGCATCCCAAGAAACTACTGAGGACAGAACCTGAGTTTTGACAAAGGCTACCTCACTTTCTCATCCTTTAATCCTGTGGTATACTCAGTCTGAAAAATTAGTTTATACCCATTAATGGATTTAAAAAGCAATATGTTGTATAAATTTTTCATGCAAGCATTTTAAATTTGAATAAAACTATTTATAATAATTTATAATATAATCATATTTACAGTCATATTTTTATCATAATTAGAATTTAGCTCTAAAATAAGAAGTCTTGTTGGCATGTGTGACAGCACATAATATCCATTGGCCCAATATATAAGGTCCAAGGCAAAGATTATTATCTATGGAGAAATGCAAATATCACTTAAGTAGCTTAGTTCTTTATGACTGGGATGGTTTTTAAAGCATATTCTCTCTACAATTTAAGATACGTGTACTCTAAAATTGAGATTTTCCAATATTTGTAATAAGCAAATAAATTACTATGTGGCTTAGCAAAAGCTAACTATTTCCATTAGGTTTGCTGAGGTTTTTGTATAAGAAATTTCTCATTTACTCATGATGGACACGTAGGTACAAAGCTGCAAATAATGAGCAAATCACAAAAATAATTCTACTATTACATCAATTTATTTTTTTTTGTCTAAGAAACACAAGACTACAGAAAATGACAGCTACAGAAACAACTACAGCTTTATTTATAGTCTTTATAAAGCTGTTTTGATTGTGACAACAAATTAAATAAGGTTGTTTACCAAGATTTACCTAAACCTAAAGAAATACATGTCAATAATAACAAATAATTATATATTTCCTGTTTCAATTAAGAAAACAAAGGCTTTATTTAAAAGGACTTTTTTTTTGCCTTTAAACATGGGTATCTAAAGAATTGAAATATCAATTGATTTCAAAAGATTGTTTACTACTACACACTTACTACCTAGGAACACCTCTGCTGTGAAAAATGGCTGAGATAGTTGGAGCTGTTTAACCTGGAGAAGGCTTTTAACCAAGGCCTGTAGTGGCAGGTAATGGTTTTAAGCTAAAAGAGGGCAGAATCAGACTTGATATAAGGAAGAAATTTTTTGATATGAGAGTGATGAGGTTCAAGGTCAGCATGGATGGGGCATTGAGCAACCTGATCTAGAGAAAGAAGACTCTGCCCATGGCAGGAATTTGAGTAGATGATCTTTAAAGGTCTCTTCCAGCCCAAGCCATTCTATGATTTCATGATAGTCTGTTAGATTATTTCCACAGATATCAATGCAACTGCATTTAGAATGTATGAAAAATAATTTTTAAAATTATTCGACAGCATATGTAATTTTGACACTGTCTTTGCTTTACTAAAATAAGGCAGTAATTGTAAGATAAATTGCAGAAACCTTGATGATAAACTATCTAAATATAATTACATCATCTAACCAAAAATGTATTAGTGAAGTTCTATGTGATAGTTTCCTATAAATAAGCTTACATTTTGATTTCAAGAAAAAACCTGAAACAATGAAGTGTTAACTTCAATCATTATTGAAAGGTTTACTTCATACAAGAAACTGAAACTTGATGGTTTGTAGAGTATTATTTGCATAAATAAGACATAAACCAAATATTAATTCTATTATTAATTATATTCTATAACATATTAACCTTCCATTTTTTCCTTGAAGAAAAGGAAAAATACATACTTGGCAGAAAACTATATGATGTATTAAGAGAAGCTATATGCTTTTTCTTTCCATCCAGAAAATATTCTCATAACCCCTAGAGAAACCTCCATGAAATTAGTTTAGGATCACAAATCTACGATAATCCAGATCAACTGAAAAGCATGTTGCTTGGCCATCAGCTTTTTTACTTTACCTTTATTGGTAGAGAAAAGTGCTCTGTTCTCTTCAGAAAATCATAATGTAAATTGTCACACAAAAAATTTACTATTTTGTGTAATGGGAGGAAGCTACAATTGAGGGAAATTTATATATCTTCACTTACTCGTAAGTTTATGTTAAACTCTGTGCTTGTCATTTCATTTTTGTATTAACCATACAGATATCTAAAATGTCATGCAATGATTAGAAATCTAAGGCTTATCACTGGATTTATTGGGTTTTACCCAATCTAATTCAGATGCATGTATGTGTGAACTGATTTCAGTTGAGTTGATGTAATTTAGCATCACAAAGTTGATTATAATCATAGATGGGAACATACTACAGATAATATTTTGTGACTTGAGGGAGTGGTGGGGGGCAGTTTATGGATGTCAAGCAAAGGCAAACTGGTCATATTTTCTACTGTACTTAAATAGAAAATAACTATTATAACTTTGGACTATCTTTTGTCAATTTGTTTCTACTCTACCATTCTCAAACTAATTAGTCTAAGACAGTTAAAAAGCTACTAATGGTTTTGATGACCCCAGTTTTGGAAGGTCCCATTCAAGACTAGGTTTAATTGATCCTTCGCAAAGCTGACTGTAGTTTTTGCAAATCAGGCCACTCAGGTGCTTCCAGATGGGCCCCAGCACATGGCACAATCAAAATTACTAGTCACATATTCAAAATCTTGGTTAGAGGTGCCTAGACCTCATTAGAAATGTGTTTATTATTCTGAAGCTGACACCTCATTGCAATAGGCAATGTAAGTCCAACAGGTTTTTTCAGTAGTGCGGATTATTCTCAGAACAGCAGCAACAGCAGCAAAGCACTCTGCCCTTGGTGAGTACATCTTACAAAGTCATGGCAGATGAAAACTAGCAAAATGAATTCGTGTCTGATGGGTTGTTTTTTGCCACGACAGCTGTGCTTTGGAGGTGGGCAAGCCAAGGAAGTTAAATTTGGCTCATGCAGAGTGTTTGGATCTGAATCAGCTCTGTACCCATACAGGAGAATAAGCCAAGCCAGTAGGAATATTTTGGCATTGCCTTCTGGCTGTCACAGTGACCTTATATATCACTTCACACATTCTCCCTTTTGTATGTGTATAATCAATTCCAATGGATCAACTAATGTTTTGGCATGGGTTTGCCTTGGCTCTGGCTTCAAATTTTCTGGCCTGTTTATACAAGTTGTATCCAGCATGCCTGTGAAATTCATTAACAAATATTTAAGAATAAATAATATACATTTTTATGTTCTAGAAAATGCGAAAAGATAGATCTGGGCCAAGGATATTTAAAATAAAATAAGCAACAAAAGTGACATTATAATAACATCAACTATTTTCTGTACATCAAGGAAGGTCAGTGTAATACTTAAAATTGTTCTACTTGTTCAGCTTATGTTACATATCAAATGTATAAGGCTGTGTATGTATTCAAACTCATGTACTTTTATAAGTAGTGGGTGTATATAACTGCTTGCTTACATATTGAATGATTACATGAGAATGAGGGGAAAAAATCATTGTATATAAATTCTCATCCAAGAAAGAGTGGAATATAATGCCTTTTATTGCCAACACTGAAGAAGGATACTTCAATGTGATATCATTGGATATAATGTTCTTTACTCAGAAATTGTAGGCTATAGTTTTAGAGTGTGTTCAGTTACATAACCCATATATTTTCACAGAGTAGTGTCATCAATAACATTTCCTAGTGTTAAATCAGTCTGGTGAATAGCTGCTGTGAATTTAGACATATATAACATTGATTAGATATAATGTAATAACAGGAAGATCTTAGTGAGTTCAAAGATTTATCACTCTGCTATTATAGTTACTGGTATGAGTGTTACTTTTCATATACCTCATAAATTGGTAAATACTTCTAATTATTTTTAAATCTCTGTGGAACTGTTGTTATCAGAGACTGCTTAATTATTAACTTCTTTGAACACGAGATTTGAATTGGCACAACAAAGCAAAGATACAAATCATTACAAAGTGTAGTTGCCATAGTCACACAATGACACTATATGACATAAAAAATTACTTCACTTGTTTTCTTCTTTGCATTGTAGTAGCAGTTATTAGCCACAATAAAGAAATGCATTTCACCATAAAAAAAAAGTCTGTTCCAAATAATGCCATCTAAACAACAAAAAGTAATTTGTTATCCCTCAGAAAGTTTTGTACTTATTCAGAAAGGAATATTAAAAAAATGAAAACTAAATATGGAAACTCTTGAAGAACCATTACTCTAAAAAAATTGTTTGTCTATTAAAATATATACATTATGTTTCATGTTAATGAAAGGTAAATTATATTCTCTACACAAAGCAAACAATCAGAGAGAAGTTTCTTCATGTTACTGTGCAGTATGCCTTAACTGAGACTTGGATAAAACATCTCTTGAGTTCAAATCCTGGATCTATTTAGTATCTCTTCACTCTTCTGAATTGTGATTAGAACATATACTGCAGGGGTTAGATTGAGGTCACCAGTTGATTTCATTTAGGATAATTCACCACTAAATAGTGGTAACATTTACTGTGACCTTGAGATGGACTGAAACCAGTAAGCTAATGGCTAAGGAGAAAAGTAAAATGAAGAACATGTCCTTTCTCACTCTCTTGAGTGTAAAAGAATGAAAGCAACTTAGACAAAGTAAAACATCTCAGTTTTTGAATAGCTTAGAACTCTGAGAACAAGCTTTCATTGTTTCACCTAGTGTAGCTTATTGGCCACTTCGACTCAAGTTCGTCTTACCAAGGTTACAGTTCAAGTAGAGAGAAGGGCGTCTGTGTAGTGGAATTCAGACCTTTGATACTGAAAGCCAATTGCTGAAACTTATATAAGATGACTCAAAGTTCAAATTATTTTTGTATGTATTACAAAAAAAATGCTCAAAGGAACTATTTACAGTAGTTTTCTTTGAGACTTGACTTTCCTTTGAGCTAATGACTATCTCATAAATTAAGAGAAATGAATACTTTATTCATTCTGTTCACTGAACATTTTTCTATTTTATGCATTGAAAATAATTTGTTGTACAAATGCATAAGAACTTTTTTATTTAAAACCTCCATGCACTGATTTTACAATTTCTCACACACACACGAAAGAAAATATTTCACTTAGGAACAATGGAAGGGGAAAGCTGTTTTTTTAGTGAAAATTTTGTTCCTAAGTGATAAAGGCTGGTGGACTTTGGTATCCAGGCAGGGGTCTCCATCCTGGATGGCCACAGTTACAGCCTGGTAGATGTGGCTGTTGTGGTTCTCTGTGTATATATGAAAGGATGGAAAGCAGAGTGGTGCTTAATGAGGGTATATTGGACATCGTAGGATCTGATATGGCATAAGGCATGGAGATTGTACTGGATCTGTCTGGGATGAAATTAATTTTCATAGCAGCCTGTACAGTGCTGTGGTTTTGAGCTGTGACTAAAATAGTGTTGATAAGACACCAGTGTGTTTGATGTGGTATCTGTTTCTCCATTTGCCCCTTCAGTGGGTAGGCTGAAGGTGGGCAAGAGGTTGGGAGGGGACACAGCTGAGACAGCTGATCTGTATTGACCAAAGAAATACCCTATAACCCATGGTGTTGTGCTCGAAAACAAAACCTCACGGAAAAGGAGGGGGGAGGGGGGTTATTCTTTTTTATGCTGGTCACCCTTCCAAGTAACCTTCAGTCATGCTGAAGCCCTGCTATCCAGAAAATGGCTAAACATCTCCCTGCTGACAGGAGGTAGTGAACAAAGGCCTTATTTTGCCTTTCTTGCACACATAGCGTTGTTTCACTTATTACCTTGTCTTTACCTTGATCCATGTGTTTTCCTCACTTTCACTTTCCCTCATCCCACGGGCAAGGGAGTGAATGAGTGGCTCTATGGGGCTTAGGTATCAGCCATTTTTCTCTAGCACCATTCTGCCTTGACTATGGCGATCTTTTAGGCCCATGATTTAGTCTACAGGCTGAGATTAGCCTCAGCAAACTTTGTTAAGGTGAAGATTTGGCATTTGTTTTAAACTAATCACTTAGGCTTTTCTCTGTAGCCAATGGAGAGAGATAAGCACCCTGAAAGACTGATTTATCCTCTCATTAAGGAGGTAAATAACATAGCCAGAAAGAAATGTACTCTGGAGGTGGCCCTTTTTCATTGACCACAGAGACAATATAGAAATCTAAATTAGTGTATGCTTCTAACATGTAAGCTGGGGGATACGAACCCAAGAGTAAGTGCACAGCAAAGCTCAGTTCCTCCAAAAGATTTAGACCCTAATTATCTTGATATCAGTGAGGTTAGGCAAGTGCCTGAATACTTTTGAGGATTCAGGTTGAAGCTATTCTTTTCTATTTCCAAAGTTAATAAACAATTCTTCACCCAAGATTCATGTCTGCTGTCAACACACACAAATACTGTAAGCGTACTTTCATGTAGCTTCATAAGAGCAAACACTTAGGAATTTTTGAATTTTTTCTCCACCTTCGTGGAGTACCAGGGATTTTAACCATAATGAAACTGTAGATCTGAGCTACATGAAGGAAACCTTTCTGCTTTTCATTCTTCACCCTCAAAAACAAATCAAAACAAAACACCAAGGGTTTGTATAATTATAGTGTAATATGCTTATTGTTTTGTACACTATGTGTAAAGCTGCTCAATCAGTTATACTGTGGCAAACTCTGAGGATCAACATACCTAATGTAACAAAATTAAATGAATTGAGAAGATTAAGGTATACAGATTAACTGCTCAAACTGGAACAAAGTGATTTCTGAAATTCAGTGAGAATCACTGGGTACCCAAATTGGTTGGTAAAGAGAACATTAAGAAATACTTCATCCTAAAATATTTAGGATGGAGAGAACGCCAAATCATTGTCTCTCTGAACAGAATTTGATCATCATCCCAAAATTAGATGTGATTTATTCAGTGCTGTAAATTCTACATTGGTACTGAAATGTCTCTGCATGCAATTTGGTGATGGTTAGAAAGATGGGTGAAAGAGGTAGGTTTTAGCAGGAAAAATGAGAAAAGAATGTGTAAAAGGGTACAGTAAGGTTTCTAAATGCATTTGAGATGTTTTAAATAAATTTAATTTGTCATAGTATACACAAAGAACTGCCCAAGAGCTTCCATGGAGCATGTATGAAATTTCAAAACACAAGCTAAGGACAAATGCTTAACTATTTTTGAGTTAGAATAAAAAGTGGAAAATTATTGATCGGTCAATTCTATTTCAATTTGTCACATTAATCAAACTATTCCTAAGGTTGGGACCTTATTAAAATGTGTTGAGAAACAATGGTCAGCATCAATCTTCTGGCAATAACTATGTCATTTCAATCTAACTTCTATTTAAGATGAGCAACAAGGAGGGAGGATAAAGAAGATGCAGAAGAAATCATACATGTAACTTGACCTATGAAGACTTCCTTTGCTCTGGTGATGAAATTTTCATGAAATTTTCTTAGTGTAAACATGGATATCTTTAAATACGTACCACGACCAAAAGAAAGAATATATTGCATTCCTCATGCCCAACCACTAAGCTTAAAATGAAGCAGGGGTAGTCTAACGGATACTAAGGAAAACCTTCTTCTGTTAAAAAGAATTGAACACTGAAATAGGTTTGTGACAAGTGTGGAACTTCCACTGCTTTTTTTTTAGCATTTTTGTTAGGAAGGATACAGGTACATTTGTTTCTTTATTTTGTAAAATGGATCCTACTTGGAAATAATAATACTGGCTACATCGATGTCGGTAACCTAAACAAGGCCACAGATAAGATCACAAACTCATGGCCTTGAGAGCTACGCTTTTCTGTCAGGTACAGAGAAACAGAACAGCCTAATTTTATTTCTCTGTATGAACAGATCTAAGAAGACTGTTAAACAAGCACCTGTATTAATTTATCCAGAATGTCTCTCCATCCATCTAATCCTATGAATTAGGAATTAATAAATCATGGAAAGCAAAGTTAAGATAATGGAAAAACTGCAGCATTTTTAAGGAGAGAAAGCTCACACTCAACCCTTCAACTGGAGATGTTAGTAGAGCTAGTATACTCTTTAGGCCAACATATCTTCAGTACTGCACTTTCAGTTTTTACATACCTTCACAGTTTTCCTTTATGAGTGTTTTCTGTATTGAAATGGTTTTCCATCTACCTGATTAAATATAATGTACTAGTGACCACATTTTTCAAAGTGAAAAGGTAACAAACAGTTATTTCAGTGATTTGTCAGTCAAACCTCAAATCAATAAATTACTCTATAAGCCTGCTGCAGATCTGGCCATTTTTATTATAGTATAATAATTAATTAATAAGCATGTCAGAAAACTTAATGTTGAGGAAAGCAGCATTATCTTAAAATTTCTGTAAATGATGTCACTACTTGTTTTTCCTTCTTCCATTACCAAATGTAAACTTGTAGAATTTAGAAAAACAGACAAAAAACGCCTCAGAGAATAAAGGTAATAGGTAACAGAAAAGTAATTCAGAGGCATTGAAGAAGAATAGTTGAAAGTAATGATTTTTCTAAATCAACACAAAACTATGTGCGTAGTGGGCCAAAATATGTATTAATAGAACACTACGGTTTGTTTGTTTGTTTGTTTTACCCAATGCACAAATGTATTTGAAATTCATAGCACATTTTAAAAATAATGTTATTCACACTGGATTCTTGAATGCAGTTTAGCACAGCTGATTGCTGGAACTTTCTCTAACTTTCCATTACATCAATGAAAAAAATGCCTTTGGGATGAGTGAAGATAATAGCTTTACTGAAAGTTGATTAGGTATATGACTGACTTCTATAATTTTTTAGTTTCAAGAAGTGGTACAACTATTAGATATTGCAGTCATTCCTTATCTCATATTACACTGAAATTATATGAAGGGCATATAAATTTCCCTTCAAATTAAAAGGTCTTATTTTAGAATACTGACCTAAAGTGTTCATCATCATGTTTTATAGTCAGAATGTTCAGATTCTTCTTTACCATACTTCCACTACAATACATTAAGTTAAGCCTAGACACAAATTTAGTCAATGTAGTAAAAATTTAGTATTTACTGGATTCCTAGTGTGCATAAGGTATTTTTCCTTTAAGTTTTCTTATTTTTATGCAAAAAAAAAAAAAAGTAATTTTTTTAAATTGCATGAACATTAAGTCCTGACAAATGAAATTTTGCCTATGAATAGTTTTTGATTTGATAGATGAAATTTCTTATTTCCATCTGGATATATTTTGTACTTCTATTGTATGAATAAAAATTATGTCTGCACAGGGCCTTTATATCAACTAAGCAATTCAGCTCCTATTATGAAACCTGGTGTATGTTTTCTGGAGTCTTAAACATGAATTACCTGTCTTGCAAATTTCCTAATTAGTTCAACCAATTTTCTTTCTGTCTCCAGGTAATATGAACCAATGATCTGAATCTGATGTTGTTAACAAAACAGACTGCTGAACAAATGTTTTAGGTCACAGTCTGTTTACAGCACTGTAAAAAGTACCTTATTTGTTCCCTAATTTATATACTTTGGTTTTTAAATTAATTTATGAGAAAGGAAAAAAAAAAATAAAAGAAGAAAGGAAAAAGAAAAGAAGAAAAAAAAAAATAATTAAAATAGACGTCTTTGACTTTCATAATGATTCATATCTGTTTCAGAGTATCCATTGATCCAGCTGTCAACTCTCAAGGGAATGCTAATTTTAAATGTAAGTTTTCAATGCCAAAAGACAAAGGTGTTTCTACAGCAAGGTCCACAATTCTGACTATCTATCTGTCTGCATTAAAACCTTAATTTTGAAAACTGCACTTCCATTTCACCCCTGGTTGTTTCTATTCATTTTTAGTCTGAAACAGATTATTTATTTTTTTTTAAATCACAGATGAATAGAACTTGAATTTATTAATGCATCCAGTCACATTTTGGAATACAGTACATGGTTTTGCCTCTGTAGTGCAACTCATGTTCTTGCAGTGGAATAGTCCCATAATAGAATCACTGACTAATGCAGAAGCTGATCAACTTGTGGAAGTTCATACAGGGAGTATTTTTGTGGGATTAAGGAACCAACACAAAATACTTGTCAGCATGAAATTCATTTCTCCTGTTAACTTCAGCAGTGAAAAAAAAGAAATAATTACTGAGTTACCTTCTATAATAATGTGTTTAAAGAGACTCTTCAAAATTTATCCCCATTTTAAACTTTAGGCCACATCTTCAGTGATATTTCAGTTAGTGAAATTTTAGAGAAAATACCACAATTGACTCCATTCATTGGAATCATCCTTCCAGGGGAGGGCAAAAGTTTAGGAGGCAACATAGACAACACAGCTGACCCAAACTGACCAAAGAGATTTTCCCTACTATAAAAGTCAGATGTACCCATTGCTCAGAGACCAGCTGTGCATTGGTCTGATTGTGGGAGGTGGTGAGTTATTAGCTTTTTATCACTTTGGGTTTTAATGTTTTTTCCCAACTGTTAAACTACCTTTATCTTGACCCATGAGTTTTTCTCACTTTTCCCTTTCTGATTCTGTCAACTCTCTGGGAAAGTGAGTGAGCCACTGGGTTGGGGTCAAGACATCACATAGCAAAAATGTAACTTCAAAATGAAAGATAAATTTCTTTCAAATAATGATAATGAAATGCAATTCCACTTCACACTTTTATATTTAAAAAATTCATATAAGTTTAATATTTGTCGTCCTCTATATAACTATTATATTAGTTATCTTTTGATATGATTAAATAATAGGATGTTGACATACATAAAATGCATTCAGCCACTAATCCCACAGATTATTGTATACCTGTGCAAAGTAACAACGTTCACCTATGACATTCCCAAAGAACTCTGTTGTCATAGGCATACTGATAAATGTAAGATCTTCAAATATTGGACGTGTGAAGATACTTCTGTGGGTTTTGAATTGATATTGCACTTTTTCAGAGTCTGACTTAAATTCTTTTACTTGTTGTAGGGTTTGTCTTTTAGTCAACAACCATTTTCATCATGAGGGTGCCTGACATCACAAAAGATAATAATAATAATAATAATAATAATAATAACAACAACAACAACAACAATAATTCAATTTATTTATAAATTTAAATATTAAGACGTAGAACGGAGCTTCACGCATGAGCCTATGTTTCTCTATTTTCACAGAAGATTTTTAGAGGCAACTTAAATAAAAAAAGTTGGAAAAAAACCTTGATTTAGGGGATAATCTTACCCCATGAAAGTAATTGAAAGTGTAAGCAAAAGATGACCATGAGCAGCGTATACAAAAGCTTTGTATCTTTGCCTCCTTAGGAAGAAGGTGTAGTCTTAGTGTTTTCAAGCAGATGGATGCTGCTGACAAAGACAGCATTAAGAATCACACAAAGAACCAGAAATAATGCCTCTTTTATGCATTGTCTGTAAGGAATTTCTAAAATAATTCATGGTTTGTAGTGTGTTTTCTGAGAATACAACATGTAATTTGTTTTCGCCTTGGCTTCGCATGAAAAGTAGGTCTCCACATCCACTGGCCAATTTCAGTGAAATTGTATAGAAGAGTCTCAATTCCAGCGTAATGCATGAATAGAGCAGAAAAGCCCTGTAAGTGCCCTAACTTTATTTAAAAAATACAGAATAAGATAATGAAATAAAATGCTAGATAAATGAATTGGATAGAAAACAATGTTTCCTTACTTCTTCATGAAGTACTATTAGACATAGGGTAAAACAAAAGTAAAGATAAAACTAAACAGGAAGATATTGCCAACATCATTTACATCAGTATTCAGGAAGCACTCCTGCCCAGACTGTTTCCAAAGGTCTTCACTGTAAGAGTTCTCAAGTCAACAGTATCAGCTTCCAAGAGTTCATCTGGATTAGGAAGTGTTGAGGGTTAAGGTGGGTTAGCTAGCTTGCTACCTTAGTCTGGTCTCTAATTATTTTCCTCCTCTTGACTGACTCACAACATGTTTTAACATGTCTTTTAAAAATTCAACAACATCCTTCAGCCTTGTTCTGAGAGCTGTACTGAAGAAAACATTATTTGTTGATGCTACCAACCTCATTTTCTATACATTTAGGGGACTGTAATCATAGTTCATTTTATTCTCCTCTGAAAACCTCTGAACACTGGCAATTTCAAGAGGATTTGACAAAAAATATTTTTATTTAAAATAAACACTGCATTATGTAAAAAAATAAAGCTGTATTAATACTATGAGGCTTACCAAGATGACATATGGTTATGAAATATATTTCTCAGTATGTGTTGCTACATGCATGGATTCTTTCACAGGGAATGTGAGGCTCATTAGGATACATAAAGGCACATTTTATTTTGGTTTCATTTTTGGGGGGCATCATATTAGCCTGCTTCAGTTACAAATTACACATCACAAATTACATGTAGCAAGTATTAAACTGACAGCATCTAAAATGTACTTTAGAGCAACAGTAGTTATGCATAATTCTTGAAGGGTTAGAGCTTTCAATTAAGATTAAATCAAAGTAAAGATGGTATTGGGCTCCTGGATAAAATCTGTGTAGGGTCTCAGAACTTTCACTCTATTCACATTTAAAGAGAATGTTCAAAGATGTAATTTATTCAGCATAGAATTTCTATATGTTCCTTTAGTACAAGAAATTGGATATATGTATTAAATATAATGCAGAAGAACAACAAAAGTCTTCTTTAATCTTTGCAATCTATAAAACTCTCATAATTTTTCTTTTAATATTTGTTTAAAGAATAAAAACAATGGTAGATAAATTGAATAAACAAAGGATTTCTGGGGCAGACTGAAGGACTAAGCTGCATTTTCAACTCGATATGAACAGAAATATAAGCTGATGATAGAATTTCCATTATATAAATAAACAAAAATAGGTGCCTTATGATTGATGCAAAATGAATGCAATTTTGTAATTTTACTTACTATTGCAGTGCAATATGCCTTAAATTGTTGCTAAGCACAAATGAAAATTGTGAACTCTTTCTGAGATCTTCATCCATCAAAAACTGATCCCTCCTGCTGTCAGAATGAGTGAAGAAGCCTATATGATGATTCCAGGGAAATACCTAATATGTGTATTATTTCGAGTGAAAAAGGTTTTAGGTATACTGTTCTGGTTATGGGCTAGATCAGTAGTTCCTCAGAAATGTCAGACAACATTTTCTGTGCTTACCATGACAGCACTATGCTAAAAGTGCTACAAAAATTAAGGAATATCAGTGTTATAAAAGCTGTGCCTATAAATAACATAAATTAGATACACTATGTGCTTTGAGTAAAGATATAGAATGTCAACATACTTAGATCTATTCCAATATTTTTGAAGAAAGGGAGTAGGAGAAGAGATTATTTAGAAAAGCGATAATGACTTTAATCTGCAAATTTGTGGTTTAAGACCAGCGGAGTTTTCATGACTGCTTTCTGATCTGTCTAGAGTATTAGCTTATAGCATCAAGGATGAAGTTAAACTGAGTGTTCTCACTTCTTGTTGTAACAATTTCTCTGTTGTAGAGCATAACAGCGTAAGTTCATTGTTTTATGCTTTGTCAGTAGTAAACAAATGCACTACTAAAAGTCCACTTCAACAGGACTTTCAGCACAGCTGCGCTGTTTTTTACAGTTTTTATGGGAAGCCAGAGAAGCATGTTGGCCCACAGAACTGAATAACCTTGAAGTTGTTATGGATTTCTAGGACTTTTTTTTCAACAACTGTCTGTAAAGTGACTATTATTTTAAGGAAACTCAGATGGCATTCAACAGGGGAACCTGTCTGCATCTGTCCAAATGGGCATTTATTTTCTGCCTTTTAATAAGTATTTTGCTGTCCTGTGTATTTGTTTCATTGTAAGACTTATCTCAATGTCTTTTAGGTTTTCTTCGGGCTGAAAAGCAAAATATAGTCAGGTTGAGCTCATTTTTATCCTAGTCCTCTTTTTTATGTTATAATAAGCATGGGTTAAAGACAATGGACTTGTGGGTTTTTTTATATTATGTTTTGTGTTCTACAGAGTCATTATATTCTAAGACTCACTACAAGCTATTCAACTGTGATCATGGGAAAACAACTGTGGCTTTAGTAGACACAATTAGATTGTATTAAAAGTAGATTCTTCTTGCAGTGGTAGGATGAAATCAGTGGTGCTATGTTGGGATCCTAAATCTTCCCTTGTTCTTATTATAAAATCATAAAATCTTAGACTCATTTGGGCTGAAAAAAACCTTTAAGATCATCAATTCCAGCCACTAAGCTAACAATGCCAAGTCCACCACTAAACCATGTCCCGAAGAACCTCATCTACATGTCTTTTAAATATCTCCAGAGATCGTAACTCAACTGTTTCCCTGTGCAGCCTGGTCCAGTGCTTCACAACCCTTTCCATGAAGAATTTTTTCCTAATATTCAGTCTTACTACTTGAAAGAAGAGACCAACACCCTCCATGTTACAACATCCTTTCAGGTAGTTGTAGAGACAGATAAGGTCTCACTTCAGCCTCCTTTTCTCCAGGCTAAATAGCCTCAGTTGCCTCAGCTGCTCCTCATCAGACTTGTGCTCCAGGCCCCTCACCAGCTTTGTTGCCCTCCTCCAAACTCGCTCCAGCACCTCAGTGCTGTGGTGAGGGGCAAAAATTGAACATAGTATTCAAGGTGCAGCCTCACCAGCACGGAGTACAGGGGAACGATGACTTCCCTAGTCCTGCTGCCTACACTGTTCTTACTGTTCTTGATACACACCAGGATTCTGTTGGCCTTTTTGGCCACCTGGGCACACTGCTGGCTCATGTTCAGCTGGCTGTTGAACAACCCTCCAGGTCCTTTTCCACTAGGCAGCTTTCTGAGCCTATAGAGTTTCATGGGGTAGTTGTGACCCATGTGCAAGATCTGGCACTTAGTGTTATCTTGGCATTAGCTGGTATTTTACTACAAGCAAACAGTGGGAAATTTATCCCATTATAGCAACAGGTATCAAAACAGAGGCATGATAGGAATTGCATCATAATTAAAAATAGATAAATTTAGGTGTCAGCTTGTAGGTGTCTGTTTGTGTGCTAGGTGTCTAATTCCCCTTAGCTGACAGACACCTGAGTAATACAAATAATTCTGTATAGCTACTCATCTGGTCAGCCAGAACAGGAGACATCCAGTTGCCTATCTACAGTAATCTATTGTCAGATTAGGCATCTTAAGGTGTCTGACAGATACTCAGAAAGCTATCACGCATTACAAAAGACCTGCAAAATATCCGAGCCCTTCTGGAGTGGCGGTAGTAGGGGTATAGGCAGAATACCTTAGGACAAGTCAAATGCCAGTAGATGCTCGTGTTTAGGCAACTAAATTGAACACCATCTGTCTATTTAGTGTGAGCCAAAGGGCTAAATTTAGCCATTTTAGATGTGTACTGAATTTGATTCTTTGCAAATACTAAAATAATTTTCCTAAGATAAACTCAAGGAAGTTTTCAGATGTAGCATCTAAATCTTCACTTTACATCCGTACAAAGTAATATATCAGTATGTACTCAGCGCATGTTAGGATTCTGCTTAATGAGGATACTAAAGCGCTGCAGCTATGGCACACTGCTTAATCTGCCAACAGAGAAGCCAAATTGCAAGTATATGTGGCTGATGTCATGCCAAAGGTAAGTTGTCTCCTAGAAAATCAGCCATAATATCACCTACTGAGCTTCTGCTAGTGGGATTAAACTTTATATTTAAAGAGTAAGTGAGGAAATCTTGTGGCAATTGGATCCCCGATATTTTGGTGTTTATTTTTTCCTGATTCCTGTCATCTCTTCTAGCTCATATTAATGTTATTTAGATGAAAAGTAAGTTCTATGAGATCTTACATTAAGATCTGGGCATCTAGAGTGGTCTTAAGAGTCTGTTACATATGTGCCATTAGAGCTGAACATTGGTCAGCTAAGTAAGAAAGAATCTAGATAATTGGACCTTCAAACTGAAAACTATTTGGAAAGGGAGCGTGAAGGGTCAGTGCCTATTTGAGCTTTTTAGCCAGCCAAAGAGAAAAGCAGCCAGGGCTGTAAGATTGTGATTACCTAGCAGATCCAATGTCTGCATCCTTTCCTTCATGCTTTAATTCCTTTCTTCTCTAGATCATATACAGAGAAAAAATGAGGAGGTAAATTCTGAAATAATTTGCATTACTGTTTCTCTTTCTTGGCTGTTTCCATGGAAAAAAGAAAAAAAAAAAAAAGTGCCAATAGGATTTGAAGGATATTTATAAAGCTAAACAAGCAAACAAAAATCAGTTTTCCATATTAAAAGGATGCTTAATTACCACAAAGTGAAACATCTATAACGTTTAATCTGATAATAGAAACAGGGGACAAGAAGCTTAATTAATTACAGTAATTGAACACAAATTTGAAAGCAGTATCCATTAACTAGGAAAGAAAAATGACAACATCGTAAAGTGCTATATGTATAATTAATTGCTTTAGCAGATTCTATTGAAACAACTGGATTGAAAGGTACTTTGAAGTTGTCTTCATAAGCTCTTATTTTCAGTAATCATAAATCAATTATAAAATATCATCATTAGGTAAAAGGCTTGGCATACTTAATCTCAGCTTTAAAAATCATTTTACTTTGTTCACATCCCTACTCCCAAGATTCCATTCAACTGTTTCTAGAATTTCTTTTTAGGGGGCAGAATTTCTTAAAAAAAAAAAAAAAAAAAAAAAGACATTTACCAGCTTCAGATAATTGAATTGTTTTCTACTTATGCACTGAAAGAGAAAACAGATTGTGCAGAACATTTTATTCTTGCTATGATTCTTACAAAAGAGTCTTCAGGGTGGTTATTGGATATTTAAAAAAATATAACTATCAAGAACTAACCTTTTAAAACTGAATATAGAACACGTACTGTGATATTTGAATGTATGCATATGATTGGAAAATTTTTATAATGCATACTACACAATAGTAGTATTTATGTATTAAACTAGTCATGAAATATCATCCTACCAGGGAGAACAGAGCAAATTTTTTCTAATATAGGTGGGTAAAATGGAAAAGAATGAAAATTATTTCGCCAAATCTAGACAACAGGTACTATAAAACCAGGAGTAGAATCTTGCTGAAAGGTTTTCAGATTTCCAGCTCTATGTTCCTTACAGCAGATTGTTTCTTTTTTAACTCTGCCCTTTTCTTGTGCCATTATAATATTTAATCCCACAGTCTCTTCTTTGTGTGTGGGGCTCGCGTGGTGGTCACCTGGAGCTCAAATTAATTTAGACTACCTTTGAAGAAAAGAAAAAGAATCAACCAATTTTTTAACAGATTTTTTAAAAGAAACAGCCAAATTCTTAAGATTACAAAACTGCAAATACATAACTTCCATTATAAAACATGACACCACCTAGCATTTTCTTCCAAGATGAAAAGATTTTACAAGATTGTTGGTAAATCTCATTGACTCTACTAATCACAGCAACTTTTTCTTTTAATTGCAATCACTTCATCACTTCATCACTTCTTTTTCTTATAAAGATATTAGTATATTCAAAATAAAATGTTTTATCCTGTGAGAGCAAATCTCACTGTGGCTGCTTGTTTTAGACATTTGTTTGCCTGTAGCCTAGGCCAGGAGAAGCAGATTCAAAATATTTGCCTTTGCTGGTGGTTAAGCAATATACCCATCTGCAATCATGTGAAACTCATCTAATGATCCTCAAACTGCATGGATGGGATAGATTTGACTTCAGAGAGCACAGGTAAAGCTGAAAACGTCATCAATACCTGTAAATTCACGCTGTTTGCAATGTCCTTGAATGACATTCTCATTACTTTGCTGATATTGTAAAACCCATCATGGAACAGTGTTTTCGCTGACAGTGAAGTCCACTCAAGAAAGGATGTGTTCCTTACTCTGTATATGTGGCAATGACTTATATTTCCAACAGCAGACAACATTTCACAGAGGCAAGGAAGTGGCACAAACAATACAACAACGTGCTGCCTGCAAGGACCTCACATGAAGTCCTTTGGAAAAGACCAGAGGCACACTTGTCCATGCCTTCTACTTTTCACTGGTTAGAATTTTACTCCACAAGTTCAGCAAACTTTTGGATTCTTGTTCCAAAGATTGTTGCCTTCAGTTTTTTATTCATGCTTCAAGGAAGAATTTTCTGGAAGGACACACTACCACACAGGCATATACAAAGATTAATTGCCTATACAGGAATTTATGGGTGGATGTCTGGGTACCTGGAAGGACAACAGTGATGTACCTGAGGATACACTTAGAATTGCTGACATTAAATCACAGCAGAGCAGCAGATTTTAGTGTAGTAGTTTCTGTTAGCAAATGAGCACTATGTTGGAGCACAGACACTTTGATAACATATCAGTGATGTCACTGTAACTATTAGATATTAATAGCAAGTAATAACTAAAGTATAATTTCTGTATTTGTATGTAACCATAGATAGATAGATGGATATATTTCTGAAATGAATCACTATTTTTTGTAGAAGGAACTGTTCAATATCACTCTAGAAAGGCTGTTTCTCTGATTAGCTTGTGCTAACAAAATATTAGTTGTTATCAGGAAACCACAGCTTGAAGGCTGTTAAAGGTAATCAAGGGCCCGAAAAAGAGTTCCTGACAGTAAGAGTAAAGATCATGGCTTAGGCCTTGAAAATATATGCACATGATACTTGTCACCCCAAGGTCACAGAAATACATCACAAAGGCTCAGTTACTATTCACTAAAAGTATGATACCTTGTGAACTGCAAAAAAAAATGGTGTTATGGAAAACAAAGAAGCAAAGAATAAATATGAAACATGCATAAAATATCCCATATATAGTAAAATTCTAATATAGCATGGAAGTGGGAATCATGAGTAAACATGAAGTAAGCAGACTGTTGGCAAAAATAGCAATAGAGTTTTAAGCAAATCGAAGATCAAAAGGGAACAAACCCTCCATCAATATCAGGTGCTTCCTGCCAAATGATTCAGGTTGTTGATAACCCACCATACTTGCAAATCTTCTTGAGGAAGTCTAGTGCCTTTGACCTTAACATCCTGGGCAGGTTGCATGGGTGAGCCTAGCAGCAGGGAAAAGGGTTGATACTACAATATTTGTCTTTACGAGTTTTAACTCTGTCATTATAAGCTGTTAGAGTAATTCATTGTGACTGAGTTAATAATATCTCCTTCACTAGACTGATAATATTAATTAATGTAACAATAAATCCATAGTTCTGTATATAAGGTGTGTTCCCTCATCCACATGAATTGCATGAAGTCTGCAGTCTGGTACCTTGCCCTTGAGCTCGTTTGTACTTTAGATGTCTCACTGTGATGCCAAAATAGCAGAATGACTGGAGGTACCCACAATTTTATTCATGCTCTAGCATTTTTTCTGAGTATTCTTGCTTTACCTCATCTAAATCAATCCCTTAGAAAATCATATTCAATTACCAAACTGAATTATTCTACAGCACTCTCATTGACTAAAAATGCAATTTCCATGCCTACCACATATTTATTTCCCAATATTTAAGGTACTTCTGAAAGCTTGATGCAGCATTCTTTGGTTCACATTTTAATGTAGACATTTTTAACATACTTCATACACACTGTCAGGTTGGGAAGCTTAGCTATGGCTTGTAATCATTTCATCAATACAAATAAAGCGTTGGTTTTACAGAAGGTACTTTAACATACTGAATTTCAGAAAAAAAATAAGGGACTAACTCATATTATGAAATACCAAATATACTATTCTGATAGTATAATGTAAAACAAAGCTGTGAAGTTTAATCCAAAATAGAACTGTCTAATATTCATCTCATATTATTTTTACATTCCCAAACTACCCTACAGGAGAATGCTGATGCATGCTAGTAGCTTGACATAGCTTCTGTAAATTAAGAATCACTGGCAGCTGTACACCAATGAATATCACGAATATCATGAAAATCTGGTAAATCAGCATATGTCTATGGAAATTCTGTTGCTTTGCTGATTCATGTGTGCGATGTCAGTGACTATCTGCAGTTCCAAAAGTACTGAGTGTATTTTGGGTGTAGGAAAAGCAGTCAATTTCTAAAAATAACTGGTGAGGTGTTTTCTTTTTTTTCCTCACTTAAAACAGGCAAAGCAACATCAAAAATATCTCTTTTTCTACAAATACTTTTCAGTTGACTCAGAGTTACTTGTTTTAATTGGAGATTTTTGCAAGAAAATAGGTAAATTCACAGAACCATTTTGCCACCTGCCTCATGTCTTGTATAACCTAGTGTCTTCAAGGTATGTGAAACTCTGCTTTGGGATTTTCTCTTACTCAGCTGAGTTTGCATTAATATCTCCCACTTCCAACTAAAATATTTCTGATACTGTGTCTCTAAGAAGGATCTTTTGATAGTCATTCACTGTGAATAAGTGGTTTTAAAATGAGCTGCAGCCAGGACTAGTCCTCTAGCAAAATTATCTCTCAGCTGAGTGTCTGAGTAGCAACAACAGCCTGTAGTTTCACTAATATTTAGTAGTCTGCTTATTGATTAACTTGCACAAAGTGAAAGATCTCCAGAAGAAAATATTTTGAGCATCTCTGCTGTTTGGTTTGAGGTGCAATGGATGACAAAAGTAGGAACAGAATAGTGATCCTTTGTGTCACCATCCCATCCTGGGCAGTAGATCAGCCAAGTGTAACCTTAGATTTACAAGAAGCCAGGTCAGCTCTAGCCTTTTCTCCACATCCCTTTCTCCATAACTACTAGACAGGATGGGATGTGAGTGCTCAGCACCGAGTTCTGAAGAGGGACTGATACAACAGCTTATTCAAATCAAGAATAAGTTGTATTTGCAGGGAAATGTGCACATACTGGATGCACAAACACATAGTCCTTTGAGAGGAATGTAAAGGAAGAAATCAGCAGCATACTGTTTTATATAGGGTTCCTTTAAAGAATGAGCTGCTAGGGTGTGTATGGGAGAGAAGGAAACAGCAAGAAAATCACAGATTTCAGGACACAGACACAGTTTTATAGAAAATCAGGGCTGTAATTTACAGTTTTAGCTCCAAACTCATTCTTTTGCCTTTGTCAGCTGATTAACACACAAAAATAATGTTCTGGTTCATATTTTTTGTCATTTTAAATGATTTTTTTTTCAATCTATACAGTACTCTGTTTCACTAATGAGTAATGAGCAGCTGAGGCCTCTCCCTATTTTATTATGAAAGAACAGCAGATTGAATCTCTAGTATGCAAATTACAGATTGAAACATTAAACTAATAGTCTGATTTCATTATTCAGACTTGACACAAATGACATGAATGTCACAGATCAAATTAACAAGTAAATAACTTAAAAGGGATAATAGGTGTTTTCATCCCCCCAAAGCATCTGAGATTAAAACAAACACCAGTTTTTACATCTGATTTTCTGCCTATTCTTCGATCTGCCTGTCATGAAGAAACTAACATGTAGAGCTCTGCTTTTTAATGGTAGATGACAAAGAGAGGCCCAGTTTCCAGTTTTACAGAGGTAAAATACTAGCTGCAGTTCCTGTTTTAAAACTATACACTGGGACCCATTATGGCTCATCAAAATAACTTAAAGTAGGAAATAATTCTCCATTTCTCCAGAAGCAGCCATCGAATTTGTGTTAGTTCACAGATTTCGTCTTGAAATTAGCAGAAATGCAGCTGCAGAGCACTTACGTGCCACAACCTGTTGGGACTGTGATGGAAGGATAGAAACTGTGACCATGAACGTGTCTCCCTGAAGAACACAACACAGAAAAGAGCAGGCATTATAAAAGTCTTTGTAAAACTTCACAAATCCTCAGTGTAAGAGACACACACATATTTTGTGTCTGCTACTAGATAGACAGCCAGGCTCTGTTTGCACACCTGACAAACACATCACCAGTGATATGTGGAAAATGAAGTTAGTTGTTTCAATCTATTTTTAATATTTTCATTTTTTTCCCCAAGTTGAAGATCCGATCTGCTTTTATGAATGTCTTTGAACAGGTATAGGTCTTCCTACATTAATTTGACTTTAATTCCACAGTATCAATTTAAAATCAATACCCAATACATTTAGGCTAGTCATAGAATCATAGTATTGAGTCTTCAGTATCTATTTAAAATGAAACAGCACATTAACCCAGTAGATGTGATTTATAATTTCTTTCTGTAGTAACATTCTATCAGACAGGATGTTTCAGTTTTAAATAGGTTGTCCTACCTTAACAATAGCTCGTTCCTCCTAAAAAAAGAAATACAAGGATACTGCTAGATGAAACGAAAAATTATGATTTAGAAGTTCCTGTTCCCGTTTAATTTCATACTGTGTTACAGAAGTTCTTGTGCACAGGCCGTTCTCGCTCAGCTGGCCTGGGCCGAAGTGCGCTACCGCCCCCTGCAGGCGGCAGAGCGCCGGCTGCGCGGGGCTGCTGCGGCTGCCAGTGCTCGCTGCTTAAACAGACCAATTAACCTCGCTGTGCAGCCCGCCAAATGCCACTTCGGTCCTTATGTCGCTGTGGAATCTGTGCACAAATTACTATGGCGAACAGCACATTTAGTACTTTCAGTGTTACTGGGCTGCCTGGATAATCCTCAAAATGACAAATCACTGTCTGTGTGATTAATTTTCTCTCTGTCAAGTCTGGAAAGATGAGAGATTTGGGGGACATCGTACAACACGTCAAGGAAATGCCAGCTGTCTCCATAACATCTCAGCACTAACAACAGAGAGAGATTGATGATTCCTACACAGTGCTGTTTTTCATAACTTTAACAAATCTGAATTCCTCAGCAGATAAAATAATGGGATCTGTCAGTCAGGGTGAAAATATTCAGAGCAGCAACAGATATTTAAACAATCAATACTGTAACACTTGAAGGTGGTTGCAATAAACCAAAAGAACTTATATTTTCACACAGTAAAAGAGATATTCCTTTTTCTCATTCCTCATGATGGCTGTACTGAAGACATAATCACAGAGACAAACTCTTAAAGGAATCATGATACATTTTTCTTTCACAAAGGAAAGTACTTCTTCTTGGCAGGTATTATGATTTCATATATATGTACCAAATATTCGAAACAATGAAAAAGCCTCGGAATATCAAGCATCACCATTTGATTAGATATGCTAATGTTAATGACAGATACTTAGAAGAATCATAAGGATACTCCTCCAACAATTTTAAGGGCTCATGTGCATCACAGTGCAGACTGAGTACTGGTTCTTTAAGGTTACTTTCTGGATCTGGGAAAGGTCTTCTAGGTCATGAAATAATTACCTCAGTATCTCTCATGCATCTCCTTATAAACTCAGAAAGGTGCTATTTGATAGAAATCTCAATAGAAATCAATGAGCTCTATCAACAAATATATCTCAAAATAACAGTATTGTTCAAAAAAAAAAAAAAAAAAGTGAAACTGTTGTGTGTACCTCAGAAAGAGTAGTCTATAGCATGCTCTCACCTATGTCTGTGGAGCCACTCTCAAAGTTTACTGTGGATCTTGGCTTATAAGTGGAACTGGAACAGCCCACACAGCACTGCTTCTTGAACCTCCTAGACAAAGGGTTCTAGGGTTTTTTCATCTATTTTAATGTTGGTTTTTTTTTTCCAAGATTTGTAGACCCCTAATGATAGTTTAGATTTTTCTGAAATTTAATTTGTTCTTACCAAAATTTGCTTACAGAAAGTACATATTTTATGCACTTGATAGAACTTCCCTGTATTGTGAAGAAGCTTATACAGAACTGTGTCTCTCTTGCTCTGTTTTTCTGTCTTTACTCTTATTCTTTGCTATAATGGATCTGAATGATAATTTTTTTTCAGAACTGAGTTACTAAATTAAACATAAACTGAACATGTTCTTTTGACTTATCTACATTCTGAGAAGGGGTTTATTATGTCTCTACCCCACACAGATGAATTCTGAACATCTTCGGTACAGTAAAGGTCAGACAAAATTACACACTTTGCTACAGAAGAGCACTAGCACTGTCACAAAAAATGCTTCTGTCCCCACACACTCTCATAGGAAGCACATTGGCTCAGAATGGTGGAAATAAAGGGGAGTGCAGAGGAAACAGGCTTTTCCCTCAGAGCTACACAGTGATCTGCTCAGATGTTCCATAAAATAAACTGTCCCAGCTCTACCCCCAGAGGGAAGGAGAACAGGAACAAAACTCATATTTTCCTCTATTCTGTACAAAGGTAAACACATTATTATGAAATTCCATAAGTATTTGCATATCAAGGGTTCTTATACTGGTCCTCAATTATCATCTTCTGGATGCTACCAATGGCAACAAGTGGGCTAGGTGTACGTTCAGTCTGATTCTGTTAAGTGGCTTTGTTTGGTTTTTTTTATTCTTATGGATGAAACAGGAACCATGGGGAAGACCAAAAGTAAAGAAATCTTTGTAAGCAGATAAACTACAGAGATGCGTAGACACCAGCTACAGAATGTGTACAAATGTTACTGATGCTTTTATGCACTTCAGCTGGGATTCAGTTTGAGGTTAAGATACTTGTGGTTGGATACTAGTTTGTACATGACTACATGTGAACTAAGTGTCTTAGCAAACACAACATTCCATTGTTTTCTTTCATTCTTTTTCAAATATTTCCTTCTTTATTTTGCCTCCTGCTCCACCTTTTTTATTTTCTTTTCTTATCACTTCTGTTTTATTATTTTTCTTTCTATTCATTGTGGTTTTATTCCCTCCTACATTATCAATCATATGTAAAACTCCTTCATTCTTTCCCTCTTAATCCACAGCATGCCCTATTATATTAGGTCCTTCATTGCACAACAAATCAAATGTGTAATGAAGTCAGGAGTACATAGAGAAGAGTTAACCCATATCTTCATAAATTTACAAACAAGAATTTGATTAATAGGATATAGATATATTTCTCCATATGTTTTCCTTTTCAACTTTGTCCCTATTTCTTCTCTTCCCTCATCTAGTCTTCTTTTTAGTTTTGTGTCTGTCATTACTACTGAAAAGTTCTTTCTAAAGATAAAAAAAAAGACAATTTACTAAATTATTTTCATGGGAATAATATGCAGCCATAGAACCATGTACAGCTAAATTATTGTCTATGTGTAGCAGACAAGCAGAGTAGGAACCCCTTCTTTCTGCCTTTTTACCTGTAGTGAAAGCTAGAAGCCAGTCATCTTAAACTCAGGGAAGGCAAGAACACAAACTGAAATATCTTAAATCAGGAAAAAAATCAGCTGCAAAACGTGGAGTCAAGGTTGAAACCATTTGCCGTAGCAGTACCAGATGGAAACTCAAAAGATACAGGCATCCCTTAAGCTCATTTTTTCCTACTGAAGTCTCCACAGACACAGACTGGGACCAACTTCTCTGAGCTGATAAGATCTGACAAGTTCACAGTTTGTTGTGGAATATCTTCAGGCTACCTTTTTGTAGTTGTTGTTGCTGCACTTGCAAAGGCTTGGAGAATGAGACAACAGTAATAGAAACAAAATCCAGATCATAATGCTGCAGACCTATAGAACTGGTTTAACTGGCAGAATTAAATTTAATTTACTATAATATTTAAAACATACATACTAATATCTGATATTCTAACTGTATGAAGCTGTATATTTGGCATCTGTTCACTGCATTTTCTGATGGAGTACATTGATTTACATCATCTGGGACTCGGATACTCTTCTCCTTGTTATGAAATCTTTCCTCAAATTCCCTCATGGATAATTCCATGATGCATATACAGAGTTCACGGCCTGTCTTTAACTGGCAACTGTTTCTCTGAACAGAATGTAATGTATACACACAAATAATTATATTATTTCATTCGTTACTGTCTTTTCATATGATCTATCTGTGCTAAAACAGTCTCTTCATGAAAATGTTTTTTCCTCATATACAGCTGGAGTTTCCCTGTTGCAGGTTGTGATAATTCTCTTTTTCCTGTTATTGTTGTGTACTTTCAAGAATAGTCTGTCTCCATCCAATTTTTAACCTTCCACCATTAGATACCTGAATATTATTAGATCCTCAATTCATTTCTTCCTGAGCTGAACAACGCATATTCCTTCAGTCACTTTTTATATATTTTGTGCTCCATTCCCCAGCCATTTTGGTGTCATTTAGACAGTTGTCTCTATTTAATGATATTTCTGCTCCAAAAGTGGACTATTCTTGATGCAGAGGCATAGATAAGAGTAAACACTTCCCTCAGCCTGCTAGCAATGCTTTTGTAGCCCAGGTGGTTAAGCTTCTCCACCTCAAGGGAACACATGGCTGACCCATGTTCAATTTGTTGTTCACCAGGACACCCAGGTTCCTGCACTGCAGAGCTGTCGCTCAGCCTGGATAACTTCATGGAGTCATTTTGTTCCAAGTGCAGGATTTTGTCTTTCTTGAACTCCATGACATTCCTAATGCATCAGTTCTTCCATGTTGTCAGTATCCCTCTGGAAGGCCTCTCCTCCAGCAATCAGCTCTGCCCTACAATTTTGCCCCACAAATTTGCTAGGGCTACGTTCTTTCACACATTCA